>NW_026901570.1:0-473370 GCF_033783945.1 Neopsephotus bourkii
AAAGATGTCCTTTCCATTTGGCTCAACTCTTACTCTGTCTGAATGCCCTAGAATGATGACTGACAAATTTCCACTTGTCCTTAGGATGACTGAGGTAGATATAAATAAACCACAACATGTGACCTAGCAAGGAGTGTGAGGGGTTGAAATCACATCCCAAATAATCAATCCCACTGCAATTTCCTAAGTAAGATTGGAGAAGGGATAAGAGTCAGCTGTACTGAGCAGCAGTGATTAGCCTCATTTACCCTAAATTGCCTGGGAATGGCGAGGTGGTATAATTGTATAAACTGTAAAGCACTGGAGGGAGAGGATGGAATGAAGGTCTGAGTTTGTTTCTAGGTGATAGAAAAGCAGTTGCCCATGAACTGTGCAACTCTAGGGTTTCTGTGTCAATTGCTACTTGTTCATTGCCTGCTCAGTGCAGAAGTTTTGTCAATGGAATGGGCAGCTCCTTGATGAGGAATTTACTATTTTTCTGCCATTTTCTTGCAATAGCCATTGTTTTTTGTTCTCAAATAGAGACCTGTGTGTTTCTATGTTGAGTTCTTGCAAGCAACATTAAAAGCACTCTTAGGTTAGACCAGGACTAAGAGAAGCAGGGTAACCCCAGCCTGATCTAAGATACTGCTGTCTCACCTTGTGGAAAAGTAAAGTATGCTTTGGCTTGGGAAACAGGCTCACGAGAGGGGACCTGGCACAGAGTAGCAGGCATGTTGCTTGCTGCAAATGAGTTCCCCTGGAAGGTCTGCATGGGGATGTGTGCCTACTGCTGAACAGTACTTTGCCTGGCTTGAGCTCTTTCTATCAGGATTTGCTTTTCTGAGCACTTAAAATCAATATAAATTAATAAAAAGCCATCAGCCCATAAACAACATTAGCTATGGAGCTGTTAAAGCACAAGCAGTCAAACTACATTTAATCCACTTTCCCACATTAATGCTGTGCAAGGGTGCATATTTAAAATGCTGCTATTAGATTAGTAACAGATGTTGCTCAAAGGAAACAATAAATGATTCTTGTGGAGAGTTATTTTGGAGGGGGCTTCTCTTTGGGGCCATCCAAAGCAGTCACCTGAGCCATATGTGTGCAACCAGCCACTCGGTGCAGAGTGACTCTGAATGTGTTCACAGCCAGGCTGGACTCTACCACCACCTTCTCTGGTGGGACACAGCCAGAGCAGCAGCTGAGGGCAGGGCTTTTGAGCCCTGTGGGTGCTCTTTGGGCCATCTTTGAAGCTGTCAAAAAATGGGCTGACTTGCATTATCGCTCGGAGATCCTTTTGTTCCCAACCCACACCCTGTCTGGCCTCAAGAGAGCATCTTTGGAGATCTCTGAGGTTCACTGGAGGTGTCCGCGCTTCTGACAACATAACAGTGTTTGATACTAAATGCTGTATCTGTGTCCTTTGGGAAATACATCCTCCTATAGGGTTAATTTCAGTACAGTCTTTACTTCTGGTGTTCTTTCTTGCTTTGCATGTCAGAGTTGTCTGGTTCAACCTAATTGTCCAATTTTAATTATTTTATGAGTTCTGGTATAATCTAGATCAGCTCGTGCTGATCTATCTGCTTTCTACTTTGTTTCTGTAGAGCTGTAGAATGATCCCCTCTCCAGTTATAAGGCTCAACGTGTTCACTCAAGTTCCAGGAAGCTTCTGAAAGTGTCTCTCTCAAGCCTCAGCTGCAGCACACAAAAAGTAAGTATAAACATGTGCTTCTTCTGTGACAAACGAAAGAAGTGTTACACTTTGCTAAAAACACAGGGTGGAGCATCTGCCTTGCAGCCTCCGTGTCACAGGGCTGGAGATGGTAAGGGGAATGGGAAAGGAAGAAAATTACTGTACCTCATACACTTCTGTGGAGAGCTTCCACATAACCAGAGTCACAGGAAGGAACGTTATAGCTCATCCAGTTTCAACCCCCTGCCACAGGTAGGGACACCTTCCACTAGACCAGGTTGCTCCAAGTCCCATCCAACTTGGCCTTGAACACTGCCAGGGATCCACAAGCACTGAACTTTGATGCAGGATACTCAAAACCTTGCTACTGCACCTTACTCCAACCATAGCATCTCAAAGGAACCTGAAACCAGCATGCTGCCTGGTTAGGACCTCCCTGCAAAGAAAAGCTGTGTAGAGAACAGAGAGAACACCACCTATCAGGACAGTAGATTTAAGGCTGTCTTTTGGTTGAAACAGAAAGCAGTCTTTCTAATCAGCAGCCTACATTTCAGGAAAGCATCCTTCCTTCTGCCTCAGGTGGGCAGACACATGTATATTTAGACCTCTCTGCTTTCTTTAATACACATGTGTGGGTGGGTTGTATACATGTATACCTATGTACCATAACCACCCACACATCTTCCTATTGTGATGTTTTTTAAACATTTGTGATTATACAGCATCTTGTAAAGAATTAAGAAGTTCATAATTATTTATAAAGTTAATACTTATAATGAAATGGTTGCACTTTGATGTCTGTATATGTTTTCTAAGCTAGGATGACCTATATTGTAGAGGTATTATGTATACTAGGTGATGCAGGGATTGGCTTGGGAATTACCCATGTTTAATGAACACTAAAATTAGAATTTGACTGAAATCCACATAAATGGCTCGACAGCAAGTTCGACTGCCCCTGGGGAGCTGTGGGCAGCTCAGATTTACCCACAGGCGTTTTTGAAAATGTTTTTTTTGAATCAGCATAGTGTGCTTTTTGGAGCAGAGAGTGCAGCTTGCACTTTAAACTCCCTTCTCTTCACCTTGTCCCCCATTTTGGTGTTGAAAAGCCCTCCATGGAGAACAGAGCTTGAAGTATGTTGCAGATATACTTTGTGCTACACTGGTGCATTTTTTGCAGTACTTGCTGTGGGAAGTCTTCTGCTTTCCCTACTCAGTGGCCTTTTTGCTTGGATTATTGCTATTTTGAATTTCCAAATATTTGGCCTCTTCTGCAGGTGTATGTACGTTCGATAGAGTGAAACCTGGTCAAACTGATTTATGTCTTACTGTCTACCATACTGCAGCACTAAAAACATGCAACCGCAGTGAATCCTGGCTTTCAGAGATGAGGGCTTTTTCTGTTTCCATGTTAGAGGCTTGTTCTCTGACTCTGAGGAAAGATAAATCTGCCTGCTGTGCCTTTCTCTGACCATAAGAAAGGGGCTTAATTATCCTGTAGGAGGCATGCTTATTCCAGTTCCCAGTCTCTGAAGGAAAAAGATTCCAAGAAGAATTCTACACAGTACTCTCCCACTTTGCACAGGCCTGGATAGAAAAGCAAATCTGGCTTGCTTTGTATCACTCCAAAAATGGAGTCCAGATGCAGAGAGTCCTTTTCTCCTTTTGCCTTGTCCCAGCAGCTAACTGGTGACATCGAGGTGTACCATGGCCATGACTTTGGGGAATGCGGGTTGTATGTTGCAGCACAACAGATCCCTTGGCTTTTGCTGCAGAGCCAGGCAAAAGTGGTTAGAGCTCATGGCCTGTTTATTTCACAGCCTAGTTGTGCAAGTGGAAAACATAATTACAATTGTTGCCCACAGTCAGTCTTAGAATTCTTCATAAGATTCAAGGAGAAAATTGCTAATTTAGGAAGGTAGTGCTTTTCGAGAGAAAATCTTCATGCAAATGAATGTCCCAAATCACAGGGGGAGTACATCGTTTTATTACTGGTGGGTTCATCTGTAGGACTTGGTTTGTCTTACGTATATATTTGTCTTATATAGCATATATCTACTTTAAGGATGTGCCTTTAAGTAAGCTCTAGGAAAAATGGAAAATGATTTTGAGACTAGGGTTTATGACATGACATGGCATGGCTGTAAAGAAGTCAATCCACCAAGGCCGCCTTCATTGAGCTACTCTGGATTCGGTTTCTTTACACCCTTATTCTTCTAAGCCTGAACTGTGCCCCAGCCTTTTAACACTGAAGTCTATGTTGTTGCTTTTCTCTTTCTTGCTTCCTTTGGTTTTTCTTGCTTCCTTGCTTGCCTGCTTTCTCCCCCCAGTTTTGTCTTGCCTCATGGCTGTAGGATGTTGGCTGCAAACAGACAAGCCTTTTTATTTCTTTTGACTGCTTCTGCAAAGCTTGATGGGGAATTTGCATAATCAATGAGGTAACCCTGTCACCCCAAACATGGAGTCTTTAAAGAGAATAGCTTTATGCAAATTAGATATTGATGGTGTAATGATTAATTGGCCCCAAGCCTTTGTTAATATGCAATTGTTGTAGTGCAACATGCATTTGTAATTATTTTGGTTTGGTTGTTCAAACAAGTGGTGGACACTTAATTGCTTGCAGCAATTGAGGAGACAGAGAGAAAAGCAAAGGGCTGGTTAACCAGTTATCCGATATAATGTTAGATTTCCTTTGTGTATACTGTGTTACAACGGTCAGATTCTTAGGTGATAAAAATCAGTGCAACTCTCTTAGAGGATATAGAACTATTCTGACTTCCAGCAGCTGAAATGTTCCCAAAGTCAGATTTCAGTGTTGCATTTTGTGTTGATCATATGGGAGTTAGGATGCTGACCTGTGGTGTTATTGCTGTTGGTTATTGTTATTATTAAAAAGAAACCTCTTTGGTTCCAAAGGTTGCAGTGAGCTTAAAATATTGCCTTAGTGAGAAGCTGTTTGGGAGACTGTTTCAAACAAATAAGTAAGAATCTGAGCTACTTTACATACATTGTCCAAGGTGCTTATCTGTTCTCTGTGGCTTTCCAGCTAGTTTGATATCCATTTTCCATTCCCTTTGCCTCTGGAGCTGCATTTAGCAGACAGGATAAAAAGCCTGTGCATTTGAATGGGAAGAATCCTACATCTCCATAAAAATACTTAGGCTATTAATTGTGCGAGTTTTCTGCAGCATGTAAACTTACTAGATTTCTACTTAGAGAGTACTTTAAAGTTGTGAAGTTTGATATAATTTGGAGGGGATTACAGAGGGATCCACCTACGAACAGTGGATAAAAAAGAAGCAGCTGAGAAATATGAAGATCTTCCAACAATGAACTCTGTTAAGGATTATATAAACTCTGTATATAATGATATAATTATAGTTAATTTGTATAATTATTACACCTATGTAGCAATAAGGCATAAGGATAGAAGCTAAACTGCAGAATAGAGAAAAGAGTGGCTCTGAATTTAACAGATCCTTTCTGGCAGACAGCAAGATGTTATTTGACTCAGCAGCAGGAAACAGAGTTACTTAGAAAAGATACTGGGTTTGTCATTTATTCCAGCAAATGGGAGGACTGTGTACCATGCGTAGGACTCAGCTTAGCAATGATATGCTGTTAGGAGAGTACAAACTTTTGGGTTCCTCTTTCCTGCTTTAGTCTATTGTTTCCCTGGAGGTCTCTCCCAGATCCCATGTTCTTGGTTGCTCAAGTGGTACAAAATGAAAGGTGAACCTGCAGCCCATTTATGTCTCATTTAATTGGGCATATTGCAATATGCGTACATTGTCCTGAAATCGGTGCTGGAGTGTAAAATAAAATATGTGTTTAAAATATGCTTTTTGCATGGTCAAAAAGAATATACGATTTTCCCCAAACGATTGTTACAGAGTTGCTGAGGACATCTAGATTTTTTAAATTAATGGTATTATTACTAGCAGAAGGAAATGTAGAACTTCTCATTCAATCAGTTAAGAATTCTCTTACATGAATTTTGTTTAAACTTACATACAATAGTGGGGATTAATTATACAGATCCACTCTGTTTTGGTTAATGTCCTTTGACTTAACCTAATGGTCACATATCAGATGTGTCCTGTCTTTTGTATAATACCTGCTCTGCTTTCCAAATATAAAAATACCATTTAATCTCATAATGAATTCATAGGAATGTAGCCCTAATAGGCAAGAGAACAAATGAATGTTCCTATCATCTATATAAAGAGTTCAAGCAGATATCCTTGATCTTTTCATTCACTGCGAGACATTGGTGGCAAATGGTTGTAGTTTGAAATTGGATGTGCTAAAAAGCTGCTCAGAACTGATGAAGCTCTATCATTAACATGTGCAATAACACCTTTACCACCCATTTAAACCTCAGGGAAGCAGACAGTTTTTCTGAAGTTTGGATAGCATCAGCTGCAAAAGCTAAACCAAAACTCCTAATTCCTCTCAACAGAGGAGAAAGTATGTAAGGAAGAAATGATGACTTGAGTTGCTAAGAATGTCAAATCAAAGGCAGACTAGAGAACGCTAGACTAATGTTTGACCTGCTGATCCTGAGCTGGTCATATTTTCACTGTTGGAGAAAGTGTACCAAATCTCCAAAAGTAATCATAGATTTTAAGAAGCAACTTCACAGGCACCTCTTGAGTTCATCACTGTCAATCATGAACATCATGGGCTGCCAGCATATTTCTCAGCCAGTAGGCACCTTGTTCAGTAAATCCTTTATAATCTTGTTCTGTACCAGCCAGTAACCAGAAACAAAGAAACCTCCCCTTATCTAGGAGTTAATAATAATGTCTAGTAGTTGAGAAGCAGCTTGGCTGACAACCAGGAGAACCGTGCGACACTGGCCAGTGTTACGGAAGTTAATGTCCGTAAAAAAAAGAGACAGAATTAAAAATGATCACAAAGCCAGCAAGAATCCCAGTGTCTCCCAGATCAGATGAGGTATTAGAAAGTAAAGAAACAGTAAGACGAATTGTTTTACAAATGTTGGAAAAAACCCCAATCTGATGCAGATTTGGTCAAGGGGCAAGGATACCCAGAAAGAAATCAAGTCACAATTTGGCATGCAAGTGATTGCATTCACCAGTTTAAATTAGATCTAGTAATAAAACACATACATCTTAATATCTTAAAAAAATAACACCTCTTCAGCAGAAAGAAAATTCTATCTTTATGTGTGAGGTGAAATCAGGAGATCCAGCATCAGAACAGCTAATTCCAGACATCTACAACAGCGTCTCTGGAAATGACTATATACTGAGTGAAGTGAACAAACGCTGATGGAGGTTTACATGCCCAAACCAGCCCTTTAGGTAGCATTTCATTGCATTATATCTCCCCTGTGCCTCTCAGCACAAAGAAGCTGTAGCTGGGTCATCTCTAGGCTCCAAGCAAGGAATCTCCTCATGTCAGGAGACATCCCTGTGTGTAAAATTGTGTTGGGAAACAGACAGCTGTTTGTCACAGCTCCAGTTTTTTCTGAGACTAAGGACTGTTAAGAACATCAAGTTTTAATGCAGCATACTTAGGCTAAATGCAATGTGTATCCATAAATTGCATCCCCAAAAAGATATAATGAACACATCTATCTCAGGCAGTAGTCTGTAAAGAATCCACATTTCTATCTTAGAGATACTATTGTACATCTGAGAAAAGTTATTGGAGCAAATGAAGTCTCTCAGTTTATACTGGCCCAGAAAACTTAATCCTTAATCTTTATTCTCTCAAACATTGCACATATATTTAAAATATAATATATAATTTTAAACTGTATATTATTTATCCCTGAGAATGTTTTAGGATAAATAAAAATTTGCATGATAAAGCAGACAAGCAATTCAGAGATGTTCTGGTCTCCTGGGTAAATGTGAATTTAAGCAGGTATTGTTATGCATTTTGCAGAAATGTACACTGAAAGAAGAACTTTCTTGAAGTATTATACCAATACCCCAGAACAGTTATAAAAATTTAAGCTTCCTAAAGTGCTTAACTTCTGTTTTCTTAATACTCTTGTAGTTTAAAGGAGCTGAAATATTTTATTATTATTATTCTTTAAAATCGTGTTCTCTTAAACTTCTCCACCAAACTTCAAGCAAATGCTTATGAGCAAGTTACAGAATAAACCCCAAAAGAAATGTTTCTCAGTGGAAACATGGACACAGCATTTACTGTGGCAATAAGGTATACTCAGCTCCAGTGCCACATTTGTTAACAGAATGGCAGCACCTCACCTACCTAGAATGCAAGACATGAGGACCCAGCTCAATCAGTCTTTGGTTAGATTTCTTCAGAACAATGGTGTTGTCTGGGCTTAAGACAGCCTAGGGAACTACAAAAATTATTAAAACAAACCCTCATCTATTGCTTTCTGCTAAAAGAGTAGTGACAGGTTTTCATGTAAAATCAATCTCAAGATTAAACAAAAAATCATTGTAATAAAAGAAGAAAGATAATTTAAATAACTGTTTATGTGAAGGCAGACAAATTATCCTTTCTATTCACATTCTGAAGTAGCTCTACAGGAAACATGTGCTGTGTGTGGTCAAATTGTTTAAAATGCTAGACTCTTGTCTCCCTGAGGCAGGCTGGTTGTGTCTTTGTTTTTGTCACTGTGGCTATTATAAAACTTAGATAGCCTGCAGAGCTAATGAAGACGAGAGTACTGCGAAGTTCACTGTGGCAAAGACCCAGAATGGTAACTAAGGGGGTGGAACTGGGAGTGGGGAGTAAATTCCAGATGCAGTTTGTTTATTTTCAAACTCACAAAACTGAAGCTGTCGAGTTCCTTTCGTCACATCCTGCTGACAGTGAGCTCTGCAGTATGGAGTCAGGAATGGTGTGGTTGCTGAGCACTTTGTGGCTGCCTTAAAGAGCAAGATTGCACTGGTCTGCGCATAGTGCAGCAAAGCAGTGACCTGAAATGCTGGCACCTGTGTGTGCTGCTTGGGGCAGTAGGGAAGCTTGAAACCTTTTTAGTTATTTCACTATCATTTTCCTGGCAGGTAGAAATCCAAAATGACTGATTTCATCCATGTTCCAAGGAGAAATAGCAGGAACAGCAGTTCAGGCAATGGATATAGCAGTATCAGTGTATGTAAGGGGGATTGTTTTAGTTTTTTCCATCAGAGACATTATCCTCGGAGCTGCATTACAGAAAGGTAACAGTGTGAAAAGCAGTTGCTGTTATCCCTCTGCGTTCTCATAGAACAGAGAAACCCATGACCCTGGGCCAGATGCAAAGGTGACATCCATGGTATTGCAAATGGTAGGAGTGTCTGAGGGACTCTGAATCGATAGAAGTTCAATCAGCTGTAAACAGAGACCTATTTTGACATAAACTTCTACCCTCTTATTAGCTGCTTTTTTCACTTACTCCCTACCAGTTTTCCACTGCAGAACACAGTGATGTTGAGAGCTTAGGCTGTCTCTGAAGCTAGTAATTTACCCAGCCATGCACCTCACCTTTGGTGGCATCCCAAGGAACTGGTGTCAGTCCATGTTCTTCACCATTCCCAAAGGTCTCGAGCAGTGTTTGCTTTGGCAGGAAGTTCTCAGGGCAGGAGTACTCACTGTTAAACTGCATTGCACACTCTGCTGGTAATACAAAAGGTGGACAGATCATTGTAGGGTCCATCTGTAATAATTTGTTCTTACTGGGGAGAAAAAATGTAACTGGAGCCATTACACAGAGTTGGAGACGAAGCATTTAGTTCCTGATGGATGACTCTGTGGATGTGATAAATGTTAGAATGGTTGCAGCAATAATGATTCTGTGTTGTCCAGGAGTTGCATTAATTTAATTAGGTTTGTACTGGAGTCTGAGATGACCTGCCTCTAAACAATGTCTTAAGCAGCCAACATACACTGGGAGGTGTACAAATAGAGGAGGTGTGTGTCAGGGTCTGTCTTTTTTTTTACTTCATAGACAATAAATTCTAGATCAAAGCAAAAACAAGCAATGATATGTGTAATTTTTTAACAGAAACTCTATAAATATTCAGTGCTTCTGTTTGGCAACATTAAGAAATCACTGAAAAATGCAGTCATTGCTAAATGTGTTCATTTGAGTGGTTTGCTGTTACAAATGTGAATCTTCAAAGACCATGAAACTTAACAATAGCTTCCCAGTATTAGACAGAGAGTTAATTATAACATTTATCACACAAGCAGGATAACTAAAACAAACCCGTATACCTCTTTAGTTTTCAGCTTGTTGAGTGAATGCTGTCAGAAAGAATTTTCCTCAATGCATGCGCTTGGTGATGTTATCAAAGTGTTTGTCAGGAAAAGCACTTTAATACTCTTCAGAGGCCTGAGCGAGCACATTGGGATTGGTAGAGACAGTGACAGAGGTGAGTAGGGTAGGTCCTGACAGTTTGAATACAGAATTATATAGTGCAGTGACAAAGTGTTCTGTTTATTTAGACTGGGGAACGCGATGTGCGGGAAACAAAGGAGAAGCAAAGAACAGGTTAAGTTACCAAAATTTTAATTGAGCTCGGAGTGACTGTTTTTGAATAATTGGTTGTGTCAAAACGTAATGATTACCGGCTTGGGAAGCTGCAGCCTTTCACCCTTAGGTCACTGGCTCAAATCTGGACTGTGCTGGTTGTAATGACTGATGTTCAATACAGGCTAATGTGAAATGAATTGCTGATCTCTGCCCAGCTTCTACTGGATAAGCATCTGCACCACCAACAGCGTGTGCTGGGAATCTCAGCAAAGGCAGCATCCAGAAGCAATCTCCTCCTTTTATGTAAGTTCACTGCTGAGAACTGGTTCTGTGGTATGTGAGATCTTGCACTATTGCTGCGGTGGCTTTAATAATCTAGTGAAATGATGAGAACTTTGTTTTCCAATTTTTCCTGTCTGGTGACTTGCATGTGCATTTGGTGAAATGTTAGCGATCTTTCACTATCTACAAGGAGCCCCTCACAGCACTAACAGGGCTACTGCCACCAGGATATTAATCACTGAGGGTTGTTCTCTAGGGTCTGAGCACTGTAATTTTGCTCCATATTTAATAATAGTTTTGAGTCTTGAGTCTTCATCTTATAGAAACTGTGAAATAAAAATAATAGGCGTTATACAGACAACATTAACCTACACCATTACTCCCCTAGGTATGCCATGAGCCATATGTTCTGCTGCTGGAGCTAGTCTGAGATCTGTCCCTAGAAGTCTCCTGGAGCATACTGAATATGTCTGAATGCACTTATCTGTGTATAGGTCTGACCTGGAGCCACTCCTCCAAAAAAGTGGCCTTCTGCAGGCAGTGGGAGCTTGCAATATGGATTTGCTCTGATGCCTCAGTAGATCAAAGTAGTCCAGCAGTCACTGGGTTTTACCATTTGAAGTGTATGCTGTTTGGGACAAACATCAGAAGAAAGGCTTATTTGTGTGTCCCAGAATAAATTGTACACAGGTACCTCTAGGCTGCCAGAGTATTTTCTGTGAGTACAAGTTGGCCTTTCAGTGGTGGTAAAATGACTAGGTTTTCTGCCACCTCTGAAAAGTTCCATAGCTTCTGTACAGGAAAGATGAGAAACCCAGGTGAGAAAGACTCATAAACCTTTAAGTTGATGGTGACTATTTGCAAAGAAACCAGCTCAGCTTTAACAGCTTAAAGCCATTTCTTGGCTTGTATATCTGGGAAGAAATACCCAAATAGTTTTGTCATTGATTTCAAAAGTGAAAGAGGTTTCTCCACTGACTCAGCAGGCCTGGAAAGGACTTTGTATAGGTTTTGTGAGTTTGTGAAATCTTTTTTTCTTATGACCTGAGTTATCTGCAGTGATAAAAGAGGAGTGTGTAGAATGCACATTCTCAGATTTCCTATTCCACTATGTTACCCAAACAGCTGGATCTTCACAGAGACTCTCATGGGAATGGCAAAGGTGATAAGCCAAGCTGTTTGACTGGGTTGTGGGCCCTCTCCAGGCGCATTCCAGCTGAGAGAGCTGGCATTTGAATGAGAGAAGGTCTTGACATCTTAATTCTGGACTAGCAGGTATCACTCCCCATGCAAATATAATTTCTTAGAGCATGAGCAAGTAACATATGTCCAGCCCCCATGCTGCAGAAGCCCCAGGGAATGGACAACTGTAGTCCAAAAGCCAAACATATTTCCTGTTTAATTGGGCCCTTGAGGCTTTTGGGTGACATTAAAGAATCTGCCAGTCATTTTTTCCCCTCTCACGTCTTCCTTTAGATAGTAAGTAATAATATAACATATAATCTGCTTTCAAGACCTCATTACAATGAGACATTTCATTCCAGATGCTTCGTACCTTCTGTGAGACCCCATCTGGTAAGGGGTAGGGTGCCTATCTTGAGTGCCTACTTCAACTACAGGAAGAATAAGAGCTCAGTTGCTCTTCTTACAGCCAGGGGTATTGGCTAGTGCAGTGCCCGCCATCTTCTGAAACAAATGGAATGAGGAGATAGCTTTTGGGATAGAAGGTTGGAATTAGAAAAGAAGCCAATTTCTATGGAAAGAAGTTAGTGGAGTGTTAAAAAAGTGTGATTCTAACTCTCTGTGGCTCGCTTCAAGGAGAACAACCTTGAGATAAAAGTGCCTAGACACCCAGAGGTAAGGGAGAGCACTGGAGCAGACATTTTATCCTCTCTGGATCTACAGAGTACAACATGAATGCAAGACAGAGCACTGAGTGTCTTCCACCACATGGTGTATTGGTGAGAAAAGAAATGGCTCCATCTTCAAGAATGCAAATGACACCATGTTTTGTTTTTTCCTCACATAATAAATAATCTTCCCTGTGTGATCTGGCCCAGGAGTGGTGACTGTATAAGCAGCAATTCAATGTTTTTAGAGAGATCTATGGCTTTATTTATTTTTAACTAGTAATGGTGGCTTGATTGATTATGAGCATCGTGTGTAATGAATCTTGCCGCCAACAGCATAACTTCTCCAAAGAAAATGCCTGTGTGGGTTCAGCTGACCATTAGGCCCTGACTGCTTGGCCTTTCCGAACCCAGGATGAGAAGGAAAATCCTAGCAAGGTATCAGCAAGGATGTTACCTTTGCCATGGGATGCAGCACGTTTTTACATGATACTTGTAAGGGGGAGTTCCCCAATGTGGGATAACAGCGGCATGCACTGATGAAGTGACAACCTCTTGGTATCCTTGTAAAATTCCACCCAGTTAAAGGGAACTGGAGAGGAGATATATGGCTATTAAAGTAAAACATAACTGCCTGTCAGGGAAAAGTAGTGACAACATGCACCAAAAGCTCTGCCATCTAATGCCTGTCAGCAAGAGCAGCTAGTCTTTAACATTGTTCATATTCCTCAACGAATCTGCTTGAATTGGCAGAGACAAGGATGGAGTTGACACGGGCAGGTTCTGTCAGCTCAAATCCAGAGGTGAACTGTGTGTATCTGAAACCCGGTCCTGACAGCTGCATCCAGAAGCAGGCAAGTTTAGGAAGCAGGGAGCTGTGGGAGGGCAGGGAAGGGACCAGTCTGAGCTTCACCATCTCCCATAGAGGCAATGTCCGCTTTGAGCAGAAAAAGCAAGGGGGCAGGGAGAAAGAGGGAACAACAAAAAACAGTGCCTATTATGTTTCATGTCAATGTTGCTGTCATTAGGTAGTCGGGAAGATTTCAAACAGATAAACTCCCCTTTGGTATGGCAGACCGCCTTGGCAGCCAATTTTAGGCCTTGATTTGATTGATAAACTCTTTGTGACAAGGAAGGATAAAAGAGGCCCCTAGTTTGGTACATATAAATAGGAAATTAGCTGGCAAAGTTGTCAAAGATAATTAACTCTCTTATTCTGTGTGTCTATTCAGGTTGACATACTGAAATTATTTAGAAATGCACATGTCAACGCTCTGACAGAATTTGGTGCTGATCAGATAAACAGTTTTTGAGATGCCTGATTGTAAAATGATGTAAGAGCTTAGCTGGTGGTTTTATCATTATGCATTCTCTTAGCAGCAGCAGGTATCAAATGGCAACACCATCCTTTAATGTGATAGATTCAGAGATCAGGAGACAAAGTTAAGCATGCTACTTCACAGCACTCAGCCTGTTTTGTTCCTTGCCCCCTGGGTTAAAAAAGTACTAATAACGTGCTAAATTTCTGGGTGTTCATGGGCTCCTCATCCTTTCCCCAGGTACAATTGGAAGTAAAAAGATAAGGGTCTATGAGATAAGAGGTCTGAAAGCCATGGCATTTTGCTACTTCTTCAGAAGAGATAAACTACTCACTGCTATAATCCCTGTCTCAAAGATTGGCAAGGTTAGGAAAATGCAACAGGAAAAAAATCAGTGCCTCTGAGCAACGTCTTTATAGTGGCTCCTATTAAAGCAATGACAGAGAACGACAAATATATTTAACATTGCAAACTCAGCGTCTTACCCACTGTCCCTTGTTTGCGTCTTGTCTGGAGTGGTCGGTGTAGCACTACAGTTGCAATGCATGTCCAGAGTGTACCTTCTGAATGGGATTTGATTTCCAAGTCCCATCAATGTCCTTGGAAAAGTTAAACTTAATGTATGTGTACGTGTTGTACAGCAGATGCGAAGGCACTGTAGTCTTTCAGAGTAACTTGACTTTGATTCCTTCTTGGAGATTGCCTCCATCTGAAAGTGCTTTTCAGCCTCCAAAACAAGTCCCTGTTTGGCAGTGTGAAAGGCATAGGCACTGTAACATTTGTCTTGAACATGGCATTGATGGAACAGAACTGGCCATAGCTTTTCTTATAGCACTAGGAGATTTGTGTAGTTGTAGGCTGTAATGACTAGTGACAGAAACCACCATTACCCCAGTTCTGTGAGTGAATGTTGTGGCAGCATCTAGTCAACTCACCGTGCTATTCTCAGCTGATTGGGATTTTTAAGTCTCCAGAGCCTAAATTCAGCCTGGACACTGGCTGTCAAGTCTTGCAGCTTTCTGTCACATCTTGAAAGCTGGCAGGCAGTCTGGGTTTTTACCCTGGGATCTAACTCTTAGGTTATAGAGTTATAGAATGGCTTGGGTTGGAAGGGTCATTAAAGATCATCTAGTTCCAATCCCTTGCCATGGCCATGGACACTTTCCATTAGATTGGACTGCTCAAAGCCCTGTCCAACCTGGCCGAGACAGGCAGCTTTGTTTGAATGCTTGCCTTTCAAGAGTTTCGTCCAAGTCTGCTTGATCGTCTAAGTCCAAGTTCAAGACTGCTTGATCTGGGGGAGGGAGGTAGGGGAAGGAGGAAGAAAGTGAAAAGAAATTGAATAAATGGCTGGTATGACACACTGCTGCATTTACCTAGGGGATAAAGGAGGCAGTGTTACAAACCACTAGAAAAACAGCAGGCATCTTACAGGCAGGGTCTCTGCTTCTTTTTGTCTGTAGTGCAAATAGCTGCCCCTGTAACCTGATGAGCTATTGCTGCTCTCTGAAATAGTGGCCAGTCTGTCTCCCCCCTTTTTGTACCTTTCCAACCATGGCTTTCAAGGCAATGTGGCCATCTGAAAAGTCTCATCCACGCAGAGAGAAGGAGCTAGCACATTCAAATCATGACACCTGTGCCTTTCTGCCAAACCTGCCTTACTATACGCAATCCCTGGCATTGATGAGGAACTCCAGGATCTTCCACAGACCTACCCCAAAAACATAACACGTACATAACCTCCCACAGGATTCACAAAGGATAAGCGCAGGTTCTCTGCAACTCAATACTGATGAATACGCTACTGTCCTTGGTGTCAAAATGATAATGCCACATGTATTATTCTTCCTGAGATCCATACAGTTCCTTTTTGTCATATTTTGCACTCATTTGTACAGTGAACAATGTCTTGCCTCCCATCACTTACACACCAAGAAGCTCTTTGTCTGTTTATAAATAGGGTCTCACTTGACATAACACAGTTCATGATACTATTTCCTCATCCATAAGCATTTCTGTAGTGCTCATTTCTGCATTTACATTCTGCAACTATCTTGTACAACCAGGCACCCCAGGGGCCAGGCATGGGGCTTTAGCAATAATATCTTATTTTTCCCTTTTTTGCTATTCACCTTAACAAGAAGGTTCAAGAATGATGAAGGTCTGTCGTGGGTAATAAGGGAATGGATGCAGGTTCCTTTTTTAAGTGCAGAACCAGACAAGTGCTTTGTAAAAAGATAGCCTAAACACTGATATTTTTGCTTTATTATCTTCATCATGTCTAATTCATACCTCCCAGCACATGGCAGTGGGGGTCTGTTCATAAAGCAGCTGATATTTTCATGTATAATGCAGCATTATCTAGCCTTCCATATAGATCACTGTTTTAGGATGAATTATCTTAGAGCTTCATGCCCCTGTATTGTGTGGTATCTATTTTACAATAGGTTTGTAACTTACCACAATTGGAAACAAAGGAATAAACTGGAATGAAATCCACTTTTCTCTTGAGTGGTTCTTGTTAGAGCTTAGTTGAAATGTAGCATCGTACAGAGACTTCGTTTATACACAATTTGATGATGAAGGCTCTGCTGCAGGCAACCTGGAAACATGAAACAGGGCTTTAATCATAACGCTTCACTCTTATCCATTGGGAGCTGTAGGTGTGCAGTGCCTTGGAATAGCAACCTCCTTTTCTTTTCATGCCTGATATGGATTCGTGTGCCTGGGCTTAGATATGCAGATTTGAAAACAGTGTCCATGTGTACCAGAGCTACCAGAAGCTAGAGGTCTCACAGAAGGACCTGGGTAAGACTCCTGGTGAATGGCAAGCTAAAAGATGGGTCAGTTCCACGCATCTGCTGCAAAGACAGCCAACAGAATCCTGGGCTGCATTAGGAGGAGTGTTGCCACCAGGTTGAGAGAAGTGATTCTTACCCTCTGCTCAGCACTGGTGAGACACATCTGGGGTCTGTGTCCACACCTGAGTTCCCAGTGCAGGAAAGGATTGGATGTACTGGAGTGAGTGCAGTGAAGGACTACAGAGATGATTAAGGGACAGGTGTATCTGGTACATGGGTAGAGGCAAAGCAAAGACAGCTGAGACAGCCGAGACAGCCTGGAGACAAAGACAGCCTGGAGAGAAGGCTCAAGGGATATCTAGCCTGATTGTACCAAGGTGTGGTGGTGGTTTGGATCAATTAGTGATAGTCACTGGTATGATATCTAGTTGATGACCACCACTGGTGGTGTCCCTCAGGGCTCAGTGTCAGGGCCAGTGTTATTTAATATCTTTATTGATGATCTGGATGAGGGGATTGAGTGCACCCTCACTAAGTTTGCAGACAACACCAAGGTGGCTGGGAGCGTTGATCAGCTGAAGCATAGGGAGGCTCTGCAGAGGGATCTGGACTGGCTGGATCGATGGGCTACAGCCAGTGGTATGAGGCTCAACAAGGCAAAGTGAGGGTCCTGCAGTTGGGTCACAACAACCCCATGCAATGCTCCAGGCTTGGTGAAGAGTGACTGAAAAGCTGCTTGGTGGAAAAGGACTGGGGTTGCTGACTGACTGAGCTGAACATGAGCAGCTTGTGCCCAGGCAGGCAAGAAAGCCAACTGCATCCTGTCCTATATCAGTACTAGTGTGGCCAGCAGGGCCAGGGCAGTGATTGTCCCCCTGTAATGGGCACTGATGAATCCTGTGTTCAGCTCTGGGCCCCTCACTATGAGAGAGACATTGAGGTGCTGGAGCGGGTTGAGAGGGCAGTGAACCTGGTGAAGGCCCTGGAGCAGAAGCGTGATGGGGAATGGCTGAGGGACTGGGAGGGTTTAGTCTGGAAAAAGGGAGGCTCAGTGGGGACCTTATTGCTCTCTACAAGTGCCTGACAGGACTAGGAGGGTGGTGGGTGTCCATTTCTTCTCCCCATTTACAAGAGATAAGACAAGAGGTAATAGCCTCAAGCTGCGCCAGGGGAGGTTTAGTTTGGATATTAGGAATAATTTCTTCACAGAGAGTGTGGTCAGGCATTGAAACAGGCTGCCTAGGGAAACAGTGGAGTCACCATCCCTTGAAGTGTTCAGAAACCATGTAGGTGAGGCCCTCAGTGACATGATTTAGTGGTGGTCTTGGCAGTCCTGGGGTAGTGGTTGGACTTGATGGTTTTAAGTATCTTTTCCAACCAGGTTGATTCTACGATTCTGTGATTCTAAGATCTGATGGTATAGAGAAAAGGAGACAGAGCCTGACTCTTCTCAGTGCTGCACAAGTTGAAATATAGGAAATTCTGCTTAAATATAAGTTTTGGTTTTGGTTTTTTTTTTCCCCAATGTGAAGGTGGCCAAACACCAGAGCACATTACACAGAGCGTGTGTGGGGTCTCCATCACTGGAAATGCCTCTGGACATGCTCCAGAGCAACCTGCTGTAACTGACCCTGCTTGAACAGACGGATCAGACTAGACTGTCTCCAAAGGTCCCTTCCAACCCTATGATCCTCTTATCCAGTGGGTATTTTTCATACAACTTGAAATACATCTCATAGTATGGTGTATCTTTTCCACAAAAGACAAGCATTCTTCTAAGGAGAAGTGCATAGGTTATTATGTCCTGGAGCAGAAGTAACTTCCTTGTAACTTGTTGGCAGATGCTTGACACATCTGTTTGCTTTAGACTTCCACTGAAAAGACATTTCTGTTCCGGCATCACATGTGTTGAATTCGGCTTCTGGGGAAATGTACAGATGTTCACACACAGAGAACAAAAAAACCCTCATGCCACAGGAGTATGTCATGTTCCTTGATACATCATACAATGCATTAATGAAGAAAATATGTTTCCTTTAATTAAATCATTTTGCCTAGGCTTATGATATGTTGTGATTTCAACAGGCTTTTGTAAGTGTGTGGCTAACTAAACACATTGGATGTGTGTGTGCACAGTGATCCTCACATGCTACTCTTTTCATCTGCCTGTAAGAATGAGCCCAGTGCTGGTGGTGGGTTTGTTGCAGGATTCTTTTCAGGTAACTGCATCCCAAGTCTTGTGTTGCCTTTGATCTTTTGCTTCTTTGTGTGTTTTTGCTCAGGAAATCAGGTAGAGTACTTATGGAGGCTTCTTAGGAATTAAAAGTGGGAAATGTCTGAAAAACAGTGCAAGTGCTACTTGTGCTGGGAGTGCTGGGAGGTCGTGGGGTATTTAGGGCTATCAGCAGTGAGACAAGGGGGCACAAAACCACAAAATGGAATATATAAACCTTTAGAATCAGTTTTAAGTAATGTTAAGTTTGATGGCTTTGTAACGGTAGCAATGGAAAATTACTGAGGTGCATGATGCACAGAAAAAAAATTAGAGTACAGCTAGAGAACATACTGAGAATTCTTGTACAAGATAAATCGTTATAGTTGACATAGTTTTAAGAAAAACAGTCTAGAAGAACAGGACACAGGGATAAGGAGTATCTAGGAACCACAGGTGTCCAGGATGGGCTGCAGTTAAACTAACTGATAAGTAGGAAGATAGGAGGATTATTATGCCTCTGGTGCTAACGAACCAATTAAGCTGGTATAAGCATCTACTGCGCGTGCTCCAAAAGTGGCCAGAAGTGATGAAGATTGTTGGAAGAAGTAAACGACCCCCAGAGACCACCACAACAATTCTGTATGCATGCAGGGAACTCTCTGGAAAATGGTGCAATCCATACGTAGCCTTGTGAATATGTATGTATGCCCAGGGACTATATAAGGGTGTCTTGTGTAGCGATATGGGAACACACGTTAGGAGGAGCTATCCCCTGTGTCTCCTGGCGCTGCAATAAAGAATACCTGGAAAACTTTGTTGGCAAGTTTGTTCCTGGGGTTTTCTCCGCATCAGCAGGGAGGGAAAGAGGTCTCTTGCTCATCTTCAGTTCGTCATTCTTCCAGAGCTTAAAAACCAGTAGTTCGTCCATTTGATTTCCATATGTTGGCCATATGATTATGCTGTCTGTTGCACGTCCTTTTTCCATTTCGCTGTACTTGATTTCTATGGCAGAATTCTGTATATTTCAAAGGTGCAGTAAATTTTACTGTTAGTGGGTTTGAAGGCTCGAATCTTCTCTAACAGAGTATGTAATCTCTTTTCTTTTACTCAGTTCCAGACTTATCATCCTTCCTACCTGTTTTCCTCCCCTCCTGTAATGACAAGGTTTCTTTTTCAATCAAATAGGACAAAATGTTTGGTCTTGAGTGATGTCTCTTCTGCAGCCACATTGGTATTTTGGGGTTTTGTAGCCACTTGCTCTGCATATGGGGCCAAAATAGTTCAAGCAGTGAATAATTCAGTCTTCTTTCAGTACTACTGAGATGACAACTACCTGGACAACTCAGGGTACCCTTGTGGTATTTGACTTTCATCTGTGCCAGAAGCCTTACACAGTTCTAGGGAAGCCGAAGCTCCAGGTTCCAAGGTCAGGTTCCAAGCCCGAAACAGCTCTTTGGCATGACTTGCATCAGCAAGAGCAAATGTCACTATCTGAGATATTACAGCTAAATCCTGCTCCCTCAAAAGACAAACATTGAGGCATTCCAGGTATCACACTCTGCTAACTGTTGGCATATACATTTCCCTAAAAATTTTGACTCATGTTACACAGAGGGAACAAAAAAATCTCAGAATTCAGGGCCCACATCTGCTTCACAGCTGCAACAAACATTGAATTTATCATGGGCTTTTGCAATGCAGGGTAAACCAAGACAAATCCTGTCTTCCTAGCTAATTAAATAAAGGTGTTGGGAATATCTCAGCTTGAGAACAGGAATGCAGGAATAGAAAAAGAGGACCACTGTGGAAATTATTTATAGGAGGAGGAAAAAATGAGCCTTAGTAGCAAAGAATTGAAAATAGATTTTTCAAACTTCTTTTAGAAAACAGAATTACAAAATTAGTAGTTAAAAGGCAATTTGCTGGATCTACTGTTGATTTTAGTAATGCATTTGATGTGGTTTCTCATAACATTCTTGCTTGCAAAACAAGTTTGCACATTGATTTGAGTATGAACATTGTGTCATAAGGACTGCGACTGGCTGAAGGATAATTATTAATAGCTATGTATTGTGTTTTGGGAAGGTGTTTAGCAGAGGTTGGCACCAAGACGGGATTTATGTTGATTTTTAGCTACTGGTAATAATCTGCAGGAAGGCTGTGCTAATAAAAGCTTTAGATGACAGTCACTTGGGAGATTGTGTGGACAGTAAAGCTGCCCAGATATGTCCAAATAGACCTACAGAGGGTGGGCATATGAACAAAAACCAGCACAATGCTATGCAGTATAGAAAATGAGAAGCTAACCCATGAGGAAACCTCATTCTGTGGGAGAAACTTAGAACATTTTGCTGACAGGGATCCAAGTTTATAGATAAAAGAAATACAAAGTTTTGGTGTGATGGCATGGCAATAAGAAAGTCCCAGATGGAATAGGGAATAGAGGCAGGAATTTTTGACCAGAATTATAACCTCTCTCAGGACAGCCTGCTCCATTTTGTGCACCTCAAGAGCAGGCTGGGTGGAAATTCAAAGAAAATCGGCAAGCTTACCTGTACATATGTAGATGCGTTTATGTGCACCCAAGTGACAGTGTCTCAGTCTCTCTGAGAACTCCTGAAACTGAGGGCAAGGATAGGACTGGGTAGTGACTGTGCATAGGCGTGTGAAGGGCATTAACACTATGGTGTTAGAAAACGACAACAGGGCAGTTTATTACAGGATTGCAAAGAATAATAGAGCTAAAACTATCAACTGGAAAATTGAAGCAGGATTTTAATGAAAGCATCCTGAATGAATTAGATAATTTAGGGTGGAACATTGTTCTTGGAGTCTTTTCAATTCAGTCTGGGGAACACACTCTGCCCAGTGCTGTGTTGATGCAGTTTTGCTTTTGTACTGAAGGGTGGATGAGTTGAACTGTTTATTAGATTGTTTGAGCTTCTCAAGTCTGCAAGATGCTGTGCTTCCTGGGATTTCACTTTAAAGTTTTCCACAGAACAAACCCCATGTCAACCACCAGTGAAAAGTCAAAATCACCTTTGCCATTTGCCTGAACAGGCTATCTGAGGCTTCACGGAGTTACAAGCTTATCAGCATTTCAGCATTTACACTTGCAAAGGTCTGCACAAAGATGAATGGTACAAAGCATGCAGGACAGTGTGACCCTTCTTCACAGGGGTGTGCGGTCAGAGGCTTACACGATTGCTGTGTACAGGAACACAGGTCTATGCAGACAAGGCCAAAGGGGTGTGGACAGACAGATTAATGTGAATTTCTGCGTTTCGTTGGTTGTGCACGGCTTGAACAATCAGATCCCTTCAGTTTACTCTGCTAACTGTATTGCGTATGACAAAATCATAGCTTTTTCTCCCACCCTTTTTAATCTCCATCTTGAAAAAAATTGGAAATGACATGGTAAAGTAAGACCAATTAACATTAACAATTGCAGTTTATTTGCTTCCACTGTTCTACAGCATGCAGCCTGGTAGAGCAACATGCATTGCTATTTTGGAGACATCAAAATAAATAAGTAAATAAATACATAACCCTGTGGGCTTACAGATTGAGTCTAAGAGCAGGAGATTATTACTGGCATTGCACTCAGAAAAAATTGTTGCTTTTGAAAACACCAGACATTGACAGTTTTGCATCAGGACAAAATTAGGATGAGGTGCAGTCTCTCCATTCACATTGTGCCAATTCAGCAGATGTTTCAGACAATTGTGGAAGGTAAAAAGAAATTAATAGAGACTAGAAACCAAAACCAACCCCAGATCCCTTGAGAGAAAGTTGCTGTTCCTTGCCCTGTCAACTCTCCTTTTTATGTAGTGAGATAGGGTTATCTAAGCATTTACATTTGTATTTTAGTGCTGTGTAGCACTTTCTATAAAGAAAAGGTGCCAAAGCTTTTAACAAAGTGCATTTGTGTCATTATCTCAATTTTACAGGTAAGGAAGCAGAAGCACACAAAGGTGCTAAGACTTGCTGGCAAAGCACACAGTAAACCACAGCAGAGCCAAGCTCTTGACAGATGATCCTATGTGTTTGCCTTTGGGCCATGTCATCTGTCATCTTAATGGTACAAACATTTTGGATTTAGTCACACTAGAAAAGCAGAAGACTTAAAAAAAAAACCAAACCTAAAAAAAACAAAAAAAATCCCCCTGCTCCAGAAATTTGCCAACTGAAATCAAAACATCCAATTTAAAAACTTCTAAGAAATAAATGTCGTGTTATTGTTCTCTGTGAGGGAAATACTCTCAAGTAGAGCTTTATAAATGTTAAGCTGTGCCCACCCTCATTCCACAAATTAAAACCAGCTACACTTGAGACAAGCTACTAAGAAGAGTTAGTCAGTAAAAATACCAGTAATTATTCTAACATCTCATATTCTTTTACCAAAACAAAATGACATCAGCTTGGAGACTGACTGCCTTCTATCATAAACATTAACATGCTCTTCTTGGACCTCTTGAGATCTGTCAAAAACCAAAATGTTTTGTTTCCATGTAGGTTTCTGCTAATAGATTTTCCATGCATCCCTTGTTTCAGGTTCTCTTACCACTTGTGGAACTCATTGCTGCTCTGGGCAGTATCAGTTCCTGCTACTACCTTAAAAACATGAAGGGCCTGATTGCACATTACTTTTTTATTACTTGCTGTGTATTTGAAGAGGAAAAAGGAGCCTTGTTTTCTACCATTTTAACTTCGTGTTTTGAGTGGAAAAGATACAGGCAGGGGAAGGAGCAAGTTTATCTTTTAAGCTGTTATGTGCTATGCTGATGTGTTTTGAGTGTGCTCCTAATAGTGAATTTTATTTTTGTTAGCATATTCTATTTGAATTGTATTTAACACTTTGATCCCTGGTCCTTGAAGAGAACTCCACAGGTTTCTGTAGAATCAGTGAGGGGGTAAAAACAAAGAAAAAGGATAAAAAGGTGATCACTGCCAAGGGAACTCCTACTCTTACTATAAGCACTGTCCTTGCAGGACAGAGCAATTCCAACAGGGTAGAGCAATCCGGACACATATTCTTGCTAGTCCTATGCATTTCAGCCGATCAGTTTTCAAATGCTGCCCTTCTTGTTCTTTGTATTTTAGTATTGCTTGTATTTAAGAAGCTGCAGAGATTAAGAAAAACACCTGCTTACCCATATCCCACCTGTACAGCACAGGTAACTGGACAAGAAGGTAACACAGTCTTTGTGAAACATGGAATAAAAAAGTCTTTCTGTTCTTGAAAGAAGGACAGGTCTTACTGCTACATCCTTACTTCCTTTCCAGCTCTGCTTACTAGTGAAATCTCCCCAGATTTTCACCTTTGCCAGCTTCAGGGGTCTTCATTTGTGTTTTGTAAATGGTTCAGAGAGAGTTAGGAACATGTTTTGAAGATTCCTATTTGACTTTACTATTTGTTTACCACTCACAAATAAAAAACAAGCACTGGAATGCGAAAGAATAATGATTATGAGGTTTGTTTAATTACAAAAGAGCAGTCATCTAATGCTTTTTGCAACATCCATACAGACTAGCAACTTGAACTTAAAAGCACATGTTAAAAGCACATGTTAAAAGCTTATGTTCTTGTGTAGTCTCTTGGTTGAAGCAACACCGAAAAACATTAGCTGTTGCAAGACTCAGTGAAATGACTAGAGGTTGCAACATAGAGTGGGGCGAGCAGCCCCCATAGTATGAATTTTCCTGCCTCCCTGAAGTCAGTAGTTAGGGCTCTTTGCCCCAGCTGACAAGTCTATCCCAATATATTTTGACTTGCTGGGGATTTAAGGGAAATGGTTAAACTGTGGCTGCCTGGCTCACACTGACACTGGAGAGGGAGAGAATCTCTGTTGACTGTTCCCCTTATAAATAAGTTGGCCTTTGAAGCTAACTTAAAATATTTGAAAAACAACACATAAATGAATTAAATGACAAGTGAATGAGACCCTATAAATGCTGCATGAGGAAGTGCTCATACCTAAGATACAGTTACATGTATTAGAGCAACATGTGTTTTCTTTCTGGAAAGATGAGGGAGGACTCAGCCTAGCTGAGAGTCGTTCTTGACTGCAGCAATGGCTTAAGGGCTATCCAGAACCTGGGAGAACTGAGCTGGTGGTCTGGGAACCCTGGTGCAGATAAGAATGCAGCTCTCATCTGCTGCATTGTTCCACTTTGTGGAACTTAGACTCACCCATAAAGGAGTGCTTTCTTTCTGGGGTGAAGCACCATCACCACAATTAGTGCTTCACAGGCCACTTGTTATGATTAGATCAACCTCTCCCTGCCTGTAGCAGCTTTTAAATATGCACAAAAAGCCCCAGACTTCACCTAAGCACTGAAATGCACTGACACAGGAAGCTTTTTTGGTACAAGATTCAGGTGGAAGTGGCATGAGTTGCCATAGCTACTACGTTTGGTAAAGGCATAAACCTTACTTCATCTTACTCTCAATCTTTCTTTCATTTTGGTTTTGACTGTTTCATGTAGTTTTATTACTTGCTATACTTTCATAATTACTGTTGCTTCCTCTTTAGAAAAAAATATTTCTATTTTTATGAGCCTGCACTATACTCTGCTTTAGAATATACAGAATATTTGCAGCTTGCAGAATGCTGCATACTAGAAAAGTTATACGGCCTTTGTCTTAGCGTGAAGCCTCTAGCCTGAGATTCTCACCTACCAAAACTGGGGAATACAACCAAGATAATCCATAGTTAGCTGGTGTCACGCAGTCAAATATCACAGATATTTTTGTAGTATATTAAGGGTAGATTTTGCTGATCCCATTTTTGACTGTTTTTTCCTTACTCTCTGAGAAACCTCATTACAATAATTAAAGCTTCTACTGCCATGTGCTAATCTGTGTAAACATGAATGCAATATTCTGAGCCTTTAATGCTACTGATACTCTTTTATACATTTACAAGTGTAGAAACGTGTCTTATTCCATGAACACACCACCAGTTCCAAGAGAACTGGAGGCAGTATGACTAAGGTCATTTGAATCTATTCCTAAATATTATTACTTTGATGAAGTGCAGAATATTTGTTTGTCATGGTCAGCAGCAATGCACCTGCCTCCTGGTGCACCAAAAGGAAAGCTGCTCTACTTCCCCCCCCCTATTTTTAGTGCCTTTTTGTAGTAAATGAACAATGAGCTGCTCTTCAGAATATCCAGGCACAGCACTGTGGCACCCCACTCACTGCTGCCTTGTGATGTGAAAAGAACAAAAGCCACTAAGCAGTGATGACAGCCATGTAATCCAGTGCTTCACAGCCCTCTATCTCGGGGAAAAAGCTGTGTTCCAGTGCCACTCCAACACAGGTGAATATCTACTCCTGTCTGAGACTCAGCAGGAGGCAGAGATACTTCCAGGATGACTCTTTTACTCTGGTTTTTACCTGCAGTTCTGGTCAGGCCCTGCAGTATGCTTTGATGCTGAAAACTCTTAGTATCCAAATCAGAATAATGGCCCTTTTCCTGATGTTCCTCAGTGAAAGGCAGATGAGAAGCATCAACACTGCTTGTTGGAGAGCACGTGAAAGGCTGATGTGACACATTGCTGCTTAGATTAGTGGAACCTGCTTCTTCCTAGTTGTCATGCAGTCATTTACTCTCAGGGCAGAGCAAAAGCCTCCCTAATACCCACTGTCAGTCATGAAAAGCTCAGATGTAGGAAGAAATTTGTAAAAGGGAATCAGGGGAATGGTTCAGCATTTAATGCAGGAACTTAATTGTTAATTTGAGATGCATTAATTACTTCTTCATATATAACATCCTAAAAAAACCCTAGCCTCACAGGACAATTAACAGTTTAAGTGTTGAATTTATTGAGGGATGCTGTGGGGAGATGAAGCAGAGGTCAGGGATCTTAGAGTGCTCCAGTGCAGTATCCTTTCTGGCCAATCAAAAACCCCTTTTCCTCATTCAGATGAGAAGCCACATGGCCCCTGAAAACAGCTTAGCTCTACACTACTATAGCAGCAAGGTGATGTACAACTGTAGCTGAAGGGTGAAAGTAAGAGATCTTTGCTTCTTTGTACAAGCAGCACTGAGGTTGCTGTTCCTATCATTGGTTCAGAAAAAGGTGGCTGTCATACAGGTGGTTTTCTTTAGGGCAGAGGTAGCTCATAATCTGCTGTCATAAAGGTACTATCCATGATTATTCCCAAGTGTGTTTCTTGCCTTTCCCTTGAGCAATAAAGTTGATTCACTTGGAGAAGATAAGGGGGAGGTTTCATAACCAGTTACTGGTCCCTGCCACCCTGAGATTGAAGTTACAGGTTTCTTCTTGCTGCAGAAAACTGGCAGCAGAAGTTCTGATTTTCTTGGGTGATACTAACACCTCATTTCCACTTCTTTCTCTTCTGCTGGTGAAGTGTTTCATTGTATGTGATTCCCTACAGCCATTCTAGAAAGTACTGCCTTCCTCTCCATTAATCTTTCTTATTGTTTCCAAATTTCTTTTGTTCTCACTGTCAGCACAGATCATTCAAGTGCAGCCCTCAGCCAACATCTAAAAATGACCTAACTTGCTGTGTAGACACCTGGTCTTTGAAAGAACGATGCTATTTTCTCCTGTGAGCCTAATTATAGTTGCTAATGTATTGATCTATAGGAAAAATAGTCCAAAATAGTAACCGCATGGTCAAAGCTGCCAAAGGGAGTTGTAAAGAGAAAGGTATGCTGCATTAGATTGAGACTCATAGCACTGTAGAGCTATGAGAGATCTTAGACTCCTCTCTGTACCCCATGTTGCCGAATTGTTGTTGGGTCTAGCAGTTCTTCTTTGTATCAACCTATAAATACAGCTGTATCTACTGGATTTTGCCCAAGGGCTCGTACATCATAGTTTGCTAAATTTTAATCATGCTTATGTTTGCATCTGAGTGGAGTTCACATGTCCCATAAAGCCCTTAATCCTCAGTTTGCCATCCCAGGCAAAATGCCCAGTCTCAGCTGAGGCCTTCTGAGCAAACTGCCCTGACTTCATTGACTCCTCACCACATTCTCTAATGCATTTATGGATCTGGTAAGAGCTCTGTTACAGATCTGCACTCCTTAGACCAGCAATATAAGCTGCTGTTGATACCCTTCGTTAAGAAATACTATACAAGCATTCTGTCAAGCAACTGAAATTCATCAATCTCTCTGGTTATTAGAAAAAAAGAAGTATCTTTGCATCAGTGTGCAGGCACATTGACAGCTGGAAAATGTTTTACACAACTGCATGGAAACACTGAGTTTGTTCTAAGAGGGTTTGAAAAGCACGTTGTAACTATTGTTTGACTCCTTTGTATACAGTGTCATAAGATTACTCCCTTAAAAAAAAACCACACAAATTAGCTGTGCAGTTTGCATCCAATTTCTGCATGCAATTACCATGATTACACGTGCAGTTCACATAAACTGCACATAGAAACTGTCAGAATTGTCCATTTGGATATGCAAAGTGGAAATGCTCTTGTCTCTTGCATGCATTGGTTTGGCAGCTGATTTGCAAATCTGCCCCTGCTTGTGGCCTGCTTTCCCAAGTACTTGTTTCAATTTAAATAAATGGCATCTCTCAGTCAGGCATTCCTTAAAATTGACAATTATAGACTGAGGTGCGTTCATTGGACAAGGGCAGATCCTCTCCTAGAACAAATTATTCAAAGGATTTTCGTTTGCTGTTCCCCCCCCCCCCCCCTCCCCAGCCCCTTTGATGTGTGGTAGTACAAAGGAATCCAGGACATGCCTCTTCAGAAAAGAAAGACCTCTGAAATATCCTATGGGCAGCATTTTATTCCCATGTACTTCTATTCACAGAACATTTCTTGAAGCAGTTGCAGATGTGCTTGTTAAGATTTGCATGTGCTAAGTGCAGTACATCGAAACTCCCACCACAATGTGTTTCCCAGATAAAATGTAGCCTCGTTGTGCACAGGGCTCTGATGAAAATACATGCAAAAATTACGTTGTGCACAGGCCCAGGATATGCCTCTGAAAGCAGAGCAATTATGAGTACTATCACTTTTGAAGCCGTTAAAGAATCAAAACAAACCAGTATTTTATAGTTTCCATTCTGTTTTGCCTTTATTTTTATAACTTAACAGCTTCAGGCTGCAGCAGAAATTGAAACCCCTCAAAGCCTGAAACATAAGTAAGAAGAGGGAGCTTTCAACTCGGTTACATCTGATACACACGTGTGAAGGGAATCTGTGGCTCAGAGAGAAATGGCAACTTCACCACCGTCACACACCAAGTACATCATACACCAAGCCAGTGGCAAAGTCAGCACTGGAAATTAGGCCTTCTGGCTCTAAGCCTTTTTCTTTTAACACTGGGCCAATATAATAATATATTTTTTCCATATGCTATTATATATTTATTTTAAAACTCCTTTCCCTTTTTCTCCAGTTTCTTGTAAAAACTTTGGAAATTATTTTTTCTTTGAATTCCCTAAGAAGCTTTCTTACACCCAGTTGAATACCAGCACCTTTTATGCTAACATCCCTTGGCCTACACAAGCTCTCTTTATCTTAATCTGAAGTTCTAGAGGGTTATGCTATCCATCTTTATTTCCTTAATTTGTCTTTCTCTTAGAAGCTGACCAGCTTCTTCTGCTTTCCTTCATTCTAAACCAGGTTTGGATAGTTCTGAAGCTTCAGAGCCTGGAGATATGGATAACACTGTTAAAACAAGCAGAACTTGAAGTCCTCGGTAGAGATAGTACAGAATGAGGCTCCACCACTGCATTTGGTGAAGAAACTACAAAACTGCAGAAAAGCTTTACATCTGCTGATGCTGCTTAAACAGCACTGGTAAAAATAGTGTGCCTATTGACTCTGAGCAAAAATGGAAGGGATTATTTTGGATCCTTTGAGTCATATACCAACATTTTCACATGATCTTTTCTGATATATCACATTCCTCAGAGCTGAGGATGTGAGAGGCCTGCGTCAGAGGTGGAAATTGCTCCCCAGGGATCCTCTGCTTTGCTGTGGGACCATGCCAATTTGTGAGTCCATCGGGGACTGAAAGGGACCTGGCAATATTGCTTTTATGGACATTTTTGACAGTTTTTTCCCAAAGGTAGGGATTTGGAGTGCACAGAAACCTTTGGTCTAACACAGCCTTGCTGGGTCACACTATGAAGCCGGGAAGGTGTATTTCAGCTGCTTCATACAGTACAGCTACTGCAGGTTGTCCACTTGAGAAATGTGTTGTTGAGGAAAGACAAAAGGAGCTCTGTAGTAATGCTGTGTCTCAGAAATTACTGGATGACTACTTTCTTGGTTGCTAAAACAAGGCACAAAGCCTCCGAAGAAAATATTTATTAAGCCACAGATGGCAAAGCTGAGCCTCTGATTTTCCTAAATCCTTAAGAGGATTGTGGTACAGCTTATAGGAGCATCTTAGTGGCTGGATGCTCAGCTTCTTAAATATGTCATATATATATACACCCACAGTGAGTTGAGGAGAGAGTGTTTGCATTCCTGATTTGCTAATTACACACCTTAAATTAGGGCAACAGATAACTACTTTTTCCTTTCTTTCTTTATGTTTGTGGTATGCCAGGCTTCTGAATACAACATGGCAAATGGTAAACCCATTTTGTACCTCTAATTTTAGTTCTGCTGGGTGTATTTGCTTATTTTAATTACAAAATTGAGACTAAGCAGTAATAAAAATGTGAATGATCAGGGCAGTCATACCTTTGTTTTGAGTAAAGCATAGAAAAGCAGAAGATCATATAAGATAAGTACAGAAAAATGAAGGAGAAGATGTAATTACTTTTATTGATGTGTCTTTTTTTCTGAGGTACTATTTCACTTGCACTCCTTTGTTGTTCCCTACATTCTCTGAAGTGCCTGCCTTTTGTTCTGCTTTCATTCATCTTTATTTCTTCATATTTAACAGTTGTAGAGAGATGAGGACTGAAAATGTGGTTGGAAAAGATCACAGTAATCTCTGCCTGATCTTGGCACAGACTGCATTCAAGTCCTGCTCAGCTGTCTCCACCATGCTCTCTTACATGCTGCTAAGATTCCCCTGGTTTTTGCTGGTGTTGGTAACAGTGACTTTTCAGCAAAATGGGCTCAGTCCAGACAGTTAACAGTACCCCATAATAATTTTACTGATAGTTCTCTCATTCCGACTGTGATATTTCTAGAAAATCCAGATCAGCTTTTCTAGTGAAGGATGTGGGGGGACAATGGTAAATGCTTTTTTTGCCAGTGCAACATATTCTCATGTTTGTCAATTTTTAGATAAGGGCAGCTTTCACGTTTCCTCAATGAAAGAAACCATGGGCCAGTGTGAGAGGGAGCAGCAGAGGTGTACAACAGTCCCATGATTCCACCAAACTGAGCAGAAATGATTAGCCTCTTCTGATGCAAGAATGTTCCTCAGGTTAGTTTTCAGGGCTCATCCTCTTTTTTGCCATACATACGTTTAGTACTGTGAGAGAGTTTGAGCTAAGTGCTTCCTGGAAAAGGACTTGAAAATTTGGCCATATAAGCCATCGTCCCTTATTTAACTTCTGCAGCATAAGGAAATGGAACTGTGTATATTGCTTGACAAAAGCAATTGGGTTATAGGGAAGTAACACTGAAGTTTACATAAGTTTATCTTCACACTGAATTAATAAATTCCGAAGTATTGCTAGCAGCCAGACCCAAGGAATACAGTCCCTTTATAAGCAATTGTGCACTAGATTTTGACAAATTGCAGTTGATTTTTGAAGTTCACCATTTTCAACAGATTCCCAGATTAATTTTTAGATATCCACTGAAAATTGTAAGCAGCACATTATAATGTCTGTGCTCTTGTCTTTTCTATATTGTGGAGACATCAAAGAAACAAACCACGGCAGAGATTTAGTATAGTGTGGTGCTGCTGCTCCAGAATAGACCTGGAGACAGTGCAGTGAGGATGCAGGATGAATAATCATAAAAATAAGATCTTGGCTTTTGTTGGGGAGGGAACAAAATGGACAAGGAGAATTCAGTAGTGAGAATATCCATTTTTCAGTTGCTGTGATACTAAACCCAACAGTAACAATGACTGTGAAATGTAATTATAAATAGCTGAAATGAAGTTAGCTGGTATAAAAACAAGGCACACTATAGAGTATGTAGGACCATGATTTCCACTCCATAATGGACACATACCTACTAAATTAATAACTACATCAGAGGAAACATTAGCTCATAGAATGAAAAATGTTGCCTTCTTACTGACATGCCAGACTTCCTAGTTCATGCAAAACACAGAAATACAAAGGGGAGGGGTTTGGCTGTTGACTTTAAGAATACATTCAGTTTTTTAACTTCTGAAAGTCCTCTGGAAAGTGAGTCTAACTGCCGTGCTCAGGTTGTCAGCTGAAATATGTTGGCTGTCTCGATAGGAAAGTACTGCATATTTTTGAATGGTGAAAGAATTTTGTGGTTTCTGGTTAGCTCTGAATAATCCATCAAGGATGGATGAGTTGTTCCTTAATAGCATGATTGATTATGTCATGAGAAAATATACCATGCCAGACAGAGATCAGCTTTGATACGAAGGGACCATGTAATAACTGTGCTGAACTGTGCTGTGAACACAGGCTACTTTAGCATCTGAAGGGGAGAGCTGATAAAGTTGTGGAATTTAAAGGCTGACTTGTGCAAGGCTGGGTTCTGACAGCAAACCTGTTCTGTTGGGTAATTTGCACTGTAGAAAACCCTTTGAATATTTATCAGAGGTTGGAGCGGTCTGGAATTGGGAGGAGGATTCCTAGATCAGCTGCTTTTCAGCCTCATTTAAATGATTGTAGGATAGTCTGTGTTCCAGAACAGCCAGGTGAGACTGGAGAGCACACAGGAAAAGTTCTGTCCCTGGCAAAGGTGTTACAGATTTGCTCAAGACTTTTCTCCCTAATTAAATGGGTGTCTTCCTTGACTTTGATCTTATGAGTCATTCATCTAGAAACTACTTGCGTTCTGCAAGACATCCGTGAATAAGTCCCTCAATTTATTTATATCTGTAAGATGATTTAATACTAAGTTAATGATTTAGGGACCTATCTGATTCCCAGAAAAGCTAGTCAGAGACTCTCACTGTCCCCATCTAACCAACTGGGTATAATACCTAGTTAAATTAAAATATCGTTTACATTTCCACAAAAGAATTTATATTGCTTTCTAATACCTTGGATACAGAGCTTTTTACAGATTTCTATCCATAAACAATTAATCCTTACTTTTTAAGTTATCTTTCAGTAGAAATGGAACAGAAAACAAAGCTACAAGTACAGACCTAACCCCTTCACATTTTGAGAGGTTCCAGATTCAGGTACCTTGAACATGAACTTCATTCTGTGGCTTTGGACACAGTCTAAACAGAAAATAAGCCTGTTTTCAGGGTCCAATTTGAACATATGGTAAATTCTTGCAAGACCAGTTGTCCTGATGGGTTTGTGACACTGGAGTAAGGTTGAAATCAGAAAAGGTAATTTCCTTGCTCTCTACTGAAAAGCAGTAAAATTGATTTGTTGCTGATATTTTCGGGAGGTTTGTTTCTAGAGACAGCAGAGAAAAGCTAATTCAGCCAGAAAGTCTTCCTGTTTTCCAAGACAAATCTGTCTGTTATTCTGCTACATTGCCATTGCCTTCAGCAGTTTGGGAATTAGTAGCCAAGGAGTACAGAGGCTACTAAGATATTCTGTCCTTGACTTTGGAAATCTCATGCATGGAAAATTCATTTTTGACTTGGGAACTGCTGGGTTTTACAGTCACTGGTGGCACATGTCTGCTTCGTGAGGAAATCTGGAAAGAAACTTGGGGAACTTTTAGAAGAACAACGTGTGCTGTGGTAAGCATCTTTGCTTTCTTTGGCTGTTCATGTTACTGAGGCATCAGTTCCATGGTGTGTAGTACCTGCCCCACAGGAGTGGGTGCTGAGCTGGGATGATGAAAGCATGGCTTCTTGATGAACACATATGACAGCAAAGATAATAATTAGTGTAAAGGCATGTGGTAGAGCATCTAGCTCACACTGAGGACAGAACGGAGCCATGCCACCCACGAGGGATCTCAGGGATGATAGCTTAATTGAAAAGAGTTGCTCAAGCATGTACCACACCTGGCAAAGTTAGAAACTTCTGCTTCAGGTAATGTTTTAACAAGTTGTTTTATTTTTCCTGTTGTCACCTGAACCAGAAGATTCTGGTGACTTCTTATTGCGGGGTAGATGTACCTCAGGTTATGCACCAAACCTGTTCTCTTTTTTCCCCCTCCATGTTTTGTTTTTTGAACTGGTTGCATGCATGTGCTTAGGTCTCTTCTGCACTTCAGATCCTAATTCAAACAGTAAATGGGAGGATGCAGAAGAAAAACACCATGAGTGCACAGATAAGAGGAAGAGAATTCTACTTCATTCCAAAGAACAGGAGTCAAATCTGGCCAGTCAAGCTTTTATTCTGGCTCCAATTTTTATAGAAATTATTTGTAGAAAAGAATAAGCATTCAAAATTAGCTCCTAAATCTAAATTATATGGGCTGATTTATAAGAAGAATCAAAAGCACGTCCTTATTGATTGTAATTTAAGGCTATATACAAAAAAGTAGCAGTTGTATCAAAAATATGCACCAAAGTAAAAATAGAAAAATGTCCTACTCTGCTTAATGACTCCTTCTGTTTTGAAGACATTCCTGCCTCTTCCTTTCGTTCAGAGAAGAAAATTGCAGCATATCTGTAGAATAACTAATTTAAGCTATTTTGGACAAGGAGGATAAAATCAATTCATGTCAAGTACCTTCAAATTACTCTGAAGGTCCTACTCTTAAGTATGGTATGTTCTGTAGGTTGAATGTTTTGGGGGATCAGTTCTGTTGTGATCTGAGAGCTTGCAGACAGGCAAAAATTTATTCCACTGCACCGCAGCTGTTGAGTTGTGGGTCTGATATGGTTTCGTTCTACAAGGGACTTGTGACTGAGAGTTGATCCTTTTGCACCACCTTCGGTTTCTGGACAACTTCAGGATGGGACTCCTGACAGATCACTGCATGGAACGTGGTCATGATGGCAATAGAGAGGAGTATTTTATGTCATTGTTGGTGGAAAAAAGTGAATAAAAACTGGGAAGCTGATTGTCTCAAAGAAATTGGGGATCCTATGAGATTCTGTGAGTTGTGAAAGTAGGTGGCAGCCAGCCTTCAATATCTGAAACAGATCCTAATGCAAGTCCTCTCTGGTTGCTGTTCACAGTCTGTACCACTTCCAGACCTGACCTTACCCTGCCAGGTCAAAAAAAAACCACTCTTGTCATCTTGACATCATCAGAATTGAAGCTGCCTCACTCGTCATAGCCTTGTGTGTGCATTTAATGAAAGGAAGCATACATTTGGAACTTTGTAAAAGCCACAGTTAGAGCACAGAAGAGTTTATACATGTCAAATACCTACTGGTGACCTGCTAATGTTTGGATATCAGAAGGTGAGCATCCTTCTCTTCTTAACACTGCTCTAAGAAGAGATCATCGACCGTCACAATTAGCATAGCCTGTACCATCCGCATGCTGATGCACAGATTGACAGAGGTCAGGGTGATCCGAGCCACTGGAATGTTGCTATGTTTTCCATAAGGGGAAAGACAAGAGAGAGTCTAAATATCCTATTGTCCCTTATCTACTGCTAGTCCAAAAAGAAATGACAGACTTGTTTATTTATGAAAGCACACAATGGCATTTCATTTCAGTGACCCGGCAGTCTTCTGCCCAGCAAGCTGACTCAAAGGTAGGCTATATTCAGCCTAATCCCCTGAGCCCTAACCACTTTCGGGAAAGTTAAGCACTGCTGAAAGCTTCTGGTGTTGAGTAGGGAGCCTACAGCCATCCAATAAAAACCACTAAGCACAGAGGCTGGGAGGGGGTCTGATTGCAGCCCCTTGTGTGTTAAAGCTGCAAAGTCTCCAAGTACAGTCCAGTTGGATGTAAACAGCATTCCTCTGCTGGGGTGGCAAATGATACCTTCCTCCCTGCTGGGCCCCAAGATATAGCCAAAACTTGTTTACTCTGTAATTTAGAGTTCATTGTAATCTAAATAGGGATTTTTGCAATGCAAATAGGGTTGTACAAAATGTAATACATTTTATTTATCGCTGCTGTTAATTATGGCTATATAACTTATCACTCATCACATAGACTGGATTGCAAAACACAATGTTTCAAACACACTTTAACTCTCAGATCATGATCAGTAAAGAGAATATATTACACTTTTAATACACTCCCCCATTTTACAATAGCCTGCATAAACCCCATTTTGTTGAAACGGATTGCAAGAAATTAGAAAAAAAATATCTTTATTCATGTTCAGAAGTTGTTTCTGATTACAGAAAGTAGGCCCTTTAATTAGATTTGCTAAACTCCCTATTATACTGACTGGTTGCACATATATGGGGAAGCCTGCTATTAACCCAAAAATTCAAACCGTTAGAAGATAATCTCCTATAATGATCTAATGCTAACATAAATAACTGCAGTTCAGCCTAGCTAGAACTGCCTCTTAGTGCTTTTTAAGGCTGCCGAAACTTTGTCCTTTGCAGGACAAATGTTCAGGAGCAACAATGTTCAACTGAAGGAAAAAGTCTTCTCTCTCTTTGGCCAGTAGGAGGTGGTCTAGGTTTGCTGCTTGTATCATTTACAACCTGTTGTAAACTAATAATCGGGCTCAATAAAAAATGAAGTTAAAATACTGCCCAGGGAAGTGGGATGAAGTGGTTAATGCTTGTTACATAACCTGATGCTGGACCTTGATCTTCTGACAACACCCACCATTCTCCAGGTGACACTGCAGATAAATGGTTCTCTTCAGTGAGGAAAACAAGTGGTAAAGTGATAAATGCTTCAATCACTGTCAATGAAATACCATGCCTCTTATGCAGCTCAGAGATTAGAAATCTTTTATTAGCTGATTACAGTTCTCAGAAAATGTATTTAGACTGTGTCTAAGAGGCCTGGTGCTGTGAGCACTGAACTCCTCAGTTCCTCCTATACCTCACTGCATTTGGGAGGGCAGTGCAGCTGGGGACAGGTAACCCAGAGAGACCTGGGACCTCCATCCAAGGAGGCTTTCAGGACTTGGATAGGCAAAGCAAGGTCTGATCTACAGGTTGCACTAGCCCTGCACTGGGAGGAAGGCGGAACTGGATGGCAACTATAGATTTCATCCCATCTCTCCATCTTCTTCCAACTCCCCATCTTCAATAATGCTGTGATAAGTGCTGATGTGTCTTACACAGCACTCATCGCCTCATATCTGAGACTATGTTCCTGTACTGCAAGGACTGCAAAAGCAGTGGTAATGTGCCAGGAGATCCTGGTGCCGCAGGCATCCGTCTAAGTTCCCATCCAGCACATGCACCTGGGTTCCTTCCCACAATAAAAAGAACAAGAGGATTAAGTTGTGATATGTTTCTGGATTTTGGCCTAAAATGGAATTGAGGACATGGCTGAAGAATGGGAGCAGACTGAGGAAATACCTCTTTTACAGTTCAGACACAGCCCAAATGCCTAAAGACAATTCTGATTCTAGCTGAAATGTTGTCACAGTAGGTTGTTTTTCAGAAATAACATTAGTATTGAGAATGGTCACTGTAAGAGAGGGTAATGCTGGAGGGAGACAGAAATCCATGCAAGTATTTGGCAAACTGGAGTATCTGACAGAGCTGGAATTAGCAAAGCTGTTCTAGTGTTTCCCCTGCCAGTATCCAATAAGAATTTTTGTTGGTAGACCTGCAATCAGCAAAATGTTTTGTAGAAAGACAAGTCCTGTGGATTGTGCACTTCTGCAGCGTTTTCTGATACCAGAAGCTCAGACTGGATGTAACATTGTCTTGTATTTAATTTGAGCAATATGATAACACTGAAATAATGAGTAAGTGGTAGCAAGTAGTCTGCATGTGAATATATTGTTTTAGGATTCACCTGCACCAGAAGCTACATTTACATAGATAGATGGTAGTATAAGAGCCATTGTTACTGACTATTCCATAACGTAATTAGTTTTTCACTATCTGTATGTAAGAGGCAGTGCTTATTGGGTTAAGAGTACTAGCAGCAGCCTGTTTTGTTTCTTTTTCTTAAATAATCAAAACCCCCCAACAACTCCAAAAATAACAGTTGCTGTGGAATAGCTGCTGTAAAGTTGGTAGCAGTAAACCTGTCATTTTTGAAAATGCCATTTGGGAATTTATTTGCTGAATGATTAGGGAGACTGTCAAAACATAAAAGATTCGGAAGTAAACTGTCCAACGTTGAAAGCTACACAGCTTGTCATAAGAGCAGTTACACTGCAGCTAAATCCTTGGTGATGTAAATAGCTGTCAGCTCTCAATTAAATTGGGATTGCTCCATATCAGTGTTTTACGCTACCTTTAGTCAGCCTCTTGTTTTCAGTGCCAGATCAGCTAACAGCGTACAGAGTAGAGCTCATAGCATGTTGCTGGTACCAGTTGCTTTGAACATACAAAGTAGTGAATATTAAAAGGAAAGAAAATGCTTAATAGTTCATCTTCTAGCTTAGATGTGTTGCTGTACAAGGGTCACAAAAACTGAAGTGCGAGCAGGGAACAGCTTTGCTCGCCATGGCCAATGGCCAGGGGAGGTGTGTCTCACACTGATGGCAATGTGGCCTCTGTCAGTTGTGGTGGCATCTAATGGCACTTCCGTGATCTTGGTTGAAAAGAGGCAGACTGCCTTGTCTGCTGCTCTGTCCCATACTTTTTCCCCATGAAGCAGTGATGAACATAAATGTTTGCAGCCACGTACATGTGCACAGGGCAATCTGGATTAAAATATGAAATGAACAAGCTTTACAGTATTTTCTCCAAGAATCCGATTAAAACAATATGCTTTCCATCACAAAGATGCTATCAATCCAAAAATCATACTTTGTATTCCCAGGACAGATCATTAATAGTATGTCAATCAAAATTTGATTATAATAATCCTAACCTGTTTAGTACAAATCCTGCAGAGCCTTTTATTTTTTCAACTGGATGAAAATAATAATGATGCCACCATCAGAAAAGTTAAAAAAAAGAGGATACATTTGATACTCTGATGGTTTAAACTCATTTTAGCAGAGACTGTGGAATAGGGGCAAATGTTTTCTATAAAGCTGCTCTTTCTGAACACCAACATTTATGAAAGTCACATCCACTAAATCTGTGGGTCTTTCTCGTGAATGTTTTATCTAATTCCAGCTTTGCTAGCATGTCAGAGGGTTGTGCTTTTGGTAGGTTTCCAGTTGTCTGGTAGAAATCCAGTTGCTTATTCATGGATGAAATCTGAACAAGATGGAAGATAGTGCAATGAATGGAATTACCTTTTGACTTTGATGAGCTGGCCTGAAACTGGAGGGAGAAGCAAAATTCTATTATATATAATTTTCCCTTTCCAGTTTTATTTATTTCCTTTCCCTCCACTCCATCTTTGCACTTTTCTCTGGGCATTTGGCAAATCCACAAATGCCGTTAACGTTGCTCCTTGGCTGAACATTAAACGCATATTTCTGAACACGACTGCTGACTTCTCCCTATCGTGCACCTCACTGACATGCCTGGATCCTTCTGGCTCAGCGCCTGGGTTTGTACATGTTCTTGGAATATCCCAAGGGAAATCCCATCAAACTTCTCCTGTTCACATGACCTAATGATTGTTTGAAACTGCCTAGTTTTGCATCTTCTTTCTTTTAAGATCTGAGTTTTAAGTTCATGTGTTACATTGGACTTTGGAGAACTTTACTTTGACCCAGCTAACTTCTTGCCTGGGCATGAAAAATCTTTACTGGAAACCATGTGATGTCCATGTAAACACTGAGATATGGTTGGTCACTGCACATTTGCCTTCAAGACAGTATACAAACAGTGAGAATACAGCAACCTTTAGCCCACAGTCATTAGGTATGTGTGGTACCTCTGTTACAGATGTAATGCCTTGTGCAGAGTTCAAGGCTTGCATATGTAAAGACTGAGGGATTTTTTTTTTCCCACAGAGTTAAAACCCAAAATGTTAGTGTTGTAGCTAAAGACAAGGTTATTTTTAGTAATTTAAAAAGTGTTGTAATGTAAACAAGTACAAAAAAGCCCACAGGCAGACTAGTCAATATAGGGTATTTTTATCTACCATTGTAGGCTACACCACTTCTGTATTAACCATTTTAAGCAAAAAATATGCCAGACCATTTGGGCCTTAGTATAATGATGTTGTGATTTATTGCACTCAGTTTCCATCCTGCAGCAATTACCAGAAGAGCTGATAATGGTCTGCAATTTGTTTTCCAGATCAGGGAGTAGCTGCCAGCAGGAGCTGCTCACATGGAAAGACAGTAGTTGTTTACCTGCACTGCAGAGCCAGACCAGGGAGGACAGGTCAGTGACAATCCGCTGGGAATGCACGGTGCCAGCCTGTTGAACTAATAAGAGCTGGTTATTCAGGATGGTGCATTGGGACCCAACAGTGTAAAAACTGGCTTGGTATTAAATTTCTATGCAAAAATATGAGACCTGACTAAAATGATGCACAATGTGTCAGTCTTTCTCCCCTCCAGTTCACTCATGTTGATTTAAGAAAGTCCTCTATTACAAGAATCAAGTGAAACACCCCCTGTTTTTAAAAGCTTACAGCCCTAGCTGTTGGTGGCATTTCCTTATAATGGAATTTACTGTAACCACTTGTTATATGGAATCTTTATAATCCATGGGGCTAGAGATGTTTCCTGTTTTCAGCTGGTTTCTTGGTGACCTTGGAGTCAATGTATTGAAGCTCAACATACTTTTCTGAGAACCTGATCCTGCCCAGCTGTGACAACTGTTTATCAGCTGCCAAGAGAGATCCTGTGAATCTCACTGCAAAAGACAGATATTCCTCTTCAGATATAAGATGATTTCACACTTACTGTAAACTTTGGGGTTTCCCTAACTATCAACATGGTTAGTTTAATTCTCTTTTGCAGGAAAGGGATTGCAGGATAGAAAAAAGTAATTTGGCATAAGGTGTCATAGCCCACATCTTAACGTGCAGAGTAGTTAATTTCATCGGGTAATCAGCTGAGGGCATAAGATAATGGACAAATATTTAGCAGATTGAGAAAAAACTTTGTCTTCTCTAAGAAAGGAAAAAGATGTTCAGTATTTTGTCATTAGAGAATGAAACTGATTCTTTTAAAAAGCTATATTTGACTTAGCCCGTATTCTGTCTCTTCTTCTAGTTCTTTTTGTCTGTTTACACTCTTTGCTGTACCTGTGTTCAGTATTTGGTATTTTGGATGAACAAATATATAAATAACTGTGTGCTACTTGAGCATAATGATACTGATTATGTTCTTCTACCTTTATTAAGCTCAGTGTCTGGAGTTTTAGAATAGTAAAATGGACTTTTACTGTGCTTTATTTAAAGGAGAGCAGTTAAATGGTTTGCCTCCCTCAAAATGTACCCTTTTTTTTCCTGTAAGATGGCCGGAAAGAGAGGAAGGATTCCTATTGGCAGTCTCGTTGGTGAAAGCTGTAACATAAGAATCTGGATCACACCCAGTAAGAGAACTAAAACCAGCACTATGTCAAGACAGCATAACAACCAGGGATTGTAAATGCCAAGCACAAGTAAGGACTCTGCCTTATTACTTCTTTTTGTCTCTGTTTTCTTTCATGCATATGCTTCTGGTTGTGAGCACTCTCTCTTGCAATCTCCGGAGGCAGTGGAATTCTCACTAAGTTTTCAGCAAGAACAGGAATATCAATGACTGCAGCAGGCACTTGGCAAGGAGGCATAAATATCTCCCCACCACCATTTTTTCCATCAGCAGCAACTGTTTGGGGTGTTTTGGTTTTTTCTGTGAAGTTTTTTAATTTTTTTTTCCCCAGTTGTTTTGCTCCTAAACACTTCAGAAAGGTTGTAGTTTGTACTGAAGTCACTTTTCAGTAAGCAGCCAAAATAATCAGGTACTAATTATGGCTAAGAACAAGGTCCAAAGTGTGATTCATTATAGTTCTTTGGTTCATCTAGAGTAAATAGGAGCTTATCTGTGGGGCTGCCTAGTTTTTTTACTTCAGTGATACCTGGAAACTATAGCTCAAGATGTTAGAGAAAACTTTGAACCCTATACTAGTTTAAACAGGTTTGTGGCCTTTGGCTTTTTAATGTTTCCCTTGGTTCACTGTTAGATTTGAGTGATTGCCAAGTAGTGTGAAAGCCTGGAAATTGGATATTAATCTTGAAACTCTTCTTTAGAGTCTTTTCCCAAGGAGGATGTTACACATTAAACATTGTCCATCCAGCTGGGCAGAAAAGAATGTTTTCCACTTTTATTTCAACTCTTATTCTCAATGAGAACAGAGAAGTCTTGGTACTTTGTAAGTAGACACTGCAGCCACAAAGCAATAGGAAGATGTCCTTGTTTAAATGACTGTGTGGCTTATTTTCATTAAAAATATGGCTTTGCACTCATGTTAAACCTTTCTGGTAAAGGTATCAAAAAGTTTTGCAACTTTAAATTCACAATGAAAGCACATACTTGTATCTTATTATTGTGTCTTCAGAGAATGCTTGAGGTAGGAAGAGATGGTGATATTTAAATGTCCCAACTGGCCTAGGAGAAAATATTAACCATTTGTCTACTCTATTATTTTACTCCCTATTACATTTCTACCACCCTTTGGAGAAAACAGAGATTTTAATAATGATTTCATATGGTAGAGAAATGTAATGTGGAAGAAAGTTTAATTCTGAGTAGATATATATTAGTATCTATATATTATCTGTGGAACAATATGTTGGACTTAAGATTACTTTATCAAAAACATGACTCTTCATATTGGTAGTTCAGCTTGTAAGTCACATAATGCTTTTGAAAACTACTTTTCATGCCTATCATTCAGTCTTTTGCCCACGTAATTCCTGTTGGTTTAAGAATTCCAGCCAGTGCTCAGTTGATAGAAAACACAGACAAATAGAACAAATAAGTAATAGAACTGGTTCTTCCCATGTATGTATGCATATATATGCCTAAAATTTAGATACAAGCATTAAAGATTTAGATAAAACACTTAAGACTAATGTGGTAGCACTTTTTGTCTTCAGCTATGGTATATGGAAAAAAAGGGTAGTATAACCAGACCCTGCTATTTAACTATATTTCCTTTTTGCCTGTTCATGTAAATGACAAAAAAGCTGCTTCCTTCATCCAGGTTGATGCAGTTTCAAGGGTTTCTCGAGGACTCCAGAGGCCTTTAACTTACTCTTATTTTAAGAACAATAGCAAACTTTTATTTCTGAAATATTTTAAGATCTGAAGAAACCTGATTCCAATACACTGAGTTTGGGCCCAAGTCAAACACTGATGCTTGCTATGAGGTGGCCATGTAGGAAAGCCTGATTAACTCCTGACTTGGGTGAGCACAATAAATGGAGGCTCTGTATGTCTTAAAGGTGGTGTTTTCATCCAGTGCAAATCAGAGTAAGTCAGTACAGTTAAGGTTTCCCACTTACTTTCTTGAGTCTGTGCTTATTTACCCGCTTTTGGGTCTGACCCTGTGGTCCTGACAGGCTTGCAAAGAGCAAACTCTATTTGCAAGTCTAATAATGTGGCTGAAACTGGTAATTACTATACATACTTCTGGAAGATCTATAATATAATTAGCAGCTTCTCTGAGTTGCAAGATGACAATAAGAGAAGATTTATGTGCTTCCTTTTAACTTAAGCATGGTTTACTTTGATAAATACAGTTCTGAGATAAGAATAAATGTATATTGCATTGGCCAATCTTCCCTGTGACACAGAGATATGTATTACCTCTTTGCTCCAATTATCCAAAATGATGTTGCTTTCCCTTTTTCCCTGCTTGGATTGCCTTTTTAAGTGTTCGATACCACCCTTGCCAAAGGGGCACAGTTATTCCTACAGGTTAAATCTCTTGATTTTGGGTGGAGAAGCTGTATAAATGTGTTGCCAGTGTGGCAGCTTAGTGAATCAAACTAACTGCCTTACATAACTTCTTCATTAAGAGTCTCACCTGATAGTCTGAGGAATCACAGAATCATAGAATCAACTGAGTTGGAAAAGACCTTTAAGATCATTAAGTCCAACCATTCCCCCAGGACTGCCAAGACCACCACTAAACAATATCACTGGGAGCCTCATCTACACTGTTTTTGAACTCTTCCAGGGACAGTGATTCCACCACTGCATGGGAAGCATGTTCCAGTGTCTGAACACCCTCTCTATGAAGAATTTTTTCCCAATATCCAATCTAAACCTCCCCTGCTGCAGCTTGAGACCATTACCTCTTGTCCTATTGCATGGAACTTGGGAGAAGATACTGACCTCCATCTCACTATATCCTTCTTTCAGGTAGCTGTAGAGAGTAACAGGGTCCCCCCTGAGCTTTCTCTTCTAACTCTTCAGACTAACCCCCCCCCGGTCCCTCAGCCATTCCCCATCACACCTGTGCTCCAGGCCCCTCACTAGCTCTGTTGTCCTTCTCTGGACCTGCTCCAGCACCTCAATGTCTCTCTTGTAGTGAGGGGCCTGGAACTGAACACACAATCAGACATGCAGCCTCACCAATGTACAGTACAGAGGGGGACAGTCATTGGCCTGGCCCTGCTGCCACATCAGTGCTGATATAGGAGGATGCTGGTGGCACAAGCTGCTCATGTTCAGCTCCATTAGCCAGCACCCCTAGGTCCTTTCCCACTGAGCAACTTTCCAGCCACTCTTCCCCAAGCCTGGATCATTACATGGGGTTGTTGTGGCCCAAATGAAGCATCAAATGCATTTGCCTTATTGAATCTCATATCACTGGCTGCAGCCGATCGATCAGTCCTGTAAAGGAAACCTTGGTTGGTTGGGTAAGAAAATGGCAGAAGCCAGTGAGTAGGAGAGCTCTTATTATCCATGTGTGCTTGGTCTCTCACTATTGCTGTGCTGCCAGAGCTTGTTGCTGGCCTGCCTCTTTCTGTCTCTGATGTTCTAGCATGGAGATGGTGTCCAACATATGTGAGTGACAGCCTTTAAATAGTCATTTACTAGTTCTCTAGACTTCATTAAGCAGGAACTAGCCTAAAGTACTGGTGAATGGACTATGATCAGGGCCTTCCCAGACCCTGAAATTCAAGGCAGGAGCATAGCTGACAAGTCCAGTTTTCTTATGATCTCTCAAAAGCCCAGTGTATTCTCATTTAAAGGCCAACTCCACCACAGATGAGTCCACTTTCTGACACAACTTTAACAAAGGCCTTAACAAAGAGAAGGCCCTTGCCAAAATGTCATCCTTTTCAGGCATGGTTTCCCCAGCAGGACGAATGATTTAAGTTCTTCTGCTGAGGTTTAGGATTGTAGCAATTATTACAGGGTTCTAAACTCTATATTGAGGGTCTTTCTTGCTTTCCCCCCCCATGCCTAATATGGTGAGGGCAGATTTATACTGTTATCTTTCAAGTCCTCCCTGCTCAGAAGTGATTACGATTTACATCTTCTACTGCATTCATCAAAGAAGGTGGAGTGAACATCAAAACCTTCATGGAGTTGAAAATATGAGTGAAGCTAATAAAACCCCATTCTCTTAAAACATCCTTTTTACTGAGCTCACTGCATGAGGAATACTTCTGTAACCAGCCAGCCTTCGGCGCAATTGTACTGATGTGCAGTTCACTGATTAGAAACAATACTAGATGCACTTATGATAAACTCTTTGTTGGACCTCTAATCTCTGCATGGCTACGCGCGCTTGAAATGTGAAAGCCGACTACGTGCTGTGCCGCACTATACACCTCAGTTAGGTAATAACTAAAACACCAAAGAAAAGATCATGACAATAATAATGATGGTGATGATGATAAAAATAAAATGATGTAATTGGAAAATCTTTTGTGTTACTTCTGCTTAGTCTGAGCAATTTAGAGAAAAGCTCCTAGTTCCCAAATGTTGGATTGGGAGAGAAACTCCCAGACAGCAAAACTAAATGCAGAGTAATAATTTATTTCATAATGAAGTTGCTTTAAGGGGGGAGGGGGGGTGTGGGTGGAGAGAAGAGGGGATACTTCAGATTTGAAGCATTAAAGCTGCCTGAAGCACAGAATGAATGAAATGGTGATAATGGGGGATATGGGTTTGACTCTTCAGAGGTATAATGGCACTAAATGCTTGCTGTTTCAGCTGTTTATTAAAGCATCCAGTTTTCTTCATGAATTTTTCCCAAATGCCACAATTTTAATCCTTATTCAGAAAGAATTTAACTGTTTTTCAGATAGGGATTAGACCTAATGAAAGCTTTTCTGCTGATTTTATTAGGATTTGGAAAAAAACCCAAAAGATAATAAGCTCTAACCAGTACATTTTCTGGTTTGCTCTTTTAGTAGTAACACTGCTCTCCCTAAACACTGCAAGATGATCTGGGACTTCATCCAACTCATGCTGAAGTCTTTCCACTCAAATCGAATCCTCAGTGAAAAAAATTAGAGGTGATTACTGAGTAAATACAGCACATTGTCCATTATGGGCTTTTCAGTGACTCTTGTGTTTGTTCCAAAGCCTCGTAAACGGTACTCAGCAGAACTGCGCAGTATTACAGGCCTTGGTTTGAATTTTGCAGAGGTTTGGTTTTTTTTTATTATAATATTAAGGAATAGGAAATTTATGAAAATGCAGGCCATGTCAACAGAGTTCTATTTCTCAACGTGTCGTCTTGTCTCAGTTCTTACTGGAAGAGCCTGAAGAAGGCCCTATAGCCAACTTGTCAGCTCTAATCTCCCCTTCCACTCTTAGCGGATATTTTATTAACACTTTTAAAGACTGTTTTTTCTTTATTTTGCAGCCTACATGCTGAGGCAGCAGCCAGTTTGTTTCTCTTCATCTTTCTCTCTTGTTCTCTGTTGCTCGAGAGAGAGGTTGGCTGCTCTGCCATCAGAGTCCACAAATCACAGCAAAAGGGATCATTGCAGTTTTCATAAATGTGGTGTTACTTGAAAATTATAGACTGCAACTGCTTATTGCAGTCCTGTGCGATGGCTTTAAATTGGGCCCTGTATCTTTCTGGTGACAGTCATTCCCGCAACAGGCCTTTTAGGAAATTGGAAGGGAAATTAAACAAGAGCAAGGGGTAGCTTTCCTTTTATCTTTGACATGCCTTCCTCAAATCCTTATCTATCATAATCAGGCAGAGATGTTACTGAAATGGTAGTGGATTTAGATGTTGTCTGTTTCTGACGCTATGGACTGCTGATCCTGCATGGTCTTTAATGCAGATCTGTTGGCAGGGTCTAGATACACATGAAGTTTTATGAATGATGGAGCAGGATGACACAGCACCAATGGAATGTGTTATTTCTCCATATTCACAGTTCATCCATTTATAAATGAGCTTTCTCAAGCCCTTTTTAAGAAGAGATTGAACTGAACATGCTGTGGCCATAGGTAGGGAATGGTTTCAGAGAAGATTGAGTGGTCAGTAAAGGAAGGCCACATGGTGACTTCATTTGTCTTGTGCAGGAGTTAAAAGTAAATGAACTGAGCACTCTGTTGTCTGCTTGGTTAGCTATCTGGATCGTGGATCCAGGCATGCAGGAGTAATCAAGTCTACCTGCTTGGTTGCCCATTCTTTGGAGGATGGACATGGAGGCAAGGGAAATCATGATTATCTGCTCATTTTATTCACTGGCCTTATTGCCTGAGCCAGTGCATAGGATGGTAAGTATTGCATGGAAAACTAATAATCCCACCTTCCCATCCTGTATGAGGAAGGGGACTTCAGATGCAAGGTGTGTTTCTGAGGCTTGATGCCTTCTTGAGGAGATGCATCTTACTCACCACCCTATGTGCTGGGATGTGCCCAGTCCTAATCCAGCCCTGCAGTCCTGGCCTTCCTTCAAGTTTGGTTTGATGGGAAGGGCTCCTCACCTAACCTTACCTTTCTCTTCACCACAGAACTTGCCTGAAATGAACTCTGTGTTGACACTCATGCAGGGGAAAAATCTCTGTCTGGAAAGGCCTTTTTATATCTGTTCTACAGAAGAAGAACACATGTTAATTCTGGCTATGGCAGATCCTCTAGGCTCACACCTCTGACACACCCAGTATAAAGAGAGTTTAAACAAGCACTTACCCCTAAGGGTGGGAGGGATGCTCAGTTTTATCACCTTTACCACACCCTAGATGCAGTCCTGGTTTCCTCCAGGCCCTAGTAGAGCAACCAAGTCCTTTCCCCATGTGCGGTAAGTGGCCTCCATGCTGTGGTTTATGTCTCTTAGCAGTCTCCCACTCCATAATACTCCCTGCTGCGAGAAAACAGTCAGGTACAACTTGCACAGGTTGGAGAGAATTGGTGCTATGAATATATCTAATGATGGATATAATGCTGTCATGCATCTCAATCCAAACCAGCAACCTGACCTTGAAACACCTGTGCCTGTGCGGCGTTCCTGGTGTTAGCGCAAGTGGAACAATGCCGTACCTAAACCGCAGCATGACAAACCCTCAGACACGCCTGGTGGGAACTGGCACAGGTCCGTGGTTGTACTCAGTGCTGTCAGGGCAAAGCCTTTCTTACTCGCTATGCCATGTTTAAAGGGGCACGAGCAAATTAAAAGGCACAGTTAAAAGTGCTGGTTTCCTTATCTTTGCTTATTAGTTTTGCTTTTGGTTGTTCTGAATGATAGATCTCAAGAAACCCAGATTTGCTTTTGATCTTTAATACCACGTTTACTTTTCAGTAAGCCCAAAAAAGGAAAAACTTTAACTCAATTTCACTTTTCTCTGTCCTTTTATTTGTTTTCATGTACAAGCACAGTGCTGCAATGTTCAGGCTGTAGATGATGCCAAGGAAAACTGAAGTCCAAACCAAGAAGCTGTTTTCACTGGAATTTAGAAAAACAAATGCAGAAAGCTTTCTGTTGCTCATTTCATTTTTAATAAATCTAAACTTTGGGTCAACTTAACCTGACAGCATTTATCTAAATAAGAATGCAACAGTTATGGGAATGAGAGCTGAACTTTAAATCAGAGGAGGAGGAGCCTTATTAGTGTTTGGTACGAAAAAGGAAGGCATCTAAAGCAAGAGGATTTGAAGGCCTTGCCCTGTTCCTGCTGAAGTGTGTATAAATTTTATCTCAGCGTCTTTGAATCACGCAGAATCAGAGCCTAAATTAGTCGTTCTGTATTACTTTATAGCTCTTACTCAAATCTAGTGCTTCTAGCTAACTAAAGTTTTTAGCTGGAGAGCTAATCGGAGGGTTATTTGGAGTTGCCTTAAACCTATATGCTGCTAAATGATTTACTGGATGTTTAGATACCTATAATCCTGGAATTAGACCTACTGGGATATAAATCCCTGAAGCTCACACGCACTTAAATAAGGACTAAAAGGAAAAAGAAAAACCCATCTAATCCCTTCCGTGCTAAGGTATATAATAGCACAAAATTGAAAAAATCCATCTTCCACACCGAATAAAGAGTGATTACAAATGAAGGCAAGAATATTATCCAAAAATATTAGGAGCTGGAGAAGTACTGTGATCAAACACAGCAACAAACAATTTCTGAAAGAAAGGGAAACTACATAAATATTTGTGTATGTGTTTTAAAGGGTCTGCACTGAGGGCACCTTTTGTACACACTTTTATCAAAACTTAGTGAACCTAATTCCATACCTTTATTGCAAAGTTTTCCTTTTTCTGTGCCAGGAGAGCATATACAAAGTTCTCATAAAGAAAGTGAAACCATAGGCCAGAATTGCTAAGGCTGCAAAACTTCTGCTTTATTGTGAGCAAAAAATGGACTCAATTGCCTGAGATGGAAGTTTAGCAGTCTGCCTCCAAAACCTACTGTGGGCAGGCGAAATCTGCTTCAGGACTTTAGTCGCCCAAGAGCCAAGTCCTGCTAGAATCCTTATTGCTCTGTGTTTTCTGCTACAGATGGGTTGATAATGCAGTTCTCACATACAGCCAAACTCGTGAGCGAGGTCCACAGTTCTGATTGTATTGTGCAGGAGGTGAACTGACCACGTATGATTGAGGGTTAAATACAACTCTGTGTGAGCCAGAAAACCTGATTTTGAAGGACCTCAGTGTGATTCACTGCTGATACAAAATGCTGCACAGTGCTGAAGAAATGAGGAAAGAAAGTTTAAGCTTGTAGAATGGTCTTTTGCAGAGCTGTTGCTGAAAGGGGGCAAATGATGCTCATTTGATAGAGTGTGTGAGGCAGCATGCATGGCAGTATCTCTTGGAAAAAGGGTTATTGTATTCACTGAAGTTATCCTGTAGGAAAAGAAGTAATATACTTCCATCCTAATTCCTGAAGTGTTCCTGTAAGAGCCAACTAATGAACTGACTGTGGTACTTCAGTACCTCGTCTGGTCATTCTGAAATTGATTTCACAAATATTTCATGTGTGTCAGGGTGGGCCGATGGGGGAGACAAGGAATCTTAAGAACAATTGATTCTACCCATGCTCTTGCTGTATAATCTTATCACCTTAATATTGCAGGAGTCCGGCTGCATCCTGCAGTCCTGATGATATGTAATGGAAAGCAATTCCCGCAGTGAGGTGACTTGCATGTGAACAGTGACAAATACTGCAGGATCTGGCCCTGCACCACTACTGTATATACGTAATCTTGTACAAATAGTCACATTCATGTGCTACCGGTGGATGTATTACTTTGATCATTTAACAAAACGAGCAGAGGCAGGTAATTAATTGTGGCTAGTAAGTGTTTGCCCAGCATTCACAAGTAGAAGCGGATCATGGTTATTCTGCCTCTGGGGCTAACTTTGCATAATTTCCTTTGTTTGGTAACATAATGTGCATTCCAGACGCCAGGGAAGAGTCGTATAATCTCTTTGGTGGAACCTGTGTGTTTACTAATACCCATATTACAGTTTGTGTGAATGTATTTGTGGCCAGTTTCTGCCCACTGACCTGGGTTGTGTATGTGTGCTGGAGGAGCAGTGGGTACCTGCCCATTTCAGGAGTCAGTGAGAAGCCTTGGCCAAATGTGGTGTGCTAAAATCATGCGCTTCCCAAGCGGCTCCAAATCCCAAGGCAATTTCATGTGTTTTACCTTTCAACAGATGATTTATGTTACTGAGTTGTGGAGTCAGTGTCTCCCATGATAAATTTTTTCTACAATAGACATTACTTAAATGGAGAAGGTTTCTGGGTTCACAGACCAGAGGTTCTCATGTACCATGCTGCAAGGTGCGTGTCCTCCTACACTGGCGCCTTAGTGTTATTCATTACAGACTGGGTATTTGGTGAGCCTGGAGGATATGTAGCAAAGCTGCCACTGACTCCAGCCCTTCTGAAACTTGCTGATAGGTCAAAAAAGCTTCCTTTGAGGTTTTTTCCTTGGAGATTGACATTTTAAGTGCTGTTCCAACAAACAAGAGCAAAAGCAGATAAATGTTAAGCTTCCCTTGGATTCCACAAGAGGTCCCAGCTGGTCTTTCTCTTCCAGCAGCAACCCTGGGGCAGAAGGCCCTTTTTATTTGCTCTCACAATATGCAAAATGAAACCTTAATAGGCTTGACATAGCCATTCTTCTCCATGTGTAGTTCAGGGGGTTTTCCCTAAAAATTGCACTGGATGCAGGGTGGTCTAAGATTTTTTTAAGCACTTTGGCTGAAATTGTATGAAAAGGTTTAATCACAGGGCTTTTAATGTGGATGAATCTCAACCATATTTTCAATTCCACCTATATTACTGATTTTTAAGGCCAGCAAGAACCATTAAAATCATCTTGACTGACTCCCATAAGCCAGAGGATTTTACTTAATAATTTCTTCATTGAGCTTATGGTAGAACTGGAGCACTTAGTTTAGAGATACATTCAACCTTAATTTAAAAACTCAAGTGATGGGGAGTTTGCCCTGGATAGTTTACCACTCATCTGGCTTGTTCTTGTGAATCAGTTATCTAACTTACAGAATTTAGGTTGTACAAAAAAAGGAAGCAAAATACAGTGGTGTCTCTCTCCACAGCCCCCTTATTACCTCAGATGAGACTAAGAATTGCATATATTGAGATTTATTTTTTACAAATCAGTTCACAAGTATTTTCAAGATTTCAAAGAAATAGCGCATTAAACCAAGATACCCTGAGAACTGGAGCTTTTTCTCTAAAATATTTGTAATGAAGTTCCTATATGTTATAAAAAACCATCGTTTTTCTGGCAGTTAAAGATTTTATTTATAAACTTAAAGGCTTGATTCTGGGAAATAGTGAAGTTGAAAAAAATTTATACTGTTTAGCAAGCCAACATAGAACTAAAAATTGTCAATTTTCTTTCAAAGGAAGATAAAAGTGTATTGTCTGTGCTGAGAAAGTGTCTTGATTTATGCTGGTTTTGCAGCCTCTGTTTAGTTAGACCTGTAGCTTTGTTACCCAGTCAAACCCTTGTGAGCTTGTCCTTCTGAAGGTTTGTTGAGTCCATCGCACTCACCTCTGTTGATAAATCATGCCCCAATATTCAGGTTTCATACCTTGCCTTGCGCTTTTTTTGCTCATTATGGGAGCACATGGCACAAGCTGTAGAGCAGTGGTCTCAGCCTTTGCCGACCCCTTGGCAATAGTGTTTTGTCAAGTAGCAAGCTGCAGGCAATGTCATTTTTTGCATTGCATGTTACCTTGGACCACTATGGAAGCATTTCCTTTGATCACAGGGTGTGCTGAAGGGCTCTTTGGGTGGTGTGCTTGGCCATAAGAGTAAGTCTGTACTCTCACAACTAGTCATCATTAAGCAGTACAAACAGGGGCAGGGGACCAGAAAGTTATGTAACATTCAGCAAGTCCAGGTTAAGGTCCTGAAATAATGAATTAAAGGTTGTTTGTAGCAACAGTAATTATTTTACTCTGTAAATGTCTTATCAAGCTTCAGAAGGGAAGCATATGCAAACAAGCATGGGGAAGAAACCTTATCAGCTGGAACCCAAATTAATACTTGACCATTTATTTAAGACTTTCCTTGTGGGTGAGAAGAATAATTGCAGTAACAGTAATTGATTAGCCATTAATATCTGTTAAGGTATGGTGAACTTGTAAATAGGATAGCTGATATAAAATTGCCAAGTGCTGTTTGATTTCCCCAGACCTTAAGAAACCACCAGGAGGTGGTCAGGAGCACAAGAGTGTTCTGCAGGCACTGCTACTGTATCTGTATGACATTCATAGCCCTTAAAAGGGAAGTCAGTTAACAAGCATTTTCTGAAATTTCCCCTATATCGACTCATAGAAATCACTGAAAATTTGTGATTACAGAAAATGTTCTGAAAAAAAATTACCAGCCTCCTCTCTGACTGGATCAATTATAATGATTTTTTGGGGAATTTAAGCCTCTGCTCTGCTTTTTTAGCCCATTTTTTACTAAATGAAGATTCCTTTCCTTCTGAAAAATGGCACATCTTTGTACTACACCAACTTGGACTGGATTCAAGTATCTTGGTGTTGCATTGGAAAGAAATAAAAGAAGAAAATATTATACCCTTTGTAGGTTTTTCCATCACCTAAACATGCAATATTTCAATATGCCACTGATATTGGGATTATAATGTTTCTGTGTCTTTAATAAGGAGCATTTTACTTTTTATGTAAGGTACTTGCCTTTAAAATTTTGTCATTTACTAATACAGTTGTTCTCTATGCTTATAGTAGAGAACATCTGAATCAGCACATGATACCTAATTTACTTTTAATGATATGCAAGTGTTAATATAGTATATACACACATATGTACACAAAGAAGTCCCTAGGACAGAAAAATAGTGAGAAGAATAGTATCACAGTATCACAGTATCACAGTAGGTTAGAGATTGGAAGGGACCTCAAAAGATCATCTAGTCCAATCCCCCTGCCGGAGCAGGAACACCTAGATAAGGTTACACAGGAACGTGTCCAGGCGGGTTTTGAATGTCTCCAAAGAAGGAGACTCCACAACCTCCCTGGGCAGCCTGTTCCAGTGTTCCGTCACCCTCACTGAGAAGAAGTTTCTTCTCAGGTTTAAGTGGAACCTCTTGTGCTCCAATTTGTACCCATTACCCCTTGTCCTTTCATTGTTTGCCACTGAGAAGAGCCTGGCTCCATCCTCGTGACACTCCCCCTTTATATATTTATATACACTAATAAGGTCACCCCTCAATCTCCTCTTCTCCAAACTATAGAGACCCAGCTCCCTCAGTCTTTCCTCATAAGGGAGATGCTCCACTCCCTTAATCATCTTAGTTGCCCTGTGCTGGACTCTCTCCAGCAGGTCCCTGTCCTTTTTAAACTGAGGGGCCCAGAACTGGACACAATATTCCAGATGAGGTCTCACCAGGGCAGAGTAGAGGGGAAGGAGGACCTCTCTCGACCTACTAACCACCCCCCTTCTAATACACCCCAGGATGCCATTGGCCTTCTTGGCCACAAGGGCACAGTGTCGGCTCATGGTCACCCTGTCGTCCACCAGGACCCCCAGGTCCCTCTCCCCTACACTGCTCTCTAACAGGTCGTTCCCCAGCCTATACTGGAACCTGGGGTTGTTCCTGCCCAGATGCAGGACTCTACACTTTCCCTTGTTATATTTCATCAAGCTATTCCCCGCCCAGCTCTCCAGCCTGTCCAGGTCCCTCTGGATGGCAGCACAGCCTTCTGGCGTGTCGGCCACCCCTCCCAGCTTAGTGTCATCAGCAAACTTGCTGATAGTACACTCAATTCCCTCATCTAAATCGTTGATGAATATATTAAACAATACTGGTCCCAGTACCGACCCTTGAGGCACTCCATTAGATACAGGCCTCCAACTAGACTCCGCCCCATAGACTACAACTCTCTGGCTTCTCTCCTTCAGCCAGTTCACAGTCCACCTCACTACCCGATCATCCAGACCACTTTCTTCATGTGGAAGAAATCGCAAGGAAAAAAGCTCTCCCCTGTGTTGAATTTCAGCATTGATGTATGTCTTAGATTACATAGGAACAAGATTTCATTGCCTCTGAAAATGTTCACTGCTGGCAATAGATAGCTTCATCCTCAAGTTCCACAACAAAAGTCCCATTGACACTAAAGGGAACATGATTCTACCCAGTATGTGGTAGTCTGTGAGATGCACAGTGCAGCTCTGCTGCAGGTGTAATTCTCTTTGACCCATTCAGATGACAATGAGTGAGAACTTTCTCAGGGCTCCAACTATTTCCATCTGGTAAAGGAAGGATGCACTTCACACAGGTGTATACTGGCCTTTTCAACTCTAAATGGCCAATCTCCAACTGGCTCAATGATGGGACTATTCACACAGGAAGGGGAAACGTCCCTGCATGCACTCTTCCTTTCACAGCTAATCCTCATGCCATTAAGAACCTGTCCATTTCAACATGCCTTAGATTCAATTGTTTATTTAGAGAAAAAGTTTGATGCAGATATTTGCTGCCCATTTTATCATAAACAGCCTGGAAGTGCTGGCTGTTGTTTGCCCTGAACTCTGAAATCAGTGGTCCCATACCAATGTCCTCTAGTTTTTAATTTTAAGCTGAAAAAAGCCCCAGAATGCTCTAGTTTTGCTTGTCAGTTTTTGACCTTTCATTATTTTTTTCCTAACAGGGACAAGCCTTAAGCACAGGTGGCTGCTGCGGTTCTTTATTTGTGCTGATATCTATTGACCTGCCAACTGGCTATTCTCTTGGTAATAGTAAACAGGTTCATAATGGTTAAGCTTCCTTCCATTTAAATTCTGTAGTCCAAAAATAATCTAGTATTTTATTAGCCAGGGAACATATTATTAAACACATACATCATTCTTACCAGACTGTACCTCTGTAAACCTAAGTAGTTTTAGGTCAATATTTTATTTTCTGGGTTTTTTTTTTCTTTAGAAAAATTTTGGGATAGGACTTCAAACAATGGAAATTAAAAAGTGAATGGAGTGATTGGTATGTATGTAGAAGGCCTGGGAGCTTAAAGCTATACACAGTTTTGACAGTGTGTTTGAAACTACATGAGAAAGAGTGTCTGACAAGTAGCAGACTCCTCGCTGGTTGTGATAGACTCAGAAGTCAACAGCTGATTTCAAGTGGTGTATTTCTCTGGATTATCTTGGTTTATATGAGTTATGACACCTAGATTTTTTATCTTTTTATATTTACATTACTTGTTTAAATTGTAAAAATCCATTGTACTTTCTCAACTATTAAAAGAAAGGTAAGATCTTCCTGGCATCAGCTAGGTGAGCCCTCCACTTAGCTGATTATGAAAGTATCAGAACCTTCATATGTTAACGTGATCTGGGCAAGACCCCTTCTGGTGTAGCCAAACCATATGGAATTTATATCTCAGTCTGTACATGGGAAAACGATATTATTTACTTCAGGATATGGTAATGCTCTCATTGACCTTCTGAATCTTTGTGAATGAGTGTTAATGCTCGTGGAGTTGACAGACTGCTATCACAGGCTTGGGTGAAGTACAATCCAGCAGGCTCTGGGCAAGCTCTTGCACACACTGCTCTGCCAAAGAACTTCAGCCTTCACCTACAACCCCCTTGTTTTTCCATTACTAATACTTTCCTAAACATACAGAGCCAGAGACATATTAACACATGCATGCACACCAGAAGGTACAGTATGTCTCTGTGACCAGGAAGCACTCTTGTTATTTAACAATGAATAGAACTAGCTGCATTTGTTTTTCATCTGAGTTAATCTTAACCACCTTAGTTAATATCATTTAGATCACCTAATTCATTATTTAAGTGAACTGTAGCTGGACAATGTGTCCAAATTTCCTTTTCCCACAATAATGGGAAAAGACAGCTTTCCTCTTCCCCTTGTTGCCTCATTTGAATGTCACACAGGTCCTGTCCTATTGTGTTCTTTTAGAAAGGTCTAAGGTTCAGCATCGGTGGTCCTTCTCATCTCAACATCTCCTTCCAAGGCTAAAAAAACATGTGCTTTACACTCAGTAAACCATTACCATTGACATGGCTGCTACTTCTCTTCAGTGGAAGTGTTATTCCCTTTGTTTTTTTTAAATAAGTTCCTACTCTGTCTTGAGGGACATGTATTGTCCAACTACCTATACCCCCCCAAAAAAAAATTAAACTTAAAATGGGATTTTTTCTGAATTGTTCAGTTCTTGAATCAGTCTGTGGCCACAGATGGGTAGTCTCTTTTTTCTCAATGGAGAAGAAGGCTCAGGAGGAGGTGGTGAACTAAATGGCATAATGGAGGTCTAAGCCAAAATGTGGTTCTTGTGTTGTTTGTCTTGTTGTTTGGTTGTTGTTTTTTTTTTTTTTTTTTTGTGACTTCTAATGACAAAAAGCTGCTTATTCTAAAATCTTGCTTTTTTTTTTTTTTTTTTTCCTAAAAATTTATAACGTGCTTGGGAATATTCTTTGTTCTTTTTCAAGTGGTGGTTTTCAAAATCCGATTTTTTTTAGTAATTTGCAATATAGTCCACTCTGTATAAATTTTATAAAGCGTATTTCTGTTTGGCTGTTTTTCAGTATAAATCCAAACTTTTCAGGCCACATGAGCTATCCTTGTGGATAATGCAGGCCAAACCCAATGGAGACAAGTAGAGAAGAGAGAAAAGACGGACATAATTGGTTCAGGGATGGGAGAGCAGAGCCAGAAAAGGGACCACTCCAAAACCCCTGCCTTTACCAAATGTCCCCATAGCAGAGCTTTTCCTCCTGAAGCCATCCATCAGGTAGTGCTGTTTTTCACAGCTTCTCTTGCAGGGACCATGCTGGGGGGGGTTTCTCACAACTGATTTGCGGAAAGTGGATGCCGTGTTGTGTTGTATGGCTTTCACCTTAAAACTCAGCATGGAATTTGGGAGCTCTGTGGGGCACCCAATGCTGCTCGTTAGCCTGTCCTTACATCTCAGCAGCAGCCTGGCCAAACCTCTGCTCTTCGTGCCTCTGCTATGCCCCAAGCACCACAGGCACAAATAATTCTGGATAAGTCCGTACTGAAGTTTGATTTAATAAATCCCTCTAATAAGTGCAACAAAGAAACAGAAAGGATCCCTTTGGTGGCTGAGCCAGCTTAAATGAGCAGAATGCTTTATAATTAACAATCCAGTGGTTCACTTCACATGCTTAGCTTAATAAAGAGCAAAGTGAAAAATCCTTCTAAAGCATTCAGAGATATCTTTTAAAGAAGTATAGAAACGCTGCTCTATCCCTGACCACCACTGATGATCATAAGGCCATACAGCTCTAGGTCACTCTCACAAAATGGTTGCCAATATTTTCTCAGCAAACTCTCTATTGATTGCATAAATACAGTACAGTACCCATGAGGTAGTGTTGACCTGTCACATAGTAAAGATGTGGCAAGCCCCATAATTCATTACCAGTTGGAAATAGAACATCATTGGAGAGATAAGGATAACAATGACTTTCTATCCAATGATAAATTACTAGCAGCTGCATTATTTTCCCTCACTTATATATGGCTCTCTTTATTGAATTTAGCTTGAGATAAATAAATGATCTGCCAGGAGCCTGGTTAATATTACTTCTCTGGGACCCATTTCAGGCCCAACTAGGCTTTTGCTGATAATATCTTTAAGCTTTTCAGTAGGGAGAGACATAACATTTGTTTCTGACAAGAACCCTATGTCGCCTTATCTGTTTCATTTGAGAGGCTGTCGACCTCAGCTTCTTTAGTTAAAATGAGAGCTTTACTGTAGAGGCTAAGTTCTTGAACTTGACTCTCTTCTTAGAATGAGATTATATGTCCTGGTTGTAAATTTGAAGCCACACATGATATACAGTTATTCTTAGCATTTCCTGTTGATCAGAGGGTAGTATTGATTGCCCCTGCTTTTGGATCTTTCTCCTTTTGGTTTGAAAAGGAATTCCATCTTCTTTATATTATTATTTTTCATTCTGTGGTAATCTATGAGCTTGTCTGTGCACATTTATATTTAACTTCATGCATTTGTTCCATTTGAAAATGACAGTGTTTTTTTCACAGCCTCTGCCTCCTCCTTCAGCCTTAGAAAAGACAGCGCAACAAGCACACATCCACTTGGTTAGAAAATAAAATGGACAGTCTTAAGAACAAAAGATTAACTCTTTCTGTGAATCAAGATGCCAGGGAAGGTACTTGAACTCTAAAAAGTCTTTTTATTACCGATAATAATTTATGTACTGCTTCAGTGATTCTGGCCTTTGCAGATACTGTTGAAAGAGAGAAGACCGGGTGGAGATAGTGTGGAGGTGTGAGGCAGCAGGCATAATCAGCCTGTGCTGCACTCCTACAGGAACTGTTTGGATACCTTGAATGTGGTATTTTTGTTATTTCTGGGAAGCCCTATCATCAGGTTATAGATTAAAATCAGAGAGTTGCCATTTTTCATACAGTGTGAATTAGAGGAAATTAAACCAAACCACTTCTGATAAATCCTCTTATAAACAAAGTAGCTGGTGATGTTAAATTTAAGTCCAGCCACAGTTTGATTCACATTACCGAGAACAAAGAACAAGTTCTGCCTATTTTAACACTTCATCATCATTATTGTTATTTATACTATAGTAGTGCCTAAAGGCTCCAGCTGAGTTTGGAGGCCCCATCTGCTAAATAATAATTTACATAATCAGACTTGCCTTGAAGAGTTTGCAGTAGGATAAGACAGAAAAAAAATAGAAAGAACTATTATACCTTCCTGTCCCTTTTGCTTTACAGTTAGAAAACTGAGGCACAAAGAAGAAAAGCAATTTGCTCAAGGCAGTGAGGAAAATCTTCAGCAAGGTTGGCAACTCCCAAGAGATCATTAGTTTCTGCCAAGTGCCTTGATGTAAGATTGTTTTCTACACTTTTTGAGGGGGTCACCTGTTCCCTTTATGCTTTCCCACTAGGCAAAAGTTAGCAGATAAAGTGGGAATCTGACCATAAATCTCTTTTATCTGATAGAAGAATTTGTGGTTAGGAATCAAGGCACACCCTAAATAGCATCTTGCATAGATTTGTGTAAGAGAAGATATAATCTGTGTGCATATTAATTTTAATTTGAAAAATGTCTTGTCTTGAAATGAAGCAAGGAAAATTTGCCTTTTCATATAATAGGAGTAGTTTTGGCAGGTACCAGCCATTCCCATGTCAAATCAGAAGATAAAAAAAATCTTGCACAATGCTCCTAAAAGGCAGAAAGATTAATATTTATTAAATCAGAAAAATAGGATAGTCATGTGGCACACAATCTGTGTCAGCCAGAACCATTTCTTGTTTATCTTGAGAGACTGACAGGATCTTCTCACCAATAATTATTAGCAAAACTCTTCAGAAATTAATTTCACATACAATCACAAACACAGCCAGCAGGGAAAGAAAAAAGAAGGGAGAATATCAAATAAATTATTTGCTGCCAATGAATGAGAATGCATTTTCCATTTCTGCCATGCTTCCATTCTAATGTTTCCCTGAGTACCCTGGAAGTATCAGGATGAGATTCACACACTTGCACAAAGCCCAATTAAAGAGGCTTCATGCAGAGCTTTTGCACAGAAGACTGAATTAACTCTTGTGCCCTTGTGTATACATGATGTGTGAGCAAAGGGAGGAAGGAGGACTGCAGCAGGACACTTATGTTATAGTAGTCCCCAAAGCAAGCTGGGACAACGTTTCCAGGGATTTCTGTTCACACATTCCAGTGGCTTTGTCATGGATTACTCTATTACCCTACACCAAATCTTCTATGTGAGATCCTGTTTGGGTCTGGAGGTGGATGGATGGCTTCTTGGAGGGGTAAAAACCCCTCACTTCTATCCCAGCTGTCACTGCAGGAGGAAATGGCAATACATATTACTGGAAAAGTGTCCTTGGGTGAATTATCCTTACTAAGATCCCTGTGCAGTGGTGGGTAAATGCAGCCTCTCCATTGTGTGAAAACAGAATGTTAAAGTGACTCGATCAACATCTAGGGAGACTCAACTGGGCATAAATTCCTTTTGGACTTGAATGCCCGTCCTTGCTAAGAAGTGAGTGCTTTTTCCTGTAGTACGGGCAGTGACTCTGTGTTACCAGCCATGCAGCAATCATCTGTTCCTCTCTACTTTGTTCACTCTGCCATAGGAATCTTGATCCATACTGCCTTTTCCACGGAATTGTTTTTTCTACACAAACCATACCTGTTGCACAAAGTAGTTTCTTCATCTACTGTGAGGCTACCAGAGAATTTAATCTTTAGCATCCTGCTAGAGGTTTTACAGCATTGCTGTCAGTACATCTTTGACAAAGATATTTCGAGCTTCTCTATCTACCCCTAATTCTAGTTTGGTTCAGTTGACTCAGACTCTTTTTTTGACGCTTACTCAGCCTTGACTCTGTCCACCTGTGTGCAGGAGCATGGCAGCGACTTCCTGCCCATCATCAGATGTCATCTTTACACACAATTAGACCCACACTTAATGCTTGTCTGTGGTGATTATTGTTATCCCTCCTGCTGGAGTCACCGCCTTCACAGCTGGTTTACAGTAGCAGATCACACCAGTGCTCCAGCTCACTTCAGTGTGAGGTTTACAGATCTAGCCTATCACCTTCAGTGGTGGTTCAAGAAGAGTGGTGTGGTGTTAGTCATTTGGAGTGGAACTCACAGGGGCCTGGGCTAATGCCAACAACTCAATTCAGATGACTGGCTGAGCAAGAAACGTGCCACTGATGCTGACTGTCATACATTCACAGCCCATGTCCCTGTTCTACCAGCTGTCCAGACTAGCCTTTTAAAGTAGACTGTATCGTCATTCTGGTTGCTGAAGTTGTTTGGGGTTTTGTTGTTTCAACTTTGTGGTCACAGAGGAGCAAGTTTCTAAGTGATTTGGCTTTCTTATCAGCCAAAGGCTCCACTCCGTGCTGTGCACTAACAAGACTGGAGAACAAGGCTGTCTTTAAATGAAAAAACCCTGCCTTTTCTTCCTTGCATTCACACAAGTTACATATGACTTCTTGCTTCTGTCATTCATCCCATTAAGAAAACCCCAGACTGCCAAGTGCAACTTCATTTGCCAGTTTCCAGGGGATGGCAAGCGTTTATACCTGAATCATAAACCCTGAAGGAAGGGCCTTATCTGATGTGGTACACCAGGCTTAATGGGCTGGTATATGCAGCTGCATCACCTTGGGTAAGAACTTAAGCAGAGCTTCTTCTAACTAGCATGCCTGATGTTACATGCATTAGGCTGGAGGACACAGGTGTTTGTATTTACAGACTTAGTACTTAAGTGGTAGGATCTAATTGAATAATATTCTAAACCGGTTTGATTCAGTTTGAATTCTCTGCAACAAGATTTTGGATCAAATGTGGTTTGACCAGTTACCATGTTCTCTTAGACTTACTTGTAGAATGAAGATGCATTAATGTGTAGATGATGTAAGAGTGAAGGAAGACTTTCTTCACTTATAGACATTACTGCTGAACAAGTTGTACTGGTGATTTACCCAGAAAGCCCTAAGTGTCCTTATAGATGTAAAATTTCCTTTTTTTCTTTGTTGAGCAGATGGAAGACTTAGATGGAAAGGAATAAAAACATAATTTGCCAGAGCCCTCAATTAATCATAATCAAGTTTGTGCAAGTTATACTCTACAAGGGTAACAACAATGAAACACAAGGAGAAAAGGATGCTTTCCTCAGGCAATTCTGAAGACATAAAAGCAATAAAGCAGCATACTTCAAAATAATGTGGAGATACATAACTGAGCTAAATAAAAAAGCTTCTTTAACGTACTGTAAAAATAAAGATGTTTAGTTAGATTTATCGTTCTTGTTACAAACGCAAATTCACTCCCTGGACTATGCCACTGGCTCTGAAAGCATCCGAGGGATGTTTGGGGCCTGCTGTTTTCTGTAATTACTTAGATGTAATGTTGAAGATCTAACTAGATTATTCCTTCTTTTTGCTCCAAGGTGGTAAACGAGACACCTTGATTCTGCAGATACAGGTTTTTGACTTTTAGACTATATTTAATCCATGTTTTAACTGTGTATAGTGAGAGGAATGATTTGCTTATTAGTTGGCATGAGTTGCATTCAGACCTGTGAAAAGACATCTTTTAAACTAGTTTTGCAAATAGCAACACATGTTAAATGAAAGCAACCCCACTCCCCAAATCCTCACTTGATTGACTTGGGAACATTCAAAACCAGCGAGTTTCATTTCTGCAGTCTCATTCAACCATTGCAATGAGCAAATGAAACAATTGTTTTATTTGTAAGAGGAGATTATCCCTTGAAGGCAGATAGAAGGATACTGCCTACAGAACTCCATTTGCAGGCACAAAGAGAGCTTAGTCAATTTTTGGCAGTGATACTGAAGCTATTAGTTTTGGATATGAGTTCACTGATGTTCAGTGCTGTAGATTTCCAGTTAGTTCATGAAGGGCCTTTAAAATTACACAGAGAGCTTCATTAATTGCCTCAGAAAAGAAGCAACAAATATGAGGCCTTTAAAGTGTATGTGCACAGAATGGCCATTGATTTCAGTGAATATTCCCCACTGGAGGATGTATCCTGCATCCTGGGAAGGCAACCACAGTTTTAACGGTTGTTGCAGCAAGCACTGTCTCTTGCAGGATTGGGCCCCGTTTGCTGCCATGTGGTTGTCTGTCTAACTATCCATCTAATTACATGTATACATGGTTTATATACACATGCTTGCACATGCCTAAATGTAATCCTGATTCATTCTATTGAAAGTTAATAGCCATGGTTTAAACTCCAATTGGAGACCAGTAGAAGATGCTGAAGACAGTCTTTCAAAAGAAAGAAGCAGAAATCCAGCTTCATGGTCTTGAAGGTGTTTTTTGTCCTTTCTCCATTTGATAGAGTAGCGCCTGAACATTTGTTCTACTCCAAACTGCCCATAAAGGAGAAATTCCTATGCCTTCCTTGCAAACAGCATGATCCCTGATCACAACAAATTGATTTATTTAAATAAAAATAATGATCTTCTTTCTCTTCTTCAGCCCCAGCAGCAAAATCCCATGTAACCCCGATCAGCAAATTGATATACTTATCTTCTTTGTCCTCCTTTCTGGAAGCCAAACAATACCACCCTGATCTCCGAGTAATAAGAAAATGATTTATGCAAACAAAAATAATTATCTTTCTTTGCTCCCCACCCTCTGACTGTATAATCTCAGCAGCTTCTTGCTTAGCAAATTGAATTATTTAAATTAAACGAATGGTGATCTTTCGACATCTGTAGACCACCTTTGTGGCAGCCCCCTACCACTGCCACCACTTTACCCATATGCTTAGAAGGATGTATTTTAAAATATGACAGTATTTCTAACTAACCTTGATACTTTGTGATTACCTTAGTCAAAGCTCATTGGAGCTCTGTTACTGTGTCATGAAATTAGGACACATCTCCTCTGAAAAAATAATAAAAATAAGTTAAATAATTCTTCCATATTTTTTTATGGCAGGGATAAATATTAATTTAATTTCCCAGGAGGAGCTCTGCAGGAGGTTGCTGTATATGGTTTACCTATACCCATCTTTATCACTGTGCTGCCCACAAGGTTGTTTGCTGGCAGACCTCTGAAGCATTTGGAAACTTGGTGCACAATTATGTGCTACACCACCACCTCACCTAAAACACTGATAGAGCCATCTAGTGCCAGTGCTCTGTGACAAACACCAGCAACAGCTGATGGGTGAGATCATGAACTCCAATGGTTTCATCCATTATAGAACTGTAGAATCAACTAGGTTGGAAAAGACCTTTATGATCATCAAGTCCAACCTTTACCCCACGACAGCTTTATACTTCAAGGGTCTGTCAAACCAACTTTGTATTGTAAGGACTCTGGCCAGTCACTGGCAGAACTTTCATAGGCAAGAGGAGAGACAGAATCCTGCTTAAGAACCCTTGATGTGGTATTTTTGTAAAAACCTTCCATGTTAGATAGTCCTGAAGGTATATAAATGCATTTATATGTATATGTATGTGCATTTTTTACTGTGCTAGTTTTATTTAAGTTTGTATTTTCTGTGCTGTCCAACCAGTATCTCTGTTTTGTGCAGCTGCTACTTAAACAGTCATTTTGGCATTATACTGGATTACATAATTATATGTGCCATAAGCAAAAGTGCAAATAGTCCCACTTAACACCTAATCATATGATATCTGTTGTGAAATGCTGGTGAAGATATGACTGTTACTTTGCTATTAGCTCTGGTTCTTTGGAGTATGGGCTGAAGCTGGGATTTGGCATAGATGGAAGAGGGATTAAGTGATAGTGGGAGCCTGAGTGAAATGTATATAGAAACATTCTTTCCTCGACCAGTTTCTGTGGTGTGCAATACTCTGAGCAAGTCACTGGTGTTAACCAGTCTTCCAGATTGTGAAATACTCTGGTTTTCTGCAGTTCTTTCACACGGTCTGTCTGCTTTGCTTTCAGACCCGCTTGTGTTCTCCGGTAGAAGACAGTGACATGACACAAATGGTAGCACGAGATTCTTACTGTTCCGTTCAATAATTGATTCTCCTGGATGGATTATAGCTCCTTAAAGGTTGCAAAGACAGGTAAAAGTGATTGGAGGGCATCCAAAACTTTAGTTCCTTACCAAAGCCAGAAAGTTTTCACCCCTTTGGATCCTTCCCCTTCAATGTCTAGAGCTCCTTGTGACAGGAAATTCACTGGAAAATCGTTGAGGTACTATTAACAACTTGTTTTCTTCTTTCTCTTTCAATACTTGTAAGTGGGTTTTGTAATGTGAACACTGAATTAGAATTTGTCATATGCAAAACCAGGTTGTGTCCATTTATATGGTTTCCACAAATAGGAAATCCAAATGACCAAAAACTGGTCATGAAGTTGCAAAGTAGAAATATAGATATATCTGAAGGTTCTCAAATCCCACCTTTATATTTTAAGTATATTATTAATTCTTCGAAAAGCCAGATAATTAAGGTTTTTGCGTCTGAACACATTTGGAGATAAGAGTCTGAAAATATACTTGGATATTTGATTAAGAATATTCAATCTCATGGAGCTTTGGGCTCTGATCCTCACCTTGCATAACCTTTACTCCTGACTTGGAAGACTAAAACTGAGGTGAGACTCAGTCTATATGATTATGCAAAAATGTTCCCATGAAAGAAAATAATCATCTTGTTCTGAAATTATATGTGGAAGATTATGGCTTGGAGCCTTTTAAAAAAATTGGCCTATGCTTGCCAGAAAGGCAAGTATTTCTGCAGATGGCTTGGAATTAGTAGGACATGAAATAATGTCAATGGTACTGGTAAGAGGATTAAACTACAGTTTTGATGTTATTGAACAGTTTGCAGAGACCATATTAAACAGCCACATCAGTCCACAAGTCAGCCTTGCAGTTCCTCTGCTAAGCAAACGCAGATGTAGAGGTCCCTTTCATGGTCATCATTTCATGCCTTTGACAGATGTTAGGCTCCTGGGACTAAATGGCATATTTACAGCCTGAACATTAAAGATGCTGTTGTTTTAGATCATTAGTGGACACCGACATCTACATCAGTAGTAAAAGGAAAAAGCAGGAACTCAGGACACTGGGATGCACTCCAGTGCAATACACACATATAAGTGGAAAACTAAGTTGCTAGAAAGTTCCCTGGTGAAATGTTGGCAGCTTTTTCAACTTGCTGACAAATATACTCCTTAAGAATCCGTTAGGTTTTAAATCTCTTGTTCTTTTGGGTTGATCTTCTCTTTATTTTGCCAAAGCTGTCTATGGAGTTGCAGTGGTTGAATTTTACAAGGTAAGAGCTGTTCAGCTCATGTCAGCACTGCCAGGCCTCTGTGCTTGTTCAAAGTTTGTGCAAATCTGCTGGGACTACAAATTGGCCAGAAGAAGTTGAGGGCATGGTCTGTTTTACAATATTCTTGTTCCTTTTCTGTTCCAACAGAAACTTTGGCAGTTCTTTAACATTTTCCTCAGGTTTTTGTTTGTCTGAAACCAGGAGTGTGAAATGAAGAAAATAAAAAAACTCTGTGATAAGCAGGGGAGGGTTTACACACACATAATGCATGTTCTTACATGTGTGTAGTGAGGGCAAGGTGGGAGAGATTCTTCTTATTTATGTGAATGGTTTTGCCTGAATCAATCCTGAAAACTTGTGCAGTTTTCAAATACAGGTAGAATTACAGATAAGCTATGTGTCAAGGTAGAGCTCCTGAATGTAGAGGTTATTGACAGAGAATTTTTATAGAAAGAAGATAAATCAGCTGATAAATTACAGAGACTTTGGTCAATAATTGTTTCAGATGATGCAAATTTTGAGTGAAATTTTCAGCATACAGCTGCTCCGTGTGCAGCCACTTCTTCCTGCTAAAGGAAATAAACACACAACCGGAGAGTGTAGCAATGAATTACATTCCACCTCAGAAATACTTTAGCATGTCTTCAGGAGTGGCTGCCTGCTTCAGTGATGGATTATAGCTTAGCATGGGATCCCACAGGCATGGCAAGGTATTTATGTAGTGTTCTGTTTGCTCAGACACTTGGAACAAATGTACAGTCAGTGCTAGCAGAAATCACAGTATCACTATCTCCCACTTTATTTCATTTATTTATATTTAACAAGTGCTGGAATATTACAAACCACCAAGTGCAACTGGACCTGGAATATAGCTTCCAAAGCTTATTTACAGTAGGTCCTACTAACAATGGTGAAATGGTATATTACTTTTTAAGTAGTGCCATTGATTTCAGGGGTCCGTTAGAGGAAGGTTCCATTCCTCATGTAGCTGAGTGTATGTTGATTTGGCCCCATGTTTGAAATGTCAAAAGAGCTTCTTTACTGCTATGTTCTTAAATGCATGAGCAGTTTGAAAAGAGCCCTACCCCTGGCCCTCACCAAGAAGCTAATAATAGTGCAGAATATGGATGGGGCTGGCAGGGTGCTGGTTTTGCAATATTTCATGGCTTTGCAGGAAACAGCAATACATGCTCCTCAGTTAGTACACAGATGGATGTGCATGCCATGTGCTGTTTTCCTCTCTGTACTTAAACCAATACAAAATTCCAAGGAGAAGATTCACTTCAGTAGCAAAGAATGTCAGGTGATGTTGATTTAAAGAAAACATTAATCAATCCAGATTTGCTTGGAACTGGGCCCAGGTTCACTCAACAGGTTGGTGAACCTTAGCAAATGTTTCTGTGAATCTGTTGTGTGTTTTGACTTTGTAACATGATCTGAAATCATCTGAGTTTCATGTGGTTTTGTTGTGCATGTTTTGGAGCGCTTGTGGGTGAATTTAGGGAGACACAGAAACGCTGTGTTTTGCATGATGCAGTAAGGTAAGCAGTATTTCACTGTTAGAGACACTCCCTGAGACCAAACTGAACAACAGTTGATGCTGTCAGCACAGTTTTAAAAGAGATTACCACTGTCTGTCAGTGTTCCTGTGTCTACAGGAGCTTTTATTTCAGAGCCAAGAGACAGTCTTCAAATTGTATTGTAAATAACGGTATCATTAGATTTAGCTGTTACAATTTTTTTCCCTGTTTCTGATAAATGTCAGAATTTTTACTGCTTAGGCAAGTATCAAGCATGTTAGGTTTCCTGATGCATACTGGTTTAGAGAAGTTATACAGTGCTAGGAAAAATTTGGACTTTATTTTGAGCCTGTGGATGAGCAATTTGTGCTCTAATTACAGTTTGTATCTGAATTCATAAATAGGTATACCCATCCTCCATAAATGAGCATAAAGAGTTTAAGATTAATCTACCCTAATCAGGTGAAAACCATTATGAAGTGACCCTTTCTATTCATTTTTTTTCTAGTCCAAGCTAGAGCCCAGTAGAGGTGTGAGACACTCAGCACAAGAAACAGAGTCTGATTCATCAGAAGATGCCAAATTCTGCATTCCACTTCAGAGTGAGCAGCAGAATAATTTTGCTGAAGTTGGGATTTTGGAGAGAAAGGTGGGAGGAGCTGTCCATTTTCTTTTTACACTGTTTTACTGCCTCATAATTGAGACATATTTGTAGATCAGAAAAGCAGAAGGATTCGTAGAGGATGGGTCAGTGAGTGTAGCTTGGCTTGGCATATATATGAGGTCAGGCTAGGTAATTTCACTGTCTCTTCTGGCCTTAAACTTGAGGAATCTCTGAAGAAGGAAAAATCAAAGTCTGCAAAGGTAATAAGTAAGAAAAAACCATAACAGGCTGGAGTGTCCTTTAATACTCCCAAGGTTCTGCCCCTCCTAACACGTCAGACTGTGGCACAGCCATGAACTGAATGGTCCTGTCAGTCCATTCAGAAGTACAGTAGGAAGGAAGAACAGTTTGCCAATAATATTCAAGTTGAAGCTGACATCTTTATTCTCCTCAGGAAGGGTTGTGTTTGCACCTGCTTCTATCATTGCATTTTTCCACTAAGGTTGTCTTACTTATTTAACTTGACACATGGAGCACCCCTCAGAGGTCTTTGAGATTCAAACCAGCATCAGAAGTGACAGCCCAGATAATGTAGGTAATCATATTGGAGCTTGTGGGACTACACTGACTACTTTTTAATTGATAATTCCAAGTTTCTATAATAAATTTATTTCTTAATTATATACACCATGTCATACATGGTAGCTAATGATTACCAGTAGTTTTGAGTTTACAGCCTAGAAGATATTCTCTTCCTTACCATGTAATCATTGCATTCCTTCCAAATTAAGATTTTCTGAGAAAGAAAATAAACAAAGCCTTCACTTTAAATACAATTCCTTCCAAATAAAGGAAGATAAATTTAAGGTATTAAATTAAGTGATTTTAATTAGCTAATCATTTCAGGAAGATCATAAAACATTTAAATAACAGCAAAGTTATGTATATTTAAGAAGTTTTATGGGGAATTAAAGTCTTAAATGGTAAATATAAAATGTAAATACAGAAGTCGATAGAGGAATGTTAATTGCTTTTTCTAAGTTTCTCACATGGCCTGGGATGTTACGAGAGGTATCAAGAATTACATTCATAGTAATAATGTGCTCAGTTCAAAGCTTATTAAAGTCATTGGAATTTTTCCCTGGATTTTAGCAGTCATTGTATGAAAACAACAAATCTTTTCAAATGTCTAACGTCCAATACTGTGGAAGTGGAAGTCACATGCCAGAATTATGTATGTGATGTCAGTATTCTAAAATAATTGTAAATTTCTAATTGAAGTTTCCTTTTGGAAGCCAAGAAATTTAAGCAAACTGACCTTAAGAGCTTACCCAGTTCCCTTTTAAGCAAATAAAATTACATTTGCAGTTTACATACAAAGAGAAGCTGCAATGACTGGGCAAGAAAATGTGTCAACAAACTGCATTATCATGAACATGAACTTGCACATCTGTTCATAGCTCACTAATACTCTTCATTTTCTTTATTCAAATAGATTGAATTAAAACTTAATTTTATAGTTTGATAATAATCAAATGCACAATGTTTGAAACTAATCAAATTCAACTCAGGTGTACTAAGGCTGTAAGTCAGTCATGATGTATACATTTGTCTAAACTCATTGTAAACCACTTGGAAATGAATATCCCATTGGAAGGAGAAGCACAGAAAGCGGACATCAGCAGAAGGTTTCTTTAATTCCTTGAAACTATCTGTTGTTCTGGGAGACCCTGAAAGAACTATGGCCACATCTCTTCCAGCATGAGTATCAGGATTTGGATTTAAGTGGTAGCTTTCCATGCAAACATTTTACTCCATGTAGACATAGGAATCACGTTGCAGGGACAACTGTTCCACCAGCAGTGAAAAAGGAGTGGGATTGCCATCATCTGGGTTTCCTTATGACTACATTGTTGTAACTGTAGAGGAACAAATAATTTAAGGGACTTGTAGTTCCAACTGCCCAAGGGAAGAACCAAGAAGAAACAGGTTTTTTTATCCACAACAGGTTTATCCCCACCACTGGAATGATTTATTTCAGAATTTAGTAGTAGATTAGAAAGTGCAGCGTTTCATAGAACCATAGAACAGTTTGGGTTGGAAGGGACCTTAAAGCTCATCCAGTTCCAATCCCCTGCCATTGGCAGGGGCACCTTCCTCTAGACCAGGTTGCTCCAAGCCCCATCCAGCCTGGCCTTGAACATTGCCAGTGATGGGGCAGCCACAACTTCTTTGGGCACCCTGTGCCAGAACTTCAGCACCCTCACAGGGAAGAACTTCTTCCTAATGTCTAACCTAAATCTCCTCTCTGTCTGTTTAAAGCCATTTCCCCTTGTCCTTGTTTGTTTTTATTTGGCCAGTAGTGAGACAAGTTCCGTTGCTCTTTATTGTAAAAAGGTGTCCTGATGCAGATTAATGTGCCCTGGCAGGTAACCTGGGGTGAGGTACCCATGTGTCTGGAGTCTGAAGAGGTGATGCCTGACCTCAAAGGCTGTATAGAGCCACCACAAGTGTTTCTGGGACAGGGACATGCATGTATCATAGTTCAGCCTTGTGGGAAGCTGCCCTGACAGTCTGCATGAGAGAAAGGATGAAGCCATTGTAAACCTGCTTTTTTCTTCTTCAAAGCATATAACATTACGCACAGTCTGAGGCACGCGATCTAGGATGTTGCTATGCCTCTGTTTCTTCAGCTGTTGGATGGGGATATTATTATGCTCTTGTCTCGGATGCTGAGAGGGTTAATTAATTGTGCTTATGAAACCCTTTGAGATTCTCAGATGAAAGGTGGCTTTAGAATTGTTAGGTGTTATTATAAGAAAAAAGAATGATTTTATTGCTTCATGTTAATGGTTAACATCTGCACCACAAAACCTGCTTGATCACATAAAGATTCTGCTAAGCATTTAATCCTAATTTGCAGGCTGATGCATATTCATTTTATTTAGAAGATTAATTTAGTCATCAAAGGTTAATCTGCCTCGGGTTTGTAATTAGACAGAGCAGTGACTTGGCGTCTCTGGGCTCACCCTGGTTGCACTGGGTTTTTGGGGTGGGCAGGGCTGTAATTGTTACCAGTTTTCACTTCCAGCTACTGCTCAGTGAAGACTTAGTTTTTGGAGAAGTTAAATGGTGAATGGGGAAAGCGTTGGCCAGTTCAGAGATTAAAACCAACAGGAGATGAACAGGCAGATGAACAACCCCCATGTAGTGAATCTCAGAATGCTGGTGTTTACTCAGTGAGATGTCAGGGGACTAAGGGGTGTGTGTGTGTGTGTGTGTGTGTGTGTGTTAATATCGTATGTAAAAATGTTTAACAGATTTCACAATACATTGCTGTGTGAATCCTGCCCCTCACACAAAATTACTGATTAGCAGTATGCAGAAAGTGTCTGAAATGGAAAAGTGTAAGGCTTTCTGCTGAACATGTCAGATTTTAACCTTTAGTTGATGTTAGGAGACACTGTTAGAAGGATAATGTGACATGTGACAATGTGACCTGTAGCTGCTTGTCCCCCTGAAAATTAAGCCTTTTGTGCTCAAAGTTGGCTCCTTTAATCAAAAGACACTAAAGAAAATGTGGTCTTTGTGGAGAATGAAAATGATGTTTCCTTCGCAGGTACACCAGAAGGCATCTTTAATTACTGTTTATAAAGCTGGCTGTTACTTAAGTGTGAAGGATTATTAGCAGCATGGAGTTGTCTTTTGAAGTAAGGAAGAACAGTTGCTGCTGCTTTGTCATGCCCTTACCTTTCTCCTGTTGCAAAGCAGAGGAAGGTGATCCAAGAGGGTGTGTGCTGCATGCTGCTGTGCTTCAGCAATGTTGTTAGACAGCGAGGCAGCCTCCAGCTGCAGAAACATCAGGTGATGGAAGGCCAGCACAACGTGGAACGTGCTCATCCTCACTGTACTAGTGTGTCTATAAAGATGTGATCAGTGGAGATAGGCTTGTCAAAGGGCAGATGTGTGACTTGGGGATCCAGCTCAGGCTGGGTCACTGGGTGTGAAGTTCATTGTGCTGGACAGGAATGAGAAGGTGCAGGTGAAAACCATGCAAAGTGAAAATTTGTCTTAAGAATAGTGCTTTACTCAAAGCAGAATCAATACGTGCTGCAGAATAAGTACTGCAAATGAAAATTGTGATACTAAAATTTAGGAAGTTGGCCAAACTTTTACATTTCAGTGCAGCTTGGCGTTGCTTGAGTTCAGAATCCAGATTCTAGGAGGCTTTTGCTTCCCCCTCCTCCCCCAGCAGAGTTCTCACATCTCTATTATTATTTGCCATTTTCCCCCTCCTCTTTCTGGTGCAGAACCTGAGAAGCATCCAAGAAGGGATTTTGGAGACCATAAACAGATTTTAATTGAGAACAGCCCTAAGTCAAGTTATGTGCCAGCCTGACTATCAGAATATAAATGAAACCCTCATTGTATTGTATTTTAATTACTGTGAAGAACAAGTGGCCTAACATGACAAAGCTTTTAACTTAGCAGTTATTTGATAGCTGGTAAGGTAATTTTAGATGCATGATTACAGCTGTGGCTTCTTGTCTTCTTTGCTTTCATTTTTACTTACCAAGTGACTGTTCACTGATTTTTCATTTAGACTTGAGGTGAACTTCTAATTCAGTTGCTTATAAACTGAGAGGCCTGTTATTGAAATCAGACTTGCTATTTCCAGTTTAAAGGGCAGAGAAGTTTCTGGTGTTTTGAAGGAAGCTTGGATGATTTGCAAGCTGTTTGCAGGGTGACCCGCTACTGGTCAACTGTAAGCACTTGTCACTTTGTTCTTTACAATGAAGATAACCAGCCATGCCATGAGAGTGCGTGGTGGCAATTCACTGCAACCGGGGGAAAAAGGAAAACCCAAACAGCAAGATTACTTGTCACTCTAAGCAAATACTGGAAAACAGTGTTAGTTACTGTTAAATCATTCAAACCCTTCTGTTCTATGTAGGAGACTGAGAGTGAAATTAAACACACTTTTGCCACAGATTTTAGACTGTTTCTGCTTAGTTGTCTCCTCAACCTGAACCTTTAACAGCTTCACTTGCATCTTAATCTTGAGCTGATTTGTATGAATAGTAGATAGATACTACTAAAATGTGGATCGTGAGCTTCATCTGTCATCCCTGCTGCTGTACCACTGACTTCAGTGAGCTTCCAGAGGAATGAGTCTGGCCCACAAGACGATGTGAACTGTCAAGAAGACAAACCTCTTCCTCATCTATTTGAAATGTTTGTGAGAAAGAATGCCCTAAATATTTAGCAGGTTGTGTAATTTGAGAGGCAGTGCAGGGTTCTTTTTTTTTAATTTTATTTTTCCCCCTACCTTTCCATTTTCTTTATTAAATAGAGGAAAACCTTGCCTTAGGCCCAGTGTGCTTATGACAGGGAAAAAAATACCTGCCAGAATCTCCATTATTGCTCAGGCCTGTATATATTGTTATTGCTCTTGTATTTGTAATAGCAAAAGGTGACTATGCCTTTTATGAAAAATTCTCTTTGCAGAAAAATAGCCTCTTCCCTGCACCTTTTCCAAACCCAGCACAGTGCATAAAGAATCCGGGAGGGTTTCTGTTTGCTCAGTTAATGCAGCAGGGCTCATAGCAGCATGTATGTAAGGACTGGACTCGTGTGCAACAGCTGGCCACTGGAGTGACGTGCCTGAGTGATGCAGAACTTGGAATCAGGAGGAAGCAGAGATGTTTTAAGCCAGTTTGGCTTCCCTTTACTTGACTCCTTTGGGAGTCAGTGCAGCTGCAAAAAGAGTGTCAGTTAAATCTCTTAGAGACCACCCTATTTTCTGGTGATCAGGCAACCTAATGTGGAACTTAAGTGCTTCAAGCTTCAGATGTCCCTGCTAAGGTCCCCTATTTCCGTACTCCTGAAAGGCAGCCAAACTGATTGCTTGCAACAACCACCAACAAAGATCTTGTCCCTTCATATTTAGACTGCAGGGAGCTGCAATGAGTCATCCTTGGGTGGAGAGGGAAGATCCTCCACCCAGATTGCCAGCTCAAGCTTGCCACTGGTTTATCTTGTGGTCTTAGGCAATGTGTTAAGTTCTGCTTCTGGAAGACCTCAGGGTTAAACTCTTAAATTAAAATTGTATTGCCCATCACCACTATATATTCATGTCTGACTGCTACCCATTGAAGTCATGTATGTGCTAGGACCCTGAGAGGCACCCATATCTGTATGTTAGCTGAGGTTTTTTACATTTAACTCATAGAAAAGCATAGCGCAGTGCTCATGAATAATGCTGAGTATGGGGATAGTCTCTCTGCACTCAGTGGGGCCATTCATATGTGTGCATAATGGAAAGTCCCAGTCTGTCTATGCAAAAGCTCACGTGGATGCACCAGTGAAGCTGCATAGCACTGCCCACGAAAGTCAACATTTTTTAAGGCTTTTAGAGCATTCTTACTTTTCCTCCTTTGTGCAGGGTGATTCTGAAGCAGATTTTTTTTTTACTAGGGTAGTTTAGGCTGTAGGTTCCTGACAGTGGTATCTTTCATATAGCTATGCCAACCCCAAGACTGGTTGCTGGTACCTTCAAAGGATGAGAAGCCAGCACCTCTGTTGGCTGGCAAGCCGCCTGTGCTACTGGGTGCTTCTCTTTCCCAGCAGAAAGAACTGTGCTTTCTGTCTTTGCCCTTGCCTAAGGGCGAGTTGTCTTTATTACAGTTACCCTATGGGCACAGGAAGTGATATAAGAAATCATTTTGCAAGCCTATTTCTACTAATCATTGCCACTCCTACCATAATAACAGACAGATTCAATATACACGATTCATGTTTCTGTTATTTTTCTGCTACACTTTGCATGTGTTTTCCATTTAATTACAGTATATGAATTTTGTGTATCTCATTTTTTCCTTTCTTGCATTCAAAGTTGAATTTGATATCTGTGATATATAGATAAGCCTGTGGTAAATTGTTTGATGCACTTTACAGTCTTAGATCTGAGTCCCTGCAAATCTCTCAAGTGTTCTGAATATTTTCCAGCTTTGTTGGTGATGCAACAGTATCTGGGATACTACTGTAGTGGTTTCATTAGAGGGAAGAATATCTCAAGCATTTAAAGAAACTTTGCTTAACAACAGTAAAGACACTGAAACTTGTCATAACCATTTAGTTATTAGAGAACTGTCCATCATATCTCAAAGCAAATTGAAAAGGACTGTGGAGAGGGATAAATCTCAGGTGTTACGTTAAGAGATTACCAGGATACTACCAACAGAGTAATTACAACACTGAAATAGGACCAGACTTTTGTGACTGACACACTCAATGAGAAGCATGTCTCAAAATAATTTTTGCTTGGTGTACTTGTGGTGTGCTACTCATTGGATTCTTTCTTTACCAACGTGTATTACCATGTTTGAATTGAGCCTGTTGTAAAACTTTAAAAAGGAGATTTCAGTTCAAGTTCTGCATGAAAGAGGCCAGCTAAAATAGAGAGAAATAGAATTTTCTGAGAACATTCACTCAATGTTTGTTGGTATTGTATTTTAAACTGAATTACTGGAAATCTTACTAACAGTGAGCTCTGCCTTCTCTGTAACTTTCCATGTGTTTCAGAAAGAGTTGAATTATTCTGCCACTTACCAAGAAGAAAAAAACAGTATAAGAGCATTGCCTTAATGTATGTGTTTGGATTTACGTTTCCATTTTGAAAGCAGAATTGTCCCTTGTGGATGTAGAAGTATCATGGTGACCCTCTCCAGCTAATATTCAAGTCTTACTTTTTCTGAGCACAGTGTCTGGGTGTAATGTCTTCTACAAATTGATCAACTGCACAAATGACATATATTAAAAAAATGGGTAAATGCCTACTTAGTTAACGCATAGCCTACAAAGGTTTTGAAGGCTTTATGTACTCTATTGAGTAAGTAAGTATAAATAAAACAGACTATTAAGAAATCTTTAAATGTGCATTATGCCATCAAACTATGCTATTTGGAAAGAACTGTGGTGTTTGAGAAAAATTATACATGTTTTTAACTGTTGTCCAAATGCATATTTACACATACTTTAAGATGAACATAAAGCTATCCCCATGGTAATTCCTGGGCCCCCAACAAGCTTTATTAATCATTCTTTGAGTATAGTATTTTTAGTAGCCTAAACAGTACGAGTAGACAGGAGGCAGCTAATCATAGGGAGAAATGCTGATTTCAAGGGAGCGACAATACAACGATGTCTTTGAACTTAAAGGTCAGGATGTGTAAAGTCACTTTCAACTTACTTCTCACACAGCCATCAGTAGCGAATGGCAAAATGCTGATATGGGAGGTATGAAATATCTCTGTATGGTGAGTGGACAGGGATTTGTAGAACATACAGGCTTTTAGTACTGGTTGTTCAACCAGGTAACTAAGGAGGTATTTCTCTTGCTGAGAACTCTCCTAGTCCAGTTCCAGCTGGAATTTGCACTCAGGCTTTTATCTCTGAAGGGTTTTGGGGTTTTTTTCATTGCTTGATGTCATCTATGACCTGCAGATAAGTTTTGGATTTTGGATTCCCTAGACTCAGAAGCATCTAGTGTCTTAATTCCTGTTCAGTCCATAAGGACCAGAATCTGCATGCTTCTTCTGGCTGTGATGTTTAACATGGGTATAGTACGATACTTGAAAGGCAGAATCTCTTTAGATAAGAAACTTCAGAGTAGGGACCTTACTTTCCTGCTTGCCTCTGATGTTATCAAGCATTAATCCTAGTTAAGTAAGGATTAATGTTCAAACATGAGCGGGCTAGTGAAGTATCTTTTTGGCTGCAGAGGAGACCTGGCAACCTCCCTCTGCCTGCCTTTGGATTATTTTATAGACCTCATTTACATAAGCCACTTTACCTGTGAGTGGGGTGGAGGTTTCTGTGTGGGATTATTAGCTTCTCCCAATGTCACTGAGGAACAGGACTGGGATCTCACCTGCATCCAAGAATAATGCCCTGCAAAACCATTTTTTAGTTGCAAAGCTATGGAACCAAGCTGTCTGACTCTGTATCAGCTGGAAAGTTGTTTTGGATTTCACCAGCTTGTTTCATCATATGTTAGAGAGCTCCTGTGTTAAGAAGACTTAACTTAAGCAATCCTCTTAGTGTTCCTGTGAGCGGTGGTTATATTTTAAATACAGTAAGTCAATCTGTTGTCCATCTCTCATGGGCAGCTTCATCAGGCCCCATGGGGCAAAGTTAATAGAATCTTGTAATATCTAAAAGCCCCTTTACAAGCAGCACCACTTACTTTTCATCTGTGCTGCTTATTTGCTAATTCCCATCTTCTTGCAAAACTTTCTAGGTACTCCTCTGGCACTCTGATTTCTTTATCTGACTTTCTGGGAGTGAACATGGCCCATAAGGACTCTTTTCTTTTTGGACATTTGTCAATTTTACCAATGAAAAGAATATCTTTGGATAGTTATCAGAAGCTGGAGCTGAAAACATGTTTACAATTACTGATGACATAGCTGTTTCTATTTGCTGCTCTCTCTTTTAATTCCAAAAAGTGATATTTTATTTGGCAGTAGATATAAGAAAATATGTCACTGTATATAATTACAAAATGCTGTTCATTTCTGTCTTGTAAATGTGGGGGTTTAGTTGGTACAATACATTTGGTTCATTCTTGGCTCGCTCAACTGCATGACACACATTTAAGTATATTATTAATTATCATATTAATATTCATCACCATGTTAATTGCCATGGGATCATATAATTCTGTATGCATCCAAATTTATGTTCAAATGTATATGCAAGCATGAAAAAAAACCCACTGAATGATTTCTTTGGACTTTTCACTAAGCCTGACATAAAATCATGTTGCATTCATTTTCTTCCAGGAGACTTGTTTTTTTTTTTCAACAGACTTTAACCCCACCATGATACTTGCTACAAAACAAGATTCATCCCTGTGAATGGGCTTTGCAAAAGCTGCTTCAAACGTTCCTTGTGCTTTCAACCAGATTCTAAATACAAATCCTCAGCACTAGCTCTACTTTAATTTCCTAGGCTGCATCTGCCATCTCATCAGAGCAATCTGACTGTACACTGCACTGAAGAAACTCCATAATATGTCTAGTGGCTTGGATTTTTCACTTGATATATAACAAATACATGAATAATAGCTCTATAAGTATCTGTGATTTTTTCAGTAGATGGCAGATTGTTTTGCAAGAGAAAATTCTACTAGAAACAGCAACTTGGAAAAGGCAAATTTGTGGGTTAAAAGGTGAACCTCAATTTAAATGCTCATTGCCCAGGGATTTAAAAGAAAAGGCTTGTTACAAATATTTTGGGCTCAACCTCCTGTAAGCACAGACCATCCTTATCTGAAGCCTAGTGAAATCAGTGGGAATTTTTCAGTGTCTGTGAGTGCATATCAGGTTTCTAATGCATGTGTCTGCATGAAAGAGAGAAGGCATATAGCAGCTGAAATAATACTGTGGGTTTTTTTCCATAAAATAGACTCATCTAAGGCAGACTTGTTCATTTCTGAAAACACCTTCGGTTCTGAGGGATTGCATCTGCTGCAGTTTGTAGATGGTTGGGTTATTTTCTTTAATCCTGGTGAAGTTTTCAAAGGTTTTGGATTCATTCATTATCCACTTATCTTAGAGAACACATGGCATTCAGAGAAGAGAGGGTGGCTTTAACTTCTTGCCTCAGAGCAGGTGTAAAGTCAATGTCATGAAATCAGTGTGGGGCCACAGCACTGAAAATGTTATTGTACTGCAAGAACAGCTCCCTTCCAAAGTCCCTGTAGAGCAGTATATCTTGAGGTCAGGTTCGTTCTGCAATCATCACAAAACAGGCGTGTAAATAAATTGTATGGGCTTAGCTCTGCTGTCATTGACATTTTTTCCCAAGTAAATACCAAGGCTATTTGGAGAAAATTCCACTGAAAATTTGGTGGATAAAGAACCAGCTGGATGGCCGCACACAAAGAGTTGTCAATGGCTCAATGTCCAGCTGGAGACCAGTAATGAGTGGTGTCCCTCAGAGATCGGTGTTGGGACTGGTCTTGTTTAACATCTTTGCCGCTGACATGGACAGTGAGATTGAGTGCACCCTTAGCAAGTTTGCCAATGACACCAAGCTGTGTGGTTCGGTTGATACGCTGGAGGGAAGGAATGCCATCCAGAGGGACCTTGACACGCTTGTGAGGTGGGCTGATGCCAACCTCATGAAGTTTAACCATGCCAAGTGCAAGGTCCTACACCTGGGTCGGAGCAATCCCAGGCACAGCTACAGGCTGGTCAGAGAAGAGATTCAGAGCAGCCCTGCGGAAGGACTTGGGGGTGCTGGTCAATGAGAAAATGAACCTGAGCAGGCTTCAGTGTGCGCTCACAGCCCAGAAAGCCAACCATATCCTGGGCTGCATCAAAAGGAGCGTGACCAGCAGGTCGAAGGAGGTGATCCTGCCCCTCTACTCTGCTCTTGTGAGACCTCACTTGGAGTATTGTGTGCAGTTCTGGTGTCCTCAACATAAAAAGGACATGGATCTGTTGGAACAAGTACAGAGGAGGCCATGAAGATGATCAGGGGACTGGAGCACCTTCCATATGAAGATCGGCTGAGAAAGTTGGGGCTGTTCAGCCTGGAGAAGGGAAGGCTGCGTGAAGACCTCATAGCAGCCTTCCAGTATCTGAAGGGGGCCTATAGGGATGCTGGGGAGGGACTCTTCATTAGGGACTGTAGTGACAGGACAAGGGGTAATGGGTGAAAACTTAAACAGGGAAAGTTTAGATTGGATATAAGGAAGAAGTTCTTTCCTGTGAGGGTGGTGAGGCACAGGAATGGGTTGCCCAGGGAGGTTGTGAATGCTCCATCCCTGGCAGTGTTCAAGGCCAGATTGGATGAAGCCTTGGGTGACATGGTTTAGTGTGAGGTGTCCCTGCCCATGGCAGGGGAGGTGGAACTTGATGATCTTAAGGTCCTTTCCAACTCCAACTATTCCATGATTCTCTGACTATTCTATAAGAATTCCCACACCTAAACAGAGCTACTTTTAGCTAGGATTTGCTAGTCTTGGTTCTAGATGGCAGCATAGCCCTTCACAAACCATCCGAGTTAGGTGGGGTACATCTACCCTCTGTAACTAAGTGCAGAGCTACCTGAGTTACTTCTAGATAGGCTAGCCCTGGGAGCAGTGCTGCTGCATCAGCTTGTTCAGAAAGCAGAGCTGCTAAAACAGGGCCACTGCTGCTGCTGGGGTGTGAGTTGGTGTCCCTCTAAGGCTGTGGAGACACGTCCACTTGTTCCGACACTGTTCATTTGTGCAGTTGTGTGTTTTTGTGTGCCTCAGCTTCACTTACTAGGTTAGGACTCTTTTGCACTGGGTCTTTCTCTTTGGGCATAGTGTAAGCACTTTTAAGGCACACATGAACACCTACCAGTTTGTGTATTGCCTGTGATAGTGAGCTCTGCTGGTGAAAGACACCAACATTATTGCTGCTACATTATTATCATTATTACTATTATTATTATCATCATCATCAACAGCACATATTCGAAAGTCATAAGGCTAATCTTAGGATATCAGGCATATTTGAACACAACCATTTAGAAGTGTGAGGTCTAAATTAATATATTGGTATCATCTTAGGAAGGATATTTTGAACTTCTTTTTAAGCAGAAATTAACATTTTATCTGAAGATAATAGTGGAAAGAAGATTGTGTGGTCTGCCAAGGTTTAGCATTTAGACCTGATGATAGAATAATTGTTTTCCATCAAGCAAACCAAAGAAGAATCCATAATAAAATTTTACAAGTTAGCTGCCACCAAGAATAAACTCAAGAGCACTATATGAAATGAATTGGGTGTTTTAACTGAATCTTCTCTCAGGACAATAACTCTAATGTAGAGCCAGGGTCTGAGGAGGTCACCTGCAGAAAACCCTCCTGGGGCATTTCTGAGGAGAAAGGAAATATTCTTCTCCCTGTCAGGTTCACTTTGTGTCCTAATATGTCTGAGGATGTGCACTGAAAACATAATACACAGCCACCATTCCAAAGAGGGGTTTAGATAACAACAGTCATTAAGAAATCTCTGAAGATGATGAACTTAACCCTGTATGAACTTCAGGATCATATCCTGCTACTAATGTAACGAGTGAATCTGGTTGATTGTAATTGTGACTGAACTAAAATGTCACTTACCATTAGAATCAATTTATTTTCTTTTAAATTACATCATTTCTCTAAAAATGTATGTGAAAGATTGTAACTGGCATCTACTGGACATAGCCTATAGTGATCTTTTCTAATACTCTATGAGAGAACATCTCCAAGTATTTGCCATAGCTCAGATTGCATTTGCAGGGCTGGGGTGTGGTAATTCAGTGTAGGATCTCAACTTAAAATACCTATTGAGAAATCTCTCCATTTGTCATCACAGGTATGTTTCTAACTCCACAGCTTCTGCTAAGGCCCTTCGGGTAAACCAGGGTGTATCACAGCTCTTCCTGAGTACAAAGGATGAGCTGTGCTTTCTGAAGAATGTGCAATACTCCTGGTTATGAATAATCATGGGTCTTGTTTTGTTTTCAGCACTTGGCCTCACAGCTGGATGCACTAGGGCAAGATGCTCCAAACATGTTTTCAGGGATTCCCATGTTAGCTGCGTGCAATATACAGTGGGGAAGTTTTGAAGATGCCCTGCCAATGCCAGTGTGAAAGATTCCTGATTGTTGGTGCCATAAAAATCATTCCCTGGGCATCCTCAGACATTTTGGACACAAGAGAAATAATTCTCACAATGAGAATAATCTCCCTGAGGAAGTGGTGGGTTCCCCAGTGTTGAACACTTTAAAGATTCAGATGGGTAGGGTGCTGGGATGTGTTGTCTAAACTGAGCTTTTGCCAGGAAAGGTTTATGACCAGATGATCCCTGAGATCCCTTCCAGCCTGGTATTCTGTGATTCTGTGATTCTATGATTTATCAAAATGTCCCAATTTAAGTTTGCCTATATCAAGCATGGAGACTACCTTAAGTCCCCTTGCCCAGATCCCTGTGCTCCATGCTACAGGCATGCCTTTGAGCCTCGAGCCTCAGCTCATGTAAATTTTTATAGCTCCATTAACTGGGATGTCATCAATTTGGACAATTAAAAATTACAATGATATTAAAGTATCCAACCAGCACTTGCCAGAAGCCAGCAAGGACAAGAATTATCACATTCTTTGCTCTCCAGTCATGCTGGGCCTCTTCACTCGGTTCCTATGCCCCGTGTCTTGCATCAGGGAACTGTGCTGTCAAAGATCTGATTTGCATCTTTGCTTCCTTGAACTCCTAAAAGTTGCTCATACCAGTGAAGGAGCTTGGCAAAGTATAGTTTCCATTATGTTGTGTTTACTTAAGGAGATTTAGGTACTTACAGAAAACACTGCGTAGATAGAGACTAACTACAAGGATTACGGGTGAATATTTTTTAGCTCTACTTCTAACTCAGTTCAATTCAGTGAGGCTTTTTGGCTTGATAAGCTGTGGCAGTCTTTTGTTCATACTGAATAAAAAAACAGATCCCTTGGGTATCTTTCATGGAGAAGAATGATAGAAGGAGCCTTCTTTTCTTTACAACAGACTCAATTCTTTGTGCCCATTTGTCAGTAGTGTCCATCTCTGCATCTCTTGAGCTAGTGTCAGGGTGCTGCAACAATGAAGACATCTCCTTTCTCCTGGGATTAGGCAGAATATTTGTCTCATTGGATTTTTTTCCTGAGAAGCCTTTTTTGATTCCTGGTGATTGGGTGAACAGGTTTTATAGTTCCCCTTCCCCCTCCCTTCTTCTTCTTTTTCTCTTGGTTTGGTCACAGGAAACAATTATATTCATTTTTATTGTGGTCCAAACTGTAGCAGCTAACTGAAGGAGCTGTGCAGCAGAATGTCTTTGGGATGTTAACAGACACATAATCACCAGGGAGGGACAAAGCTGAGTCCCTGGGAGACAGGAAACCCCGCTTCTTGGAGGACCTGTAGTCTTGTGATGAAACAGACTCAGACTAATTCTCCTTCCAGTACAATAAATCAGAGTTGATTTCCTTACATTAAAAAGAGGTCACGAAGAGATAAAAATAGTGACAAGAGAATCATTGCCCTTCTTTCTTAAGAGCAGTCAGTTGGTTAAATTCCTTTGCTCTTCAGGTAGTGTTGAATGTTATGCAAGTGATCATTCAGCAGTCTGTGGGGAGTGGGATACAATCAGGATGCTAATGTGCTGTGAGTGCAGCTGCTTCTTCCTCGGTGTCACGGTGCTTTGGCTCACCTTTGCTGCCAGAGTATTTGTTCACCACACTTCATTTGTAACTCAAATCTATACCTACACACATTTGCAACTGAGATTTGTAAGAGACAATTTTATGCTTGAAAAGGGAGAATTACTTTACAACTATACCTGTTGTCTGTGCAAACGCTTGACAACCTCACAAGAGCTCCTTTCACTCTGTGCCTCCAATTTTCTTTGTCAGTAAGAAACAGAACATGTATAATTCTAAGTGTTGAAAATCAAACTGATGTGATATATTGGTTTCTTCTCCCCCTTCCCCCCAGTGTTCTAAATATGGCTCTACTTTGAAATTAAGTGCACTACAGAATATTTGGTTGCAGCACATTGCTGGCATACAGTTTATAAATTGTTAGTGTTTGGCAGCCCTTGGTTTTTAAATTCCTACTGATCACAAGTAGTTGGCACTAATCAGCTCCAATAGAGTTATGGTACTGTGTACCTTCTTAAATGGCTGGAGTGGAGATATACATCTAAAAACCCTATATAAAATAGCCACATGCCAGAAACACTTTACTCTGAGAAGGGTTTTTATTTTACTTCTTACATCTCTTACATTTTACATCTGGTTCAACAGTTCTGAAAGAAACTACATCTGATGTGATAGCAGAAGATCTATATCACACATCTCAAAACCTGCCAGAAATGCAATTTAAATATAGTTTTGGACAGAGTAAAAAAGTATTATTGGTATCAGATGTCTGGGCAGTGAGAAGTTGAGCTCCGTCTCTGCTTGATTTTTTTTCATACAGAAGGAAATCATAAGGTGAAATCCTAGTTCTGCTAAAACCAGTGAGAGCTTTGCCATTGGTTTCAGGCATCAGTTTCACCTTGCAGCTGTAAAATAACTGCCAAGTTCAAGCAGAACAGTACAGCCTGAGCAGCAAAGGCGGACTTCAATGTGCCCTTTGACAGAGATGAGCAGGGTTTGGACTGGGTTATTTTTGGTTTGGGCAACTATTCACAGACTTCAGAGAGTTCTCCTCCAGTGTTTGGATTTACTAAAAATTTGGGCAGGGAAGGCTGCTTCTGGTGTATGTCACTTTATTCCCGTTTATTTTCACAGTATGACCGTGGAAATGTCTGAAGTTTCAGACAATCTAGTTCAAAGCAGTAGAAGTCTTATGCCTAGGTCGTCTGAGAGAGCATATACCACCTGAACTGAGGTTCTGTCACTCATCAGTAATGGATGGCACATGCAATCTGCTAGCTGCGTCTGTCACAAATTAACACCTCCTATGGCTCGAGTTTGAGGGGGCTGCCTGCTCCTTGTCTGCACATGGCAATGAGGTTAGATGCTTGGAAATAAGATAGCCTATGCATTCAAGAGGTATAATATTAAGACTGTTGGTACTTAGGGTTTGCTGAAAAACAGACCTTGCTGATCCAGGACACTGAAATCTGCCAGTAACTGCTGTCAGTCAAAGGCTTGGGAATGCATTCAGCACTTCTGTGTCAGTAATGTGCTGAAGCACCTATGCTAGTAGCCCAAATACATTTTGTTCTTGTGCTGGGTATGGAAGGTATGTCATCGTGCGGAGTGTGGCAATGTCTGAGCAGACAAACCAAGATCTGCTTTGTTATTGGGATCACAATAGTTATTATTTTATCATTTGGGAGTCCTAACGAAGAGCAGGGGACCCAGCGTGATGGGCTCTGTGAGATGAGCTTCAGCTCTTGCTTTGAAACACACTACATTTTTGTTTCATTACTTCTGATCATAATCCAGCACTAAGAGAAATCAAAAGCTATCTCCAAATTCAGCGAGAGCTGAGGGCACACAAAAGCTCTCAGGAAAGGCTCAGTGTGTTGTCAGGATCAGGCCTGTAATGTGTAACTCCAGCCTAGAAAACTCATTTCCTTTGAAGCTCAGTTGAGTGTTACTACTACACATCAGCATGTTGCACCACACAGAGTATATCAAATTTGATGTCATTTTTTTTCTTCCTTTTTCCCTGGGAACCTGTAAATATCCTTTGGTAGCAAAACCAGAGAGGAATAAATTCTCCTCGATGTATTTACAAATGTGAGAAGCTTTTCAAGTTGTATTTGCAATTCTCTTTCTTGCAATGACCTCTATTTTCATAATCCTTCATGGAATATCATGGTTTAAAGAGCTTTCTCTCCCTGCTGTTTTTGTTAAAAGGTTTTTGGTGTGATATTTGTAAAGTCAAATTCTGCATTTAAATGTTGTGTTTTCACAGATATAAATGAAAGAGGCCATATTTAAGTTTTTTTTCCCTCTTTTTCCCTTTTCTGAGAACATCAAGCAATTCCACTCTTCTGCATGTATTGTTAACTAAACCATGACAGCATACAGCAGCTTTAATAGTAAAGCAATTGCGATTACATCTTGCTTGTAATTACATTTATTTCCTCACATATGTCCAAAAAGGCAAGCATTAGTTTGGCCTGTATAGGCATGTGCTAATAGCAGGAAAATCATCTGGCAGCTTGACAGCAAGGCAAATAGCTTACAGTCACTTAAAGTCTTTCATGTCATGGACACTTGCAAAGGCTCTGAGTGCCCAGTTTTGTGCCTGCATGCTTTTGAAATCGATTGCATTTGAGAGAGGGGAAATTTGTTATGCGCTGTGGGTTTGCATCTAAAAAAACAAATATGAAGAGATACAAATAGCAGGATATGGGGGTATGGTCACAAATATGAAAACCAGGTAATGGCACTCTATGGGACTGATGTATACTGCCATTCACAAGCAGGACGGCCAGGACAATGGGCATTCTTTTCACTCCTTAACAAAGGTCTGGCTAGAAATTTGGCAGACTGAGTTATGAGAACTCTGAAAACCCATGCATATTCTCAGTGAAAAAAAAAATATTCTTTTTTTTGACAAGATAAATGTAGTTTTGCTTTTAATTTCAATCAGAAAGTTACCAAAGATCTTAATAAGCTGTATGCAACATTCAGCTGAGAACTGTCTGTGGCAGAACCCAAATACTATCTGGGAAGAGGTGAGTATTTTTCAGTCTTCGTATAAGCCACAAACCAGGCCAATTTTCAGCAAGATCTTCTGACATTAATAGTCATTTCAGACTGGTCTGCTTGCCTTCTGTCACTCTAGCAGTCAAGGATCTCAACCAATACACTGTTTTCTCCATTGGACTAAGTGAGTATCTGGGCAGAATAGGGAAACTCCCAAAAGGCATGCCTTGATCCCATGTTAGATATTTCCCAGATTTGTGGGCACACACAAGACATTTGATTGCCAACAGCCATGGTCTCCGGGTACACAAATTATGGCCACAGCTGTAGAGATCATTACTGAAAACTTGCTCATGAGCAGGCAGATAGATGAATAAATGTTAGTCTGCACACACAGTTCAGCAAAAGTCTTGCAAATGTGTCAAATTTGGTATTTTTCTTGCTTATTTAGAAAGGAGATGCTGCCTAAATCCCGTAGCCCTGTGCCAAATGATGAGCCTCAGATACAGAGACAGCTGGAGCAGGACTGGTACAATACACCTAGCTTCACTGGCAGGGTTCACTGAGTTACAGATGAAGAATCAGCCCACTGGATTTTTGCTGAGTAATTAGGCTGGGCAGCCAGGGTAGCTAAACAAATACACAAAGCTGATTCTGCCCTCCAGGCAGCATGGACAAAGAAACAGCAAAATAATAATAGAAGTTGTTTACTGGATATGTCGCTGCTGTCTACAACGGTAAGGCATTTTCTAGTATTCTTGGTGCAATAAAGCTCCTAGCAAACAATGAGCACACTTCTCGCATAGTTCTGGTTGTGTTTGTAGACATCCCCATCCTTTAACTGCTCACAATATGGACAGTCATTAAATGTTTTAAAATGGAATTTGCAAGGGTTGCTGAGAGCCATTATAGGACTAAAATCGAGGGGGGGTGGGTGATGTTTAGTTTTGGTTTTGGCTAATTTTTAGCTTTACTGTGCTTACTCCCTGTCTCTCAAAACTCCTATTGAGCTAAAAACATCTAATAGCAAGAGCAGAGTGGCTATCTTTATAGATGGTAAGTACCTTATTCCTCTGAGAGAAAGAGCCCAATCTTTCTACTCCAAGCACTCTAAGAGATGGTAGGATTATTATTTGCCATGGCAATGGGAGGAGGAGGCAACAAAGGAATTAGTGTGGATAAAATAAGAAAATAAAGGTGCATGATCTGGGTTAGGCCACAGAAATGAGGGTTGTCTTCTGGCTAGAATTGAGGTTAAATTACAACATCTGAGCACTGGGTGAAGAAAAGCAGAAGGCTGGACTGGAGTTTTGGTTGGTTCCCCATGCCAGAATTTAGGGAGTGCTAAGAAATCTGGCTTTAGATCTATTTCTGGATTTGTATGCTGTGTCTCTAAGAGTGATGTTAACTTTTTTCATTCTGCCATCTGAAAATGTTAATATTTAGGGTATTTTTTTTTTTTTTCATAAAACCAGCACAACATGGAAAGTATTAACAGGAAACATTTTAGATGCTGCAGGAAATTACAGCTGTGAAAAGTGTTTCGTATTGTGTTAGCAGAAGATTGAATGTCCTATCCAAACTGTGGAAAGGGGGAATGTTTCTGACACCATGTACCTGCTCTTAAGTGGTATGAAATCTATAAGGAACAGGTGTTTATTGTCTGCTTTGTTTTCACTGGCAGGGGATAGTTCTGGGACTCATGAATGACATGAATGAGTCCCAGTTCACAGTCTTCTGTCCCAGTTTGGACACTCCACTGCAGGGGCTGCTGTCAGTGGAACACAAATGTCTGGTCTTGGTCCTGTTAGGATCCTGCTTTTGGAGGTGAATGCTGGTCTGCCCTCTGTCCTTCACATCAGAAAGGGCAGTGAGTATTTCAAAGCTACTCCCATGAGACAAATGGCTGTAGAGCTGTCTGAGATCCAGATTACTACCAACTTAGACTTGGCAAGTCCAGTGAGCAAAGAAGCTCCCTGGTCAGCCAGGTGAATGAAGCTGTGCTGAACTTTGTTTTATTAGCTAGCTGACATCAGCCTAGTCTGGTTATTTCAACATTAAATTTGCAGTTTCATAATTTATATCCCTCAAGCATTATTGTGACTCACACTGAATGACTGCTTTAGTCTCAGATCCTGCCCATGTTTCTACACATGCGGTTTATTTTCTGACTTGTTGACCTAGAGAGAACATTGCTGCTCGATGAGCCTTTCCATGGGAAGACAATGTGCTCGCTTCATCCCGTTCAGACTCCCTAGACTTAATGCATGGAACAGAAGCAACAACATCAATAAAATAATTCATGTTATCATGAGAGAAATCCTCTGTTTTGGAAAATGCATCAAATCAGAGATAACCTCTGCTGCTGGTGTGCCCCTCGTCATGCCTGTGTGAGTGTAGGGGATCAACAGAAGAGTGGCTGTGAGCTCAACAGCTTTGCTCTGTTTGTAGCCTCGAACCCGCCACTGCACTGGAGCAGTCTCCCCTGGCAGTGTGGGAGTGTGTACAGCTCTCATCATGATCGCCTGACCTCGCTGAATATCCACCTCCCACACCCACAGGATGGCATCCATTCTACACACACTTGAATCCACAGAACTGCTGTGCTCTGCAGTCTGCAAGGGGCGGATAAACCTGATCTGCCTCAAACTAACAAATCCCCCTGTGCTTGGAAATAAAACAAACCTCAGAAGGGGGAAAAGTTTCCCCTTCTGAGGTGATCAGATGCTATAATACAGTTTCTTTTGAGTTGTATCCTGTTGGGCAGACAGCTATTGATGTAGTCCCCATTGTCACTTAGGTATTTGGTCTATTCATTATTTTCGTTTATATTGTTTGTGTAAAGCACCTAGAGGCCTGTGATAAGCAAATTTCACCAAATAAAATAAGCCAACTTTAGTAGGTCAATTAGCATTCTCCAAAGATCACACATTTTAGCAGGGAGTTTTGCAGTTTACCGCTGTTGTCTAAGGAGAAAATGGAAAGTAGACCCCTCCCCTCTTATCCAGTGTCAAATATCAACTCTAAATTAGAATGTTACTTATTCTTACTGAAACTGGGAATTCATTGTATGAGCTGAGTAATCACAATACCGTGCTCTGATTTCATTTCTGGAGATCATCCAATGAAAACAGCCTGGTTTTACCTACTGAGAAGATATAGGCAAATACAGTCATGGCTCTTAATGTGTGTACACAGTATATCAGCACTTTCCAGGGTGCTTGCTAAATGCAGCTTAAGAATGTTCTAAGACACAGACAGGGAGATTTGTAATGAGACCTATCCAATGTATTTCTAGTGTCTGTTGTTTGCTTTATAGTTGTAAAATCAATAAAACTTAGGTGTACCATAGAATATAGCTCAGTAATACAGCAATGCAGACTGATGGAAGTTGTACTGATGGTGAATTTATATTAGATTTGAACATTATGAGCTTCTTCTTTCTGGTTTATTGCCCCTTTCCCTTTACGTGGTTGTCCTCTTTAAGGAGTCCTTTGAGAGGCTTTTTTCTTCTGCTTAAGTTTTGCTCAGCTCTTTCATGATGGCTCTCCTCTCAAAGCTCTTTTCTCATTCTAGGTATCTTTAGCCTATGTTTTTTCCACTCCTGAAAGTTCTAACATAAACCCAATTAATTAGGTAATACTGCCATAGAGAGAGAATACATACATATTTTGTGTGCCATGCTAAGATTGTGTGTTTTATCTCAGTTTACTAAGGTCAACCTGCCTAAAGTTGGGTATTTACCTTTATAACTCTTAATGTGAGTAAGTGGTCTAACTTTTACTCACAATTTCACTGACTTCTAGTGCTTGATTTGAGAGAGCCTGTTGCTGTGTTTCTGGTTTAGAAATTAAGGCTTAAACTTCATGTCATACTCAGCCAGGTCAAACCATATGAGCTGTCTTCCTAGTCTGCCTCATGTCTATCCTGTATTTATGAAGCTGACATTCGGGAATCAACCTGAGAAAACTGATACTTATTTGGCTAAGCTTGTTCTGACCAAAGGGAACAGGAGAGGTGCATGGGTGGGCAGGATGGTTGGGAGAGAAGAACAGGGAATAGTAAGATTGCTGCTGTCTGGAATCCTGTGTTCAAGACTCAAATTCCAGACACACACAGAAAGAGTGTGGGAGGCATTGTGCTAGGCTGCAATCAAATTCATATGCTGGAATTCAGAGGTGTAGAGGTTTGCCTTAGAGGTTTCAGAGTAATCGGTCAGTTGGTCTGTGTGTGGACGGAGACCTTTATCTTAGCTCTGGCACTGCAGAGACAGACAATGATTCTGGGGCCTTCAGCCCAGGTCCTGAAACGTATTTAGGCTTCTGACTGCAATTGATTTTGGTGTCTTCAGTGATGATGCAAATATGAATTATTAATGAATCAGTGAAATTAGCACAGCTTTTGTTGGTCAGAGTAGAAAACAAGCTGAAGGAAGGAAAGCCACTCTTTTAAAGATGTCCAGGATGACTACATTAATGCAGCAATGTGAAATTTAATTTTCCCAGGAAATAAGGGACATAAATACTTACAGCAGTTCTCATCCCAGCAAAACCATATGATTATTTTCCCTTGGTTGGTAGTGTTGTTCATCAGCTTAGTCATACAGTGACTGTTTCTGTAAGCCAGAACTTTTCCTTTACAGTCACAGATACTTCTGCTTCCTAACTTATTTGTTCACCAGTCATGCAAGCGGCATCATATGCTACACTGCAATCTAAATATTCCATCTCTAGTGAGAATACGTAAATTATTTGGATTTGTGATTCCTTTAGATTCTCAAAGCTTGTTCTTTGTTCATGCCACAGAAATCATCCTTAAAGATGATATGCTGCACACAGGTTGGAAGTCTTAACTTTGGCGGTGGCTTCAGAACTTAATGGTTCTCATCAGGGCTGAGAACCAAACCAAGAAAATCACATATGTCACAATCACCTCCAGCATAACAACACCAGCCACATACAGCTGTTAATACCGTATTGATAAACCTTTAATCCTGGAATGCAAAATACCCAACCCAAGTCAAAACAAAACTGAGAACCAACTACCACCCTAAATCTAGTGAGGTTTTATCTAATTTATTTCCTGGGATATAATAAATTAAACATAGTATGAAATGCAAAAAGGGTACATTGAGACATATAATATTTGAAGGTTTAATTCATTTTTCTAGTGTATAAGACACAAGGCTATTAAATTTTTAAAGCAGTGATGTCCTGAAGTCCCTACTTTATGAGGGCTTTCTTCATAAAGATAAATGGTTTCCTTGCCAAATCAAATGCAGATTTGAAACAAATTAAGTTAATGTTCAACGGTACAAGGTAGAATGGATGGGGGAACTGTTTTATTTTGCATTGTAATAACCATATACACCTAAATCAATAGCTGTGGAAAAAAAGGCAATAATATCACGTAACTGCAGGAAATGAAATATAGTGAGAAGAAGGGGGGAGCGGGTTGCAGAATGAAAGGATTTGTATTGGAATAATGACATTTCATTAAAAAGGGAAAGAGTGCTATTGAATGTAAGTCCATACTGGTAAATTCTATTTCTTATAATAACACTTGAGATGAGTTAAAGTTGCCCAAGTATTGTGATAAAGCATCTTGCTGGGTTCCTTTCTTACATTATGCTGTAATTTTATGTTAAAAGAGAAACTTGAAGTGTTAAAGAGGCAGTGCATGCTTTCTAAAGTGCTTTCTATTTCCCCTAATGTTTCATTTAACTTACTATATTATCCTGTGCTCCTGCAGTCTGAGCAGGAGGAAGTTTATCAGTTTTGCTCTTCTATAAGCTTGTATTAAAGAAACAAAACACAATGTGAATCTGGCAGTGGTAAAAGGTATTGGATTGAGAGTCCCGGGGATTAAAGCCCTCTGTTTATTTGCAGCACAGGCTCAGGCTGGTGAGTAACAATGCAGCCTGATAGTGGGATGAATCTGTTCTCTCTGCAGTACAGAGGATCAGATTCTCAGCTGGTGTAAAGCAGCAGCAGCCAGCATTGATACAGGGGTTAGCACTACTGAACAAGGCTGACTGCAATCATTTTCAAAGGTTCTGAGAAAGAAATACTGGTTCCCTCAAGCCAATGGCAAAAATCCTATTGATTTCAAGGAGATGGGGGATTTTAACCTTGAGTTTTTTTGTGTGTCACTCCTGAAGACCCTCTGAAAGACCAGGTAGAAAGGAAAATACTCCATGTACTTCACTTCAGTTATTTCCCTCAGTTGCTTTGTTCTTTTGAGATTGCCCACAAAGGGACCAGTCCCACTGACAGGGCAATTGAAAGATGTGTGTGACTGCTAGAAATTAACATGATACTATACTACTTATGTCTCATGTGTCAGATCAAGAGGAGCGCATCAGAGGAACAAATTCATTTTGTTCTTTTGCTTAAAGAGTATCTGCTGAAACTTGGTTGTCAGTGTGTGGGTATCTCAGTGAACCTCTTCCAAGTGATCGTCTGGCAAATCACTTCTAGTATTAAGAGGTATACAGGATTGGAAAGAAAGTAAGATTGACAGTGTCTTAATGCCTTTATATCAGTGATACAAACATTCTGGTACATGGATGTCAGACAGCTGTCTCAGAGCTTCTCTCTACCATTCCTCACATGGTGTGTGCAGGTTGCATGAAACAGTTATGCTTTCAGCAGTTCTTGAACCCTGTCTTCTTCTATTAAAATGTCATATGACCGTGGTGGCAGCAGGGTCTGTACAAGATAATAAGAGAGCTAGACTTGTATTTGTATATTAATGAAGAGAAGTTGTGGAATTTACCTGTGGTTTACTGAGTTGCTCATGGTTGGGTACCGATTAAAGAGGATCCCATCCTCCTGAGAACATGGTACCTCTTTGTATCATTCTTATGCCATTATATCAAGGCTTATGTTTCCTGTGGTGTACTTCTAGCATTTACAGAAATCAAACAGTGCTTCACTTAGATTTCCTAGGCTAATTATACAAAACTAGTATGGCCAGGAATGCATGAAATTTCAGAGGATATTTGGATAAAACTTGGCTTATCATTTAGAAATGGTTGTAACTTGTCTCCCCATCATAGAATAGCAGAGCTTGCGACTTAAATACTTTTAAGCAGACACCTGAACAATCCCCTGTGCACAGTTAAAGGATGAAAATTGTCCATACATGCAAAGTTTGCATCCTCAGTATAGTTTGTTTTTGTGCTTGTTCCTACTCATACCCTGCACAACGAATGATCCATCCCTTTGTGTTGAGCTGGTGTGGAAGGCTTGCTTTGAATTATTTCTATAGTCATAATGAGCTATGTGCTTGACTTGTTGGATCCCTTGTTTTAATAAGGGTGAGTAAGGCTTTCTCAGGCAAATTTCAGACTTCATTCAGTTTGAAGAGTCTCATCCCTAAAAGCACTCTAAAACATATCGAATTGTACTTGAGGTTATCTCAGTTCCTTAGCCTGCTTCCAAATATCCAATGAGGAGCTTGCTTAAGCAAATCAACTTTCCAGAGATGCATGTAGTAAAATTGCTGCCCATTTCTATCAGCAGGAATTGATATCATATCCCTGAACAGTCCAGGGTTCAGCTAGATTTTTGCCAAAAGACCAGGGGTTCTTGATAGCATCTGAGGATTTGGCTGTCTCCCACTCAGGAAATGAGAGAAATGGGTGCTCATTGGGATTAAATATTTTTGTAAAAATAAAAAAAACAGACAACCAACTATATCCAGGCTCTCATGTAATGCCACAGAGGGGTTCATTTTAGAATATGCACAACTAATCAATCTCTGATTTGTGCATTGCTATCACATTTTCTGGTTTCTGTTTCTTCTGGATAGGACACTTAGGATGTGATCCTTTCAAACTGCCTTTTAATTTTACTCCCTATGAAATTAATTATTGACAAGTCCTAGAATCTGAGCCACTCTAACCAGCTGTTCGTGGATTTGTCAGGTACACTTACCAGTAAAATCCACAAGTTGCACTCTACTATGAAGGATACAAGTCAATTGGAGAACAGAAACCTTGCTGCATGTTTTATCTAAATAATAAACACATTTTTAATGGTAAACATTGACTCTGAACTTTCCAAGAACATCTTGTACATAAAAGAATTTACTGCAGAAATTCTCAGATAGTGATTTTAGATAATGGCTAAATGTATGAATTTCACTGTGTTGCAGGAACAGTAAAAAAAAGATGAAATATATTGAATAAAGATTTTATTGTGAGTTATTTGCTCAGCTCTGTAGCACCATCAATTTTTTCTCTGTATATAAAAATAATGAAGTCAATAAATGTGTTTAGGTGACCTCTGAGACTTACAAAAGGGATGTTATGAGATGGGTGAGTACTGGATACAGTATTTCATTCCATTGCTGAACAGCTGTTGTGGTAGACAATGCTGGCATCCTATTTTTCACCATTGGTACTAATGCAAATTGGTTTTTGATTGTATATATATTCTGTCGTATTGCTGGAATGTGAAAGAGCCTACTAGCCTGTCAACCCTTCTGTCCCACCTGTTTATGCACCTTTATAATGTGGAATTACAGACAGTGAAGTGAGAAGCTCTGTGACCAGTGTGCAAGCCTGCATACAGATTTTCCCATTCATTGCAGAAAACCAGCCTTGTGGCTGCAACATCTTTTTAAAGCCCATTGGGCTGATTGTCCTGATTTCAGTGGGCATGAAACAGAGGTATAAATGGAAATGTAGATTTTATTCAAATGCCTTTATGAACATCTGGGCTCTATCCTGACCCTGCCACTGTGGGCTGTTAATTGTTCCATCTCTTTTCCAAATGAATGATCCCAGCTTGCTGCACATCACGTCAGATAATAGCGAAGTTTGTTGTGGCACTGAATGGCTTATGTATATTACAGAAAGTCTCCCATGGATCATGAACACAAGGGGATGACACTTTGTACTTTCCATAGGTGTGTGTTGCTCCTGTGAAATTGCATGCCTTAGTACCTGCCTTGTCACTAGTGCTAAGTTTCACAGAAATTAGAAGATATTTTTTTCAGGGAAATATTCAAATTAGCACTTTTGGACTAATTCTCACGCAAATTTAATATTTATACTGGTGGTGCCTTTTTCCTTTGCCAGATGACAAAAAAAAAAAAAAAAAAGATAAATTATGCATTAGCATTAACATTTACAATTAACAATATAATGAGAATTTTGTGTTAGCTTAACCATATTTTCTATATATTTTCTCTGAGTTCAGTATTTACTACTTTTTCAGTCCGACAGCTATTCTAAAGGAGGTGCACACCTTGTCAGTTACTGAATGACCTCCTTTGAAATTGACTGAGATGATTGTGTGTTTTGCCCTGGAGCATCTTTTTTTAAGTAATTAGTGTAAATCAGCCAATAGATCTGTGTTAGCAACACCTTAAGAATTGCTGTAGTTTGGAAAATGTTGCACTCCATTCTATGTTATCTCTTTTAAGTGCCATTGGTTTAAAATGTGAAAAAATTATCTGTTTTTAAAAATAGATCAGCAGTACTTTGATTATGCAGCTTTTGATTTAGAAGGCTTTATGCATTTATTCAGTAGACAGTTGACACTGTACCTGCTGTTTTCTGCTTATTTAAAAAGTACTTTCAAGCTCTTGCTCCATAAACTTCTCACACTGAAAATAAGGATATAGAAGGGTCTTTTTGACTTGCGTATGTGTGACTCCTTCCAAGGTAAAGTTGCCCATACTCTGGGATGTTCCAGCAGCTCCATAGGATGTTTCCTCTATGCTCTGCAGTTGCTGGCCTGTGGTAGTGGTGACCCAACGCTCTTGTCAGTATAGGAAACAGGGGGAAGATTCTTGTAGACAAGGGACTGAGCTGAAGAAGGTGGTGTCTACAGAGGGAGCTTGCTTGGGGCTGAGGGATTTGTTAGTCAAAGACAAGTTATACCGTCCATTTTAGCATGTTAGTGGGCCACTCATGACTGTCAGACTCCAGTAGCTGTTAAGCTCCTTGGGTGCAGTACTTTCATCCACAATTCACAGATGCCTTTCTGCCGCAACTAGTTCTTTGCCCCTTAGTGAATTCCTGCTTGTGGAGTCCAGCCTTTTTTTAATAAGGGAGGGGGATGTCATTCCAGTCTCTGCTTTTGACAGATTTTGCGGTTTTGCAACTCTGTGTTTCTGTTTTCTTTTCAAAGTAAGGCTGCCCTTCAAAACCGCAGGGAGACTGACTCCAGTGAGGCTGACTGCCATGAGAAATGCTCTCAGAAGTACATGTAGGAACCTTTACTCCTCCATATTCATATACTAGAGTCCCCTTATTTTTTACCTGTAAAATGATTAATTTTTTTTTAGTAGTTTAGAAAATCTAATCCAAACTGCCTTGTCTTAGGTCCTGGATAGGTACCAGCTTTGAAAATGCTGACCATTGTAGATCTGTCAAGCCCCGAGATGACTTGCCTGACTTTCTAGTTGTGCACAAAACCAAGCTGTTTAGAGGAAAAAAAAAAAAGCCAGAGATTATTACTTCTTTTTTAAAAAGAACTCTAATTAAGCAATCATAACAGCCCTTTAAATAAATACAGCTTGCAGTTACATTTTAACATGCACTTCTGGTGTTTGTTTAACTTTATTTCTTTTTCACCCCATTTTAACATAATAGAAGGTCTGCGGCAGGCTTTCTGAATGCCTGCACTCCTCCAGCCTGTCACAGCCTGTGTGCTGTTCATCGGAGCCCTCCAGACTCAAGCTGGCAGGATGCCTAACGTTGTCACTCGCCTAGGAGAAGAGGGTTTAAACTGAAAAGCCAACCATTTAGAAAGATGCATTGTTTTGCCTATCCCCAGATTGGAATCTTTTAAAGCAATTAAAACTTAATTGTGATCAGAAATCATGTATGTTTGTCTCAGACCTTGGCTGTATAAAGTTCAGTGTTCCCCGTAGTTGGAGATCTGGGCTGGCTTTTCAGAAGAGCTCAGCATGCACCAACTCTTGTTGAGAGCAACGGGGGTGCTTCTCAAGATTGAATGCCTTTGAAAATCTGATCATGTCACTTTATTTATTTATGTAGATTTGTGTATGCACAAATATATACAATGTGCCCAGAAACAAGCACGTACACATACATGACAGCTCTAGGGTTTGGATTTTCAAAGAAGCCTAGGAGAATTCAGTGAGAGATGGGTGCCTAATTAAAATTCATATCCTTGCTGCCTTTGGCATAACTTAAACCTACAGCTAAGTTAGTACCAAAACATGACTAAAGGGCAGTAGGATAATTCAGTAAAACCCATAAAAAGCAAGCCAGGCAAATTAGCCATCCTTTCACCAGCCTTACGTTTTCCTATTTCTTACTTTCAAAAATGGAAGAAAAATTACAAATGAATGTCTAATCTCTTTAAAATACTGCTGCAAAGTGGGATGCTTTAGAATATCTGTGGTCAGGACCTATTTGTTATGTGTTTATTCAGACAGTAAAAGGGGTCTGATTTTTGTTGAGAATTCACTGTACTGTTGCACTAGTGTCTGAAAACTACAGCCAGGTAACAGAGCATTTTTGGGTACTTGTAAAATTTTGGGTACTTTTAGGTACTATAAGCTGTAAAATGATAGCAGAAACAGTGCGTTTTCCCCCTTCAGTATGCAGCAAAACAAACAAACAAACCCCTTGGCTTAGGATTCCCCAGAATCTTGCTCTTTATCTACATGTGCAAAAAGAAAATCCTGCATCCTGGAAGATGATTTACCAAACCAATAGTTTTTATGACAGTACACAATATAGTTTACGTTCCAGCCAAGGTCCCAGGAGGGAGAAGGGCCACTCGAGTTCAGTTTCTACCATCTTGGCTTTACCTAATACATATACTTCAGACAGCCCACTAGAGTAGAAAATGGAGTACACGCATATGAAAGGCTTGTAAACCACCATGAATCTTGAAATCTTTGCTGCCCAGGATACATCCTCAACAGGTAGTCTGGAGAAAAAGCATAGACCATGGTAATTTTGGTTCCCTTGAGACCACTGTGGAGAGGGAAGGATTTGAATGCTACACTTTCTTAGCCTGGGTGAAAGCCAAGGTAATTTTCAAACCTAGAGCAGGAATGGCTTCTGCAGCCCCTGAATTTTAAAAGAAAGTGGCTGCAAATATCTTTTGCAAGAGATGTGATCTGTTTTCCTTGGAAAAGGCTTAAGGGACTGGACCCCCGAGGAAGGAGTTGTGAATTCATCTCTCCTGCCCAGATTTAGTGAGGATTTGGTTCCAAGTGAGTCCTCCTGAGCTGGTACTTGGATGTGCACAGAGCCACAAATGATGGTATGGGGTGACACGTGGGAGTTTGATACCTCTGACCTAATGTACAGGACCCCCGAAAGGGAAGAGAGCCCACAGTTCTGCACTTTTCCCCCTTGTTTCTTCTTGACCCGTGTTTAACCCAGGGCACAAAGCCCTGAGGCAGAGCAGTTGGAAACTGTTAAGGCCAAATGTTTTCTTCCCTGTTTGTCAGTGCCAGTGCTTTTCTCTGTCAGCTGCTTTGTGGCATTAGAAAGAATGAATCCCAAACCGCCCTATTTTCCTGAACTGGACAGGTTTGCTGCAGTTCTGTCACTTGTGCTCTTGGATGGTACTGACAGTGGAGAATGGATTTTTAATTAAAGGGAGAGAGGTATTAACACATACCTTACATCAAAGCAACTGGTTTCTAACCTAACTAGCCTAGGATGCTTGTCCCTGCTATGCTCCTGGACAAACACACTTCACCACTGTGATCTTAAGAGGCTGAAGTATCTTTCAGACAAGCTCATTCCTTAGACTTAATTAAAACCTAGTTCACTCCTTTATTCAATTTATGAGGCCTAGCCAGTAGGATTAAGTGATTACAGGCAAAAAGCCCCATTTGTGAAACACTCATAAGCTCAAGCTGCTAGACTGCTCAGTTGTACTCCATTAAATTAATAAGGAATGAATAGACTGATCCATTATGAATAAAGCTGTGGGGAGCCTCAGCATTGCCTCAGACTCTCTGCACACTCCTTAGAGAACATTTGTGCAAAATGATTATGTTCATATTCATTCAATTGGAATTCTATAAAAGCGGAATGCATAAATTACTCTAAAGATGGGGAGTTTATCTTAAACATTAACTATGTGTGTGAATTAATAAGACTATTATAAAACCATTAGCATTCCGTGTATTTACCTACGTATGCTGCATACCTAAACTAAATTCAACAGTTCTTCCTAATTGCTATTCTTGTTGTGCGATCAAGCTGTGGTTCATTTTCACTTGTAGTCATAATATTTATGAATTACAGTTTTTCCCATTTAAACTTATCAATCCCCTTCCCTCCCATGCCCCAGCTTTACATTTGTTCCTGTATTTTTTTCAGAATATAGTAAAATTCTGGGCCATTAACACATTGGGATGTGAAAGATCAACAGATGCTCATAGATGCGTTAAAACAAAACATCGACTAGCACTTGCAAGTACACAAGCTGTCAACCAAACCTTTATCTTTTATAGAGAATTAAATAAGGAAAGATGCAGTGACTCCTGAATGGGTCTCCCCTGAATCTTTGGCTGTTCTAAAGGACCCAGGAAAATCCTAGCTTCATATCCTTCATATCCTGCAAATACAAAGAGGTGCAGAATTCATCCACCAGCCTTTGCTGTGTTGTGAACATGCACAGTCTGTTTCTTCTGGAAGAACTCCAACTGACTTGAAAGGTAAAAAAAACAAAAGACCCAAAAAGCAAAAAAAACAAACCCCAAACCCAAAATGAGGTTGTAGGCTGGTTAAGAAAAAAAAAAAAAAAAAAAAAAGGCAGTTTTTAGAGGATTTGTCAAATGAGTTAAAATCAGCTCATGGGGTAGCTGATAAGGCCAGAGCTTGAACAGTGAGTAGTAGGGTGAGAGAAGGGCTCAGGGCCGAGCTGCTAGGCCCTTCGAGCAGTCAGCTTTTCCTCCTGCCCTGCTTCTCTCTTTCTGTCCTTTGACACTTTCTGACTGAGCGACCAGAGCAGTGGACCCTGTGGGGATATTGAGTTGATTTGCTGGGGACTGGCAGAAGCAAAAAAGACTGCATTATTAGGGCTGATTCGATGTGATCTCAATGAAATAGCAAGGAGGGGCATGTAGGCATGGTGTTATTTTCAGTGCTGCTCCCGAGCAGGGCGAGGAAGTTATGTGTTAACATAGGTTAGCTAGCACGTCTGACCTTCATTGTTCCCAGTGGAAACAGCGACAGTCTATTAGTCCTCCACAAGGGATATCACTGTCTCACAGCAGCTCTGAAAATCCCCCAGGACACTCCTGGAACAACAATAATTCTGCAAGAGTTCACACAACGTTAGAGCTCTGAGAAATGTTTGCAACAAATCTTGCCTGGATGGAGAGGGGGATGTGATAGGAAGGGGGAGAAAGATGGTTTCGAACTCAGCTGCATTTGAGAGGAGATGCTAACCTTGCAGGCAAGCCGGACCAGGTGGGAGCTTTGCAACAGGAAAATCTTGCTAGTTCTATTAATAGATAAAATAAAGTGGGAATTAGGTTTTTAGCTTAATCTTGTTTCTGCAGTAGGATATCAACCTGTAAATCTGAATTTGAAAGTGAAAGACAAAGAATTTAAACTAGGAAACTTACAGTGGCTAAAAGCCAAAGAAACTGGTTCTCAGCTGAACTCTTAGGAAATGGAGGGACAGAGTTTTAATACAGCTTTATAGAATGTAGTAGTTGAATCAAAGTATGGCTGCCTTTGATGCAAAAATACTGCTATGCATGGGTAAATATGTCTGTAGATTTTGACACATTGGGTGGCTGCTAAAATCTTTTCATAGCTGTCTGTTAGAATAAAAGAATCAGAGTAAAGAAACTCTTAGGTTGGCTACTGGATTTCTTGGACCTGATCTTCACTGTCCTTTCCAGCACATTATACCTTTCAAATATACCCCTTGGCGTGTAATGCACTTGTGTGGTGTATCCTCGCCTAAAATGGGGTACAGGCTATTCAATGCTTGCAAAGAGGCAAGTGATGACCGTACATGGACGTCCGGATCCAGGTGCCCTAGGATTCTGACTTCAGAATTCAGTAAAGATATTGCATGGGCTGTGTTTGGGGAAACCTCTACATGCTGTTTTGGAAATCTTTCGATTGGGAGGCATGTCTCAAGGCACAGAGCTACTTGATGTCACTAGGGCCCCTGAATGGCTTAATCCAGGCTTGATTGAAAGGATTAATAAATGAATTCTTGACTGAGCCTGCATGTGAAGTCTGTATTGCAGAAAGGCTTATTCTTTGGCCCAGCTTCAAGAGAAACTAATCGTCATGAACTTCATGCAGATTTATGGTTATTCTTTCTATAGAAAGGTTTAGGCCGGCAGTCTCTGGCAGTAATGAAAAGCCTGCAGGAAAAGAGAAAGCCAAACATACAGAGAATAAACATAGTGTATAGGTTTGTTTCCTTGAAATCCTTCCCTTGTATTTTCTACATTTTCACGGAAAACATGAAGGAGTGCTATCATGTACTGAACCAGACAGAATCGTTATGCTCATCTCAACTCCAGCAGACAGAAATATCAGACAGTCTTATATTTTCGAGGGAGGTGATATCATGAAATAAAGTGATAAGAAAGAAAGTTACCATGATAGTATGAAATATGTCCACTGGCTGTCTTCAGCACAGTAATCTTTTATGTTCAAACTATTACTCAAAGTACGGATTACTGAAACACTGTTCTTCTGTGTTACCCTCTTGGGTGATCTATGAAAGCCTGTAGAATTCAGTGAAAAGAATCCTGTGATTTCTGGTTGTTTCTTAAAAAAACAGTAATAAAATAATATATCTATTAAATTTCAGTACAGATACTTGTATTGGAAACGCAGTACTATAGCAGGTGTTTAAAAAGATGCTGTTTAATAACCTGATTTCTAATAAACTTTAGAATATACACAGAAAAATGAAAAACCACAACCTACTCATCCAGGGGTTTGGGCTTTCTTTTTTTCTTAATAAAAGCTGGTTGAAAATGGTTTTGTAATCTATTTGCTCCACTGCATTTGCAGATATGCTTGGATTTGTTAAGTTATCTCCTACTCATAGGATTTTGTTAAACAAGGCTGTGGAAGGGTCATTAAAATGAAAACCAAAGCTCTATCCCAGAGTTTTCCCTTGGTCTTGAAATAGCTTTTTGCTTTTTCTTTTTAATGCTAATTTTTTCACATTGAAACATGATTTTCCTGCCTCTTACACAAAAAGGACATAACGGGGGGACAGAGATAATACAAAGGCTGTGGAATTCTTTCATTTTATAAGGCAATGGACCAGTGGTCTGTAAGATACAGCATCTATCCCAAAAGAAGATTAAAATCACTTGGCCAGCCAGGCAGTGCAAGATGGCAACAATTCTTCTGTGATCCTTGCACGTGATTAGTGTATTCCGAGAACCAGGGGGACTGTTAATCCTTGTGACTTAAGCTAAATAGTCTGACTACAGATGTTACCACTTTGTAGATTCTGCATTATTTGGATCTCATTAATGTGTGACATGGTTTATGAGTTACATGATGTGTGATGTGTGAATGGGTATACGAGGACAGGGGGCTGCCTCCCTGTTGTGGGGCTGTGTAAAGGCTGAGTTCATGTTGTGCAGGTGCAGTGAGGGTGAGCGTAAATCTCTTTAACTCGGGAGAATTAGGAAATTGCTTGCTTCTAGCCTGGCCTTGCCTTAGAGGCAAAATAGGGTGTGTGGTTTAGGCACAGCAGCAGCGGATTTTATATTACTGCTGATGGTGCTCCAAGTTACTGAAAGGTGCCATCATTCATACCAGTGTAGCCACTCTGAGGGCACCAGACAGCCCCTTCCTCCTGCAAAAGCCCTTGCCCAGATGTTGGAGTCTGACATAGGATTCTGTGTAGTCCAGAGTATCTGCAGAAGTGTTGAATAATAAATAACCAGTGGAGGGGAAGCTGTTCAGTAACTGACAGTGGAGGAGGGTGGCCACCTCACAAGACAAGATTATCAGAACTGTCAACCTAGTATTCCAATAGATGCTACAGTGATGTGTTTGTTAGGAATAAACACCTCTGGGAAACAATGGGACCACAGAAACATCAAACCTAGTAGAATGAACCTCCCTCCTAAATGTCAGTCCTCATGACTGCAGGCTGGGGCTGAGGAGGAAGAAAAGGTATTTAATGAGCAAGGAGCCAGTAGGATTGTCCCAGGAGCTGGTCCCTTCCTTCTCTGTAATGTTCACTGTAGTGCTTGCTGACATACAAATCAGTGGGAGGAGGGTATTGACCCATTTCCTTCTAGCATGGAGCTTGAGTGGGTCTTCTAATAAATTGACTGCTATGTTAAAAAATAATTCTCATGAAAGCATAATACTGCCAAGGCTGAGAAGGCTAAAGGTCACCCTGATAATAAATGATAGCTGTATAACAGTCTAAGAAGGTCTAAGATTTTCCAAAGTTTTTAATAGGGACAAGTGGCCCGTTAGGTAATTTTCCATTTCATGTAATACCTTGCCTTTTTTGGCCAATTTGCCCTCTCCTCACATGTTGTGCATTGGCCAGTTTCCTTAAAAGTCTGCTAAGAGACTCAGCATGTACTGAAGGTCTGCAAACCAGATAACCACATAATAACGACTTTCCAATTCCATTACATCTAGCTCTGACTTCCTGTGGTACCTGCAGGACTATACTGAGAACCCAGCATGTCATGCCAGTCCCCGTGTACTGGTGTTCTGTTGTCTTGTGGCCGTATCATGAATTAGGGGTTGAAGCTACGCTGTCTCTTTCGGTCTGCAAGCATGTAATTCCAATGAGCGGTATCCCCCACAGGGTAATAAACTCTTTAATAACAGTAATGTAGCAACCACAATAATGAAAAAAGTGATTACGTTCTACACAAAACTATAAAAGCTCATTTGATCCTAAGGTCCCCAGTGGCACATTACCTGGACTTTTATTTAAAATATAACATCTCTTACTTACATCTTATTCAGGTCCTTTGTTAGCACTAATATAAAGCATCAGTAAAATTGTCATTGGAGGAATTTAATAAGGAGTAGGTATGGCTCAGTGATCCATGCTGCTAATTCTGAGTCCTTCCGTGACACTAATCTAGAAAAGCACAAGATACTCTCCTTGAGTGTTGTATTACTGAACCCCACTTTGCATATGCAAAGGGGATAAGGAGATCCCTTTAGAAGTGGGGTCTTTCCTGTCTTAAGAATGCTTCTACAAAACACATAAGCTTCATGAAATGTGAGAGACCCTTTTTACACTTCTACTTGTTCTTCATTTGTGATGGTTCCCTTGCAAATCCACCTAACATGTTCTAGAATGACACCAGGGGGATTTTTTCCATGTGTGTGTCAGGGCGTTGGAGAACAGAAGTTAGCTAAACCCTACTCTATAATCTATCTTGCTGTAATTCTATTGCATCTAATTCTAAGAGGAAAGCAACCCTGCTAAATGTTGCTTCCCTCCTAGTATAGGTAGTAGTATAAATGTTACTGAGCCTGTGGGCAGACTTCAAAAGAATCTGAATTCCAGAGGCAATTTTTTTTTTCTTTCCCTTCTTGTAATCTGTACAATTGAGCAGAAATATATTCAGAATTTTTCCATCACCTCCTTTTTGTGTCAGTACCACATTATTTCCTACCAAAGCCTCTAGCCTTCCCTTCATATCACCGAGGAATTAATTCCCTGCACTGTAAGTAAGAACATATGGTAAGCCATTAGTCATCAGCAAATGCAATGGACAGAATTCTAGAAAGTGTGCTGGCCAAGATGGTGCATGGAAGGATGGTGTTTTTAATAGGAGTTATGCTCTCAAATGAGAGACAGATTTGAAGATTTAGGAAGTGGGTTAGTAGGTAAAGTGCATTAGCAAACCCCCCTGTGAGGTTTAGCAAGGGCATTGTGGTGAACTTTGAGGTTGTGATGTAAAATAAGCTTCTACATCGCTTTGTATGGAAGCTTTCCGTGTTCTCAGAGGGCCTGCCTTAATTTTGAAGTGTGTAAATTGCTTTCTGTCAAATGGAAACAACCTAATTTAGGTAAAGAAACATGTTGATTCTCATTTTTCAAATATATGAATGTATTGTCAGTCATTCCAGGAGCTCCCTCAAAAATCTGTGTGACCATTTAACATCATCTATACCTCCCTCTTGCACAGTCCCTCCAGCAGCTGGTGAGCACACAGAATATGTCTTAAGTGTTGCAACCCTCTCTAACCCTGTTCTTACTCCACTTCTTTGATCATATCCACTTCTTGTCTTGGTAGATGCATTGTCAATCACAGCCCTAGGGCAAGGATTGCCTGTTTGTTTTAATATGCATTTAGGCATGTAATGCAAGAGGACTGGTGTTTCTAGCTGTTATGCAAAACAAATAGGTAATGGTAATCAAGGCAATAAACTGCCTGAAATGCCTTTTCATAATAGTATTTGCTAAATATCCTTTTACCAAAGCAGAAGATGAAAAGTCTCTACAAGAGGAGAAGTAGTGTTATAAAGCTTGCTTGTGTTCTCTTTCATGGAGCTGGTTGTAGCATCAATGAAAACTTTAAAATATCTTTGTTTTTGAAGTGATGAGCCTTTTAAAAATAACATTGCATGGGTAGCCCTAGTGAATAGGAATTTAGGGAGACGTGCTATCATGCTTGTTCTCTTGCTAGTCATTGGCTGGAAATGCTCACAAAAGGAATAAAAAGTACATTTGCCTTGTTAATGCAATTTGTATTACATATTCATAAACTATTTTATAAAGCTCCCAAGGAAAAATTCAATTGTACTGAAAACACATAATGGTAGAGCGACCATACAGAAAACAGGCAGCGTGTTATAGAATTAACTGCACAATAAATGAAACGCTATGTCTATAATAAACCCATTCAGATATAAATTATGGGAGAGTAGATGAAATGTTTGTTAAGCAATAAAGCTTGCAACTGTACATGTGAAATTGAATGGGATTTATCATAAAATATTATGGAGGATACAGGCTGAATATGTGTTACAAATTGACTGAATTAAAAATAATCCAAGGAAAGCAAGCTTTTGGGAGACTGAAGATTTTAGGAAATGAGTTCATAAGCTGTTTAGCTTTGACCCAGAGTCCCCTGGTGCCAAGAAAAAGAGAGGCAAGGAAATAAGAACGGAATAATTTCTTAGAGGGCTGCAGTTATGTTGTTTTAATTTTAACCTCCTAAATTTTGTCAAATAATCAGACTCCCTACTGAGCAAACAACATCTGAGTGGAGTGGAGGGTAGAGAATTTGGTCCAACAGTGTTTGGTTAGTGGAAGATTTCACCCTCCTCCTTCCCCTGAACTATTTATCTCAGCAAGGCTGTTGTACTGAGGGCAGGATAGATGATATTTTGGTTGGACCTTAAACAGATATGTGGTATGTTTTCCCAAAAGACCTTACCAGATATCTCAATACAAACAACAGAGTTGCTAAAGAACGCATTCTGTGGCATCCAATACCAAGCTTGACTGAAGTCCACTTCTCAAAATTACATATACTACACTTTTGCTCTTGGTACTCCCAAAACCTGAAAATACTTACAATTTTTACAACATGATGGAAATATTGTACTTACGAACAAAGCCAAAAAAAAAAAAAAAATTAGTTAAACCTTAGAATTAGGTTTTAAATTAAAAAATATTTATTTATGGGATAGGGGGGTAAAAAGCAGGTAGGATCATTTCCAATCACAAATGATGTTTGTAGCTATGGAAACATAAGATAAACTAAGAAAAAAAGAGAAATCAGAGCTGTAGAATCTGTGCCTGAGAGGATTAAGAGCATTATTCCTTTTCTTAAGCTTACCTAGATGTTTTTTAGGTCATCTCTGTGGTTTTGTGAATTGTATAATGAATAATGAACATTTCTCAAAGTAGTTAATTGTATACAAAATGTCTGGAAGTGGGAATACAAAGTGGTGTTACTTTAGGGGCTTTAAGTTGGCTGCTCTGATTTTATGAATGAGGATCTCACATGTAGACTGATGATGAGTGTAACCAAGTGCCACAGACATGGTCTTCATGTGCCTGTTGAACCCAAGATCCCTATTTCTGTGAGTGTCCTCCACTGTGGTGACATTTTGATGGTGTATGTCAGACTGAAGAAATAAATATGTAACTTCCCCTGATTAACACATCTGACTAACCAGTAGATCTCCTTTACTCTCTTTGACCATGAAGCCCAACAGAATCCTTTTTGGTTTGCTTCTGCTTGTTGTTTAATAAATAAAAGGATTCCCCTCCTCAGTGCCACATGTAGAAAGCACTTTGGGTGGTTATCCAGCAGCTTTTTAATTTCAAGAGGTAATGCTGAGCCATTTCAATTGAATGGGAGCTGCTGGACCATTATTGCAAAGCTAAATATAAATACATGAGGAGAAATTAACTCAAGTAGACTCCATTTTGCTTCCCTGCTGAATGGATGTAGTTTCCCATGTATAGGAGATTCTGTGGATATTTTGTTCCCCTTTTTCACTGGAAAAACCACACTGAGTACAAATATAGATTGGCATCCTGCAGTGTATCAAGAGGGTCTAGTAATCTTACCCTTTTATGAAACGTGGCATGTGCCCAGTACTTTCAAATTGAATTTTATTCACAGGAATACAGGCTATGAAACCTCTCCTTCCAACTGAGGAAGGAAAGCCTGTTAACTTGTCAGCCTGCATTTGAAAGGCCAAGTGTTCAAAGCTGCTCATCAGTGTTGGTTGACATTTCCCCTTAGTGCCTTTGGAAGTATCAAGTTTTCCAGTTATTGACTACATTGCTGAGTTATCTGTTGTATAAGCACAATTTCCATAAAGGACATAAGGCCGGGGACATGTTCACTGTGTGTTTTAAGACACGGTTGATTTGATTTTCTCATTTCCTTTTTTTCTCTAAACATATTTCTCTCAAATAGTAAATTGTAACAATATTATTGATTGTGTTCTGCTCATGCAGCAATAGCATCTATTTGGCTTTTTAATTCTTTTTTTTTCTTAACGATTTGCTCAGAAGGTGGAAAGATGTAGAGGAGGTAAAATACTTTTGTACTCTAGAGATGAGGGCTTTCCAATGGAGACCAATAACATGACAATACAGGCTCTGTTAGCACTGTAACAGACAGGGTAGAGCTCTTGAACATTAAGTCTTTCTCTGAAATTCACTAAGAGATCCAGGACTTCACATCTAGACCTTATATTGAAAAACCATGTTTTTCTTCAATTAACAACTAAATTCTTACATGAGTTGAATAAATCTGGGGGAGAATTCTCTAGGAGCACAAGAATTGTCAAGTCAGTTGAGGGGAAAAACATGCCATATATAATCTGCCCAGGGCAAAAAAAAAAATCAGGTTTTGGAGTGCTGAATGCAAGCAATTCAGCAGAAAGTGAATTGAGGACAGAAACATGACATTCAGCTGGTAGAACAACAGTGAGGATGTCTCAGCCAATTCTGTCTTTTTACTGTTTACTACGTTATTGCAAGCGAAGAGGTAATATCACTCAATGAAGCAAATTCTGTTCTTAGATACATGTGCATAATTATTAGTGACCTTTTACATCTGAGAGAGAATTGATTTTGATGAGAGCTCTACCTCTGCTCTTTAGGGCAGGGTCTTGCCCAATTTGTTTTACATGCTCAACAGTCATTATTTGGATGAACCAATCATGGGGATTGGCTATTATTGATAGATCTTCCAGGAAATATGTCAAGGTTAAGTAAAAATAGATAAAACATGAAATTAACATGAATATGTTGTTTTCCTAATCAGATACATGTTTCAGTAGTTCTTCCTAAAGTGGCAAAATCTAATCAGCAGGATGCAATTGGTATGAAAGGTTTATTAAGAAAAGCAATTCAACAGAGCAGTTATACACAGAGGAATATTGCTCAGGATAAACTAATCTGGAAAAATTAAAATAGTCCTCCAACAAATATTTGTCTATTGCAAGATGCACAGACCTGAACCAAACCTTCTTCTAAGAATGTTATAGTAATTTTTTGCTATTCCGGAACAGATGCCATCCTGAGGAAGTGCTGGGGTTTGTGAGACACCATAATAAGAGGTCAGAGGACTCTTATGACACATATATAATGCCCATGTAGCAAATGGGAGAAGCAGGGAGTGCTCAAACTCATGTGTCTAGTAATTTTAGCTGTCATGATTAAACGCCAAATCCTGCATCTCTGGAAGCATTTCTCATGGGCACAGGAGGAGCTCTCAACTTTCAGACTCAGATGGAAGAGTGCTTTGTATCTTACTAAACAAAGGTCCAGATCATGGTCTGGATGGTTGACAGTGCTATGATGTGTGCCAGAATCTGCCTCTGGCTGTATGAGAAGTGGTAGGTGCTCTGCGCCTGCATGTCTCTACTTGTTTACTCAAAAGATTTGGCTCCCCAAATTAGCGAATGCTTTTCAAGAATTTTGTCCAAACAGTTTCCTTCAGTGAGTCAGTAGCAGAGGTATGAATAGACCCCAGAGCTCCTCCTCACTCCTGGCCCCGTGCACTAACCACCAAGACCATTTACTTTTCTATCCAGGGCCAGAGTGAAGATGTGAAAATACCACAGGCAAGATTTTATTTACTTTTTTGTCAAGTTTTCCACTCTGTTCTGCAGACTCAGGAGGTTTGGTGTTTGGTTAGCTCTCCATGTTGAGCAAGATGATAATTTTGGCTTTGCCCTGGAGTTTTTCACTTCTAGGTGTATGAAAGATGAGTCTTTTCCCTTGCTTTCCCAACTGACCTCAGCTTGAAGGTGAATGGAGATGTATATTGGGTTATTTTTCCTTTGGAGAAACTGGTACAGAAGGAGGGGTGAGCGAGGAGGACTGGGCCCATTGAGATAGTGGCCTCAACCTCTCACTGGCAAGGAGAGCAAAGAGCATGGGGAGAATGGGGAGGCCAGGAACAGCAAATGGTGGACAGCCCTGGTCTGTACTGTTGATTACACCCTCTGGTGATCCAGCCAGGGTATCAACGGGCAGTTGTGCCCAGTCATTAAGCAAAGGCATGTCTGTAATTAATGGCAAGGGGCCTGATACAATAAAAGGCATGTCTGCCTTCTGCATTGCGAAGCCCGCATAAGGCTGCAAAAGACGCCAAAGAAAATCAATGTTAAGCAGCTCGTATGGATTTGTGCAGACCTATACAATGCCAAAGTCCAGACATATTTCTTATTGAGCTGAGTCCTCTTATGTTTTATTTATAATTTAATGCTAAAATTTATGAAGGAGATGCATGGCAGAGGGAGAACCCATAACCTTGTCATTTCTTTTCTTAAAGCAGCAGCTACTAGATCTAGGAAAGAATTACATCCTCCTTCTTCTCTCTGACTCTCCAGCATAAAATGTAACATGATAAAATTCATTTTCACTCTGAGTTTGTTTTCACTAAATCAGTTGTACAGCTGACTTGCCCGTTACAAATCTCGCAGCTAGTTTTTTATCAAAATTGCTAACTGCCAATCACTTGCTCTAAACTAAATCACCTCAGATGTTATTCATCAAGCATGCCATGTTACATTATAGACTTTCATAACTCAGACACTTAAAGTATGAAGGAAATTAATTGCTTGTATTATTTTCCATAAAAACAAATAAACAGCACTAGTTGCCTTTTAAAGTCAGTTGCAGGATTGATTTTAAATCAAATTGTATTTCACACGAGTTTAAGCTCTCACCCCTAGAAGCTGTAATCTTGGGTCTTTAAATGTGGATACTGTAATTTCAGAATGTCACATGCTTTAAACATTTGTATTGAAATTTAAACCATTGCCGTAAGAAAATGTCGTGGTTTGAGCCCAGATGGCAACTAAGCCCCACACAGCTGCTCATTCGGTCCCCCTGATGGGATGGGGGAGAGAATCGGGTGAAAATGAGAAAGCTTCTGTGTTGAGATAAAGACAGTTTAATGGGTAAAGCAAAACCCATGCGTGCAAGAAAAGCAAAATGAGGGATTCATTCAGTTGTCCCCATCAGCAGGCAGGTGTTCAGCCATCCCCAGGAAAGCAGGACTCCACCACATCTATTGGTTAGTTGGGAAGACAAACACCATCACTCCGGACTTCCCACCCTTCCTTCTTACCCAGCTTTCTATGCTGAGCATGATGCACAGGGTATGGGATGTCCCTTGGGTCAGTTAGGCTCAGCTGCCCTGGCTGTGTTCCCTCACAACACCTTCTGCACTCCCAGCCTCCTCACTGGTGGGATGGGGTGAGGAGCAGAAAAGGCCTTGGCTCTGTGTTAGCACTGCTCAGCAGTAACTAAAACATCCCTTCATTATCAGCATTGTGTTCAGCACAAGTCCAAAACACAGCTTCCTACCAGCTATTGTGAAGAAAATTAACTCTACCCCAGTCAAAACTAGCACAGAAAAGGGCTGTACATAAAAATGCATTAAACGTGACAGCAACACTAACAGCCTTATTTGGAGGGAGGAAGGATTTTAACAGAGTACATTATTTACAGGTCTCATTTGTATTGTTCCATCACCATGTCAGGTTTATATTTTCCTTGAAACTGTGCATCAGGCTTTTCCCATTTTGACATCACCCACGTTTGTACTATGAAGCTTAGGTGAGACAACAAGGTGCAGGATTTCTGCTAGTATGCACTCACCCAGATCAGCACTACAGAGCTAGCAGAGCTTAATTGAATTCCACTGGAAACCTAAAAGAGAAGAGGCTGCCAAGGAAAGAACACTGGTTGTGTCAATGGAGAAAACCTAATGACAGGAGAACCTCAAAATGTTTTGTTTCTGTTAAATTGCTAAGAACAGGTAGAAGTCCAGAACTCACACAAGACTCCTGGCTAAGGATCCAAAAGTTGTGTATATTTTCTTGTTCGTCTAAATTACTCAAATGGCCTGGTTCAGCAGAATTTGAGCTGAGAGTCTCAGGGAAGAGGCTGTCACATGAGATGTCTAGTTAAATTTAGTTAAACAGTTAACTATTACCACTTTTATAAGCAAAAGAAACGAAACTCCACCTAATCCAAAGCACCTCACATTTTCTTCAACAAAAACATTTGTTTCCTCTTTTATTTCTCCCCCATCCCCCCCTTTTTGGTGCCATAAATATGTCAGTTGTTTAAAAGATGTGACTGCCCTTATAAATGTGTCGAAGATAAGCTAGGTTGTAAAGGATTCAGGTTCATGAACTGTTTTTATACAGTCTATTGTTTAGTACTCATGAATAATTGATTCTTGTCCTTCCTGTGCAAATATTCAATCAGATACCATTCAAATTGATAGCAGGTGTCTGATCTAGGAAAAAATGGCAATGTTCTTTGACTGGGGATGTGATTGCAATACAACTCAACTTCAGCCATGGAGTACAGAGGAGTGTCACACATTTCAAATGGGACCTGTTAAGAGAAAGTTTCTAATTAAAACAGCATACGGTATAATTGTCTGATGTGTTTTGGGTAAGCAACCACCCCAAAGCACATTTGTAGCATTTTACTTTTATGTGTATACATATGAAATGGAGAATGGATCCTAATTTTTTTAAAATTGCTTGTTCTGATAATAGGTTAGATTATGCAAAGGGAAGAATACTTTTCTATGTAGCCTGTTAATTCCATAGGTTACTTATATTCCCAGTATTAAAAAACTGACTACAATTTTCCCCAGGCCATGTGGTGACCAGGAGATGTAGAATAATTGCATTATATGCATTATGTTATTTAAGGTCCAATAAGAAATTGCCTGTTTCTTAAAGCACAGATTCTTTTCAGATGAATTACAACTTTCTACTACTGGAAGCTTCCTGTAAGTCACTTTATGTACTGCAGGAAAACAAAATGCTTATAGAAACAGAGCATGGAGCAGGACCTGCTTTCTTGAACCTTGGAGCAATGCTCATTTCTTGCTTAGGGAGGTTGTTATGCCCGATATGGAAAGAGTAGCTGCAGAGTGAATATAGATATATAACTGGAATTTTGCTCCCAGGCAAATAAAAATAAGTCTGAGAGGTCGGAGGTCCAATATGTTCCAACTAAAGTGAATGCAAGTTTGGTCATTAAATTAACCAAGACAAAAATCAATTCCTGGTTGGCATTAGGAAATACAGAGTATATTCCACATGTAATTAACTGATATTAATAAGTACTCTAGAAGAGCCATTGAGCAAAAACTCTCTGGGAAGAGTCATTGAGCATTGAGTAAATAATAGTTTGGGGTTTTTTTTCGTCACTGTCATGTTGAAAATATTCCTATGGGAGGCCTCAGACTTTTGAAGGGTGGAAGAACAGGGAATCATGCATCAGTGCTCATGTGTTTTGCATCAAGGACCCAAAGTACTGTGCTGTAAAGAAGCAAGGTACTTCAATTCATTCTTGTTGCTACCCAATGCATGGGGTTTCCTTGCTGTGTTCTGCAAGGGTACTATTAGAGTTACTGTTTATACTTTGTTTTGCCTCTTCCCCCATGTCCTCCCACCCTCTGAGTTTAATAGTTAGTTTAAATAGAGTTTAAAGATAGAAAATTGAAAGCTCTTACAATGATTTTCTTCTGGTTGCCAGTGAAGACAGTTTTCTATATTTCTTTATTTACAGCACTTTGTATTTTCATCTTCTTTTCTATCAAAATGTCTCTGTAGGTGTAGAAAAGAAGTCCTGTTGTATAGCATTCATGTCCATTCGGTCTTCGACTATACATATTTGACTACTAGCATGGAAAGATTATGTTGTTTACAGGCGGGATGTGCTTAGACCACAAGCATTAAATCAATGAATGCAGTCACATGAAGATAAGAGGTTTTTCCTCTTGGATTTCTGCATCTGAACTATGCATCTGTTTGCACTGAACAGTTTTCTGGCATCCTTCAGCTGACTATCTGTCATGTATTTCCAAAATACTAACTCAGCTATGGAGTGTTAACTCTTATTGTTACAGCTGGTAATTCTTGAATGGCATGAGGTACCCTACCCCACATCTCTCTCAAACCTTCAGGTATGTCTTGCAGCACTCAGTGCACTTGTTCTATCCAGTCCCCCAGTGCACAAACAATTCAGAATGTTGTGTCTTTCTACTTAAAATGGGGAGAGGGTGTGAGGTACTGCTGTACTAGCTGTCAAAAACACCTATGTTTCTGAGAGCTTTGCTCTTGTTGGTTGAAAAGCCCTTTTTGGGGTTGTTTATTTGAGTAAAGTGGCATAAAATGCAAAATTTCTCTTGCTTTCCTTTTTTGAATACAAAGCAGCTATCTGTTTCTGAAGGTTCAAACAAATGCTTTGGTTATACTCTGTCTGCTCAGCACTCCAGTGCACAAAACCTGGTATTTTTAAGGGAGTTCAGACCCTGAAGCCAGTAGCACACTAAAATGCTCAATCTTCCATAAATATTACCCTTCCCCTGACCTTCCTTCATTTTCCATGCTGGATTCCACTTCTGAATCTATTCATTTTGAATAGGCAGCAAAATCGTTCCCTGGAATAGACAACACAGATACACCTTGCCAGCTGTAGCAGTTCGTAATATATATATTATTGAAACATTGGCAGTGGTCTCTGAAACCACAAGCAGAATTAGTTGTACCCAGAGAAACATACTTTCTTTCAGTGGCTTGAGTAGTGAACAATTACTAAAAATATCCTCCTCCTTTCTATAATTTCAGAAGATAACATAGTATTTAGTGTACAAGTGACATAACACATGAATCAGCTCCTCATAAAGACTTCTTTTTCCCATGGTATGTTAAAAATACTCAGATGGGGCAGCACACAAAGATAGAAGTTGCTTTCTGTTCTTTATTAAGAACATTCAACACTTGCTAAAGGTTTCAAGTTGCCTACTTTCCACTGTTAAATTTCTCTTCAGGTAAGCACAAACCTGAAACACATCCTGCAACCACTTCTCTCGCATGTGTAGCTAAGCACAGGAATAACTGCAGTGATGCTTGTAGCTGGGAGGTGGTGGCAAGGCTGGGACTAGATCCCTGGCTCCGGTTCTCAGTGCTCTCTCCTTTTCCTTAGGCTACCAAAGGAGGGACAGCTATATTAACTGAGTCCTTAGTGTCCTTACTGTGGTGCCCATGGGGGACTGCCAGTTGGGTGACACTGTGGGAGGAGTGCAGAGCAGGGTAATTCCCTTGCAACTCAGAAAATGACATTTGTATTGTTTTTTCTTGCAGTCTCTACACTCCACTCTATAGGAGTGGTCCACAGGTTGCAAATTGTAGCTTGGATCAGTGTGCTTAAAACTTTGAGGACTCTGAAGTGTTGTCATGCATACCAGTTTTTGAGCGTTCGTGAAGTTACTTATAAGTGGCACATATTTGCAATAATGAAATGATAGTATGAATGATAGGCTGTGCACTCCAGGAGCATCCAGGCTGGGAAACTGATGGAAGAGACCTGTGGGATATCAGAAAGAACCTTGAACCACTGTAGCAGCTACCCTAAAGTCCAAAGGTCAAAGCTTTTGGAGATCTGAATTCTGCTGGCATTCCTTGGCTTCAAATTCATCCTTTGTAGTTAGTAATAAGCCAGGATTTGGTCATGTGCTGCTTGCATCTCTTTGGCAAGGTATCACTTTATAGGAAAACCAATCTAATAAGCAGCAGTTGCTGGAAAGAGCAGCTCTGATTCTCCATCCTTCCATATCACTGATGTCTCCAATCCCTTGAAGCTACACACTGTCATCTGTTGAAAACTCTTTCCCTCCCACACCCCTACTTACTTTTTTGATAATTTAATGCCACGGATTTTCTCATTCTTTACTTGGATGTGCAGAGCCAGGAAGCACAGGCATATATGACCATATATGTGGGGCACTGCCTTAACTATAATGGGAAACTTCACCTATAGGTTTGCTCAGAGTTGGAAATTGGGCTGCTCCTGTGTGTTCAAATTAAATTTTTAGCTGGTTAGTTCTCTAAGAAGGTTTTAGAACGAGTCCATCAGTAAATATATTAGAAATGAAGCAGCAGAATGGATCTCTGTTCAGCAAATGCTAAATGATGTTCTGAGAATTTTAGAGGATGAGGGAAACCTTAAGGCATGAGAGAAGTGTAAATGTTGTACCCACCTTTTTAAAGGAGGAAAAGAAGGGATAAAGAATTCCTAAACCAGTCATCCTAATAGCTATTGCTGGAAATATACTGGAACAGATGTTAAAAATAAAAATTCTCTCTAACTATTCAAATGTTAAAAAGGTTTTAAAAGGTAGTGTAAGACTGAAATGGTTTGTTCTCAGCAAATCCATCTGGTTTCTTTGTCTGAGAGAATCACTATGTAGGGGAAAGGGGGAAGATGTTGCTGAATTATCCTGATTTCAGCTTTTGTTTTTGTCTCACATAATGTCCTTGTGAAAAATTAGGGGGAAAAACATCCAGTAGAGAGCACCCTGCAAAGAACTGCATTGAGCACCATATTTTACATATCAGGAAGGCATATTAAATTGAGTGGAGTGTGACAGGAAAATCTGAGATTTATAGGACATAATCTATGAAGAAAAGTTGTGGGAACTGATAAACCTATAGAGAAATCATCTTGATAGTCTTTCCAATATGAGAAAGTTACACAAAGGTTGGTGCTTATTGTTCTCTCTCTCCACTTGAGGGAATTCAAAAGAAACCAATTTAATTTTCAGCCAAGATGCATTAGAATGACTGGGAGGAAAACTTTCTAACCACAGGGGGAATTGAGTAATGATGCAGACTTCATCACAGGGTTTCCAGAACAGGGTAGACAGATGTTAAGGGAGGGTCTGGCACTACTAATGATTCGAAGGTTAGGGAAGTCCTATCCAGGCCTATGTTATTACCTGTGAAGAGCGACCCAAGAGGAAAGAGTAAAAAGCTACTGCCAAGAGAGTATGAATGAATGGTGGGGTTATCAGATGGTGATAAACAGCTCTCTCTTAGAGATGGGGATGATATTATTTTCTAAAAAGAAGAATAAAGTTCCTTCATCATGAATTGATGATGATATATACATTTTAATATATATAGGAAAATGCAATGTGAAACGCTATGACATAGCATACTAGTGATATCTACCACAGACTCTGTTTATATATTGTGATAATAGCCCTAACTTCTTATTTTAAACATCAGTTACATTGTGATCTAATAAAAGGTTAGTTTTTTTTAAAGTAACTTTTACTAGACTTACATACAGTTTTAGCTCACATACAAATTTTTGTAGGCCTCCTGAGAACTTAAAGTAATAGGACAGCAGAGAATGATGCAGAACTCATTTTAATTTGCTTGTCTTGGAATGCCCTTTGCTATCTATATTACAAATTTCAATATACATCTCAGAGGATCAGAGCAAGAATAAATATCTAGACCAATTTAAAAATGTACCATTTTTAGAACCTGTCATATATTTTCTGGTAAAGCATGCTATTCATCATCTTCGGAGGACCATTTTTCTTAAGACATATGTAAAAATATATATACAGCTAAGTACAGGATCCCAAAAGCTGTAGTTGGCAACATAAATTAAGCCCAAAGTGCTCAATTTTAAATGTGCCTTGCCCTTCTACAGCATGTGGCTGCTGGGATCTCAGAGTGCTTTCAAATTTGAGTGAGATGAGCTTCACAAAGTTCTAAAGAAGGTGATAGTCATTATTTGGTTTATGCCTAGTATTCTGTACCATCATCCTCCAGAGAAAATGCTGGTATTAAGATTATTATGTACCTTGCTCCTGAAGCCCAAACTGAAAATCTGGTTATGTGTCTAAGACTGCTTAAAAGTTTACTCTCCCTCTTCCCGCACCTCTTTAATTTCTGTCACTTTTAGTACTGATGAAGAGAAATAAAAAAGCAACAGAGGCTGCTCCCTAAGCTCAGTTTTTATTGAAAGCTAATGGATGAATTCCTTTTTGTCATGCCTCTGCCATCCACAAGTCATGTTTTCGGAAGTGAGACTCCTTCACCAGTGTTTGTATATAGTATGTGTGTGTATCGTGTCAATGCTTGTGGAGGAAATACCATTTTAAACACCTGTTTAGATGTCCAGTATTCTTAGCATATGGCAAGTACATATCTATTTACTCAGATTTAGGATGCTAGAGCTGTAAAGCGCACTTTGTCTTTTGGACAGACAGCATAAAGGCACTTCAAACAACTCTGCTGCTCTCATCTCAACAGCAGAATGACATTAGTATCGTAATTTTTGGTGCACGGAGATTTTACCAGCTCTTTATCACTCTCTGTATTTCTTAGGTACTCTCAGAATCAAACCCAGGCAACATGTGCAGAGAAATTTCTCAGTTGTAGGATATTACTTTGGTGTGCTGTCATTTGGAGGTTCTCATTTCCACTTGCTCATCACAGTGACCTCTCTGCAGTCTCAGCTGAGCTGACTTTAAAAGTTCTATCAGTAACAATAAGCAGAAACATGTGAAAGGAAGTACTAGTGATGGTGAATCTCAAGAGTGCTGAACTTTTAGCTCATTTACTTAAATATTGCCACTTTCATAAGTTAAAAAAGAAGGAAACTTCACCTAATCCAAAACATCTCACATTTTCTTTAATAAAAGCATTTGTTTCCTCTTTTATCACCCCTTTTCTGTGTGCCATAAAGGTTATCCTTGGTGTGTCTGTTGTGATCCTCAGCAACCAAAATGTATTAGAGCAACCACTAAGTAAACGAAACGGACTAAAAACATTTCAAAAATGGCTGGCAGACCCCTCCTGTTGGGTTATTTTATGCTACATCTCAGATTTTAAATAGTTAAGAAAACCAATTAGCATCAAGAAAGCATCAAGCAAGCATACAATACCATTTTGTTCTGTAATACTACCTGTCACTTTTTTCATTTCCCATTTCATTCTCATCTTTCTTCATAATTGGATACAAAAATACTAAGCTGTAACTACTTATGTGAAGAAAGATGGGAGACAGACCCTGAACAGATCAGCATGTGGATTAGAAACTGTGCATTGTGAAAATGCAAAATCAGTTGGAAAGTGATGATTCAACCAGTAATGTACAGTGTGATATATGTTACGAACTGGAAGGCTAGAAAGAGCTGAGTTGTGCGGCTTAACTGCTCTAATAGACATAGTGTTTTACAGACCAATGCTGGAACATCTGTATTGGGTAGTTTCTACTGAGGAAACGGCAGCAGTCATAAAATACTCAGCAGTATCCTATATATAACAATGAAGGTTTGAAGACAAGGACACTGGGTTATGTATTTCATTCTTTTGCTTTACTGAGAAAACAAACAACAAAAAGCAGGTGGACAAGCAACTGATGCAATGTCTCCTTTGACACAGAATGCATTCCAGTATTTTTAATAACTCATTTTCCCAGGGGCGGGGTAATGGAGATGATTTAAATATTCCCTGATTTTCTTTGTTGAGAAAGACAAGCTCCCAAATTTCTGGTAGTGTCAGACACTTCTTGCAAATAGTCCCCTGAGGAATTCAGCTGTGAGTAGGTGCTGGCTGGCTGAAGGGGAATGACTGGCAATGTTAGTTCTCTTAGGACAACAATCTGGAAATGGGCAAATGCTGCTGATTACACAGGGATGACTGAGTGGTGGAAAAAGGGGTGGAGAAACACCCGTATTCCCCACTTACAGCTTTTCTATGACACTGTAGACAACATAGTTTTAGTGGTTATTGCCACTCCAATAATCTACATATGTTTCACTTTTTAGATAAGCTGCCTCCAGAACTACTTTCTTTTTTCCACATGGGGAAAGAGCAGGAAGGAAGAGGGCCCTATTTGCTTGTCTGATGCACTTTGAAATCCTCAAGGCATGTGGCTGAAGGCGCTTGTTTGTGTGCATCATTTCCCAAATATGCTTTGGCGTAAGTGTTGTGAAGTGGTGTTGTATGGCGTTGTATTGTTGTGGCTCATTCCCGCAGTATGTAACTGGTGGATTTCTGATTTTGCAAGGATGGAAATGTCCTTATTTCTAATGGGGAAAAAAGCCAACATTCTGTTTACAAATATTGAAGATTAAAAGGAGTGTTTTATACCTTGGCCAGACATATTAGGAGCATTTGGTAAATTCTTATTATACCTTGTTCTTTAATTGAATACTTCAACTGGTTTAGCTCCTGTCTCTGCAATTTTACTTCTGCTTCAGCAATTTGCACTGCACTGTAAGGAGAAATCTTTGTCCTTTCCTTGTCTTTGTTAATATCAGGGTTATTAAACCAAAACAGCCTACACAGCTCTACTATCAAAATTACATACATAATTGTTAGCAAAAAAACCCCATGACGTAGTTGCAAGTATTCTGTGTGCCTTGTGGGAGAGTAGGCACTTAGAAGCTAAATAACTGCTGCAGCCTTCTGCACAGCAGAGTCACTTTCAAACGAACAAAAAGCATGTGGAACCCTCCTGATAGAAAGTCACTTCTTCATGCAGTGGTAGCAGCAGCTGCCTCTAAATTATGGGTAGGTCTGCTACCTAGGGGGTAGCATGCAGGTATGGTAGCCTATGGGGTAGGTATGCTCCATCCTGTGTGCTACAAACCTTGTCTTCTCCTTGCCCAATCCAGGAGTTGAAGCCATTTCTCATCCCACCTAGGTATGTGGGTTTCTTTCTGAGAGGCTGGGTTGCAGAGGGATGGGCTCACCCAGGGCTGGCTGGGGTGGGAATGGTGATAGGGTGAGCACAGGGACAGCGGAGCAGGGTGTTGCTCCTGCTCAGCCCTCTCTGGATTCACTGAGTTGTCACAGTAGCTGGTAGTATTCAGGAATGGAAGGCAACAGAGAGGTTGTTATTGCATCTGGAGAAAAGAAACATGTATTACACAAATTAAGAGTTTAAGTTCCACCATGTTATTTTGGTTGCTGCTTGGCAAATAAGTACTATGTTTGGTGTCACAAAGTGTATTGATTTTGATGGAATAGCTGCTTAGAAAGATTTTAGCAGAATTACAAGTTTTGAGCTGACTCAAAGAGATTTTGCACCCTTTCCCCCTTATGTTGTATGGAACTTGGTGGTGTCTTTGTATTTTCCACAGCATCAGCTTTGATGTTGCTATTGCTTCCTGGCTTACAAGTATCTCTGGATCATTTATGCTTTATTGAGAACACAAAGTTTGTTCCTTACCATCCATACTTAAACTTCACCTCTGCCAGGGAGTTTCATGAGACTGAAGAAAGATGTGCTTTCCCACTGTCACTGTGGAAAGTGGCTTATCCCAGATCCATTTTCCTTTGTCACAAACCTCTCTTCTGGGGCTGAAAGGAAGGTCCAGGTCCAAATGATAAGTCTTGCTCTTTGGGTGATAAGATTTTCTTCTTTGTCTTTTCTTGCACTCTGAAGTGCCTAAACAAATTAAATTGAATTAAAGATAATAAAAATGCACAATAACCTATGACCCACATTCAGATAGTCTGACCCTGCAATTGCTCATATATTTTTGGACATGATTTGCTTCTTCTAGGATTTGACTCCATAGCCAGTAGTGTAATAAAGGGAGGTACAGACTGACATGGTCGTAGCCACAACTCAACGTTGATGCAACTAGTGCTATTTCATATGCAGCTTTTCATTCAAAGAACTTGAATGGTAAAGTCCCAGTTTAACCAAAATACATAAATATGTCCCTAGCTCAAGTGTACAAAGTCAGGAGGCAGTTAACAGTGTTAAGAATGTACTTCAGTGTTTTTCTGAACTGGGGAGTGCTCTTTTCCACCTCATAATATAATACAGTATTTTGCCCAACCAAAACATGTAGGTCAAGAGGGCAGAAAATTAACACAAGCTACAAAACTCGCGTAAAGGGGGAGGGTGAAAACAAAACCTAAAACCATTCATACATTTTAAATGGTTTCCCTTCCCTCCATTCATGCAATGATACAGAACATCTGGTCATGAAACCTGGCTGCATATTTGTTAAATGGGAACAGATTACTGTCAAATATCAAATCAAATTTGTTGACCAATTTTCAAGTATGTGGCCTTGAGATATTAAAAAAAAAAAAGGAAAAAAGAAAAGAAACAGGTTTACATTGCCTAAAGAGGAGAGGGTAACAGGCCAGTAGTATGAACATTTCATGCTGGTGGGATTTGGCAGGGGGGAGGGAATCTAATCGCTAACTTTCGCGTGAGTACCCAGCTAAAACCTCAGGGAATTTTATATAGTGCATGTTGTCAGTATTTTAATCATCCACAGCTGTCAAAACTCTTGTAACCCGCCTCTTCTATTTAAAATGTGTCTTCTAGGCATAAAATAATTAAAGGTGCAGGACCATAAGGTAGGCTCAGAGCCGCTGCAATGTGACAAAACTCCACATATGAAAGGCATTATTTCAGGAAGTTTTAAATATAAATTTTGTTTTGTCAGAAGGCTGCAGGGCACACATTTTCTATACTGTCAAGCTTGATAGTAACAATATTTATATTTCAAATAAAAAGATTAAATTGCAGTCTTATGTGTTTCTGGTTTTCACATAGTTTTTACCAGTGTATCATAGTGTTCCATATCAGTGTGTCATCGAAACTTTTTTTTTGCTGACACCAGTTTTGCTTTATTGTAATATTAAGTCTTGTACTGTCAGTCCCTGAATTGAAATAATGAGGGCAGACAGTAGTTTAGTTGACTAGCCTATATCTTCCCTTCCCTCACCCCCCTCAAATAAACCTGAAAATGAGACAAAATAAAAATGGATTTGCTCAGAAAGGCAGTTGTAAAGGCAGAGATTTGGAGGCTGTTAGTAGAAAGTGCCTTTGTGTATGTGTGTGCACACATGCACTTGTGTGCACTTGTGCAACCTCTGTGTTTGTTGTGTCATTCTGTGGTTCAGGACCCCACCTTGTGAGCTCACGTTCATGTGCCTACCAAATGCACGCGTACTTTCCAAAGGGATTAAAGCTTAGTGTGAGAATACAGATGGAAGAGGAGGGCAGGGCAGTTTAATTTTTGAGTATTTTGATCTTCTCTATTTGTTTGTTTTTAATATTAAAAGAGCTAACCCAAAGAATGAGTGTCTTGGTCATTTTGAGCTGTCTGGTTGGCAAGCCTTCTGTGCCACTGCTTGTTAGCTGTTATTTGTGAATGTTCTGTTAATGCCCATAGGCCCTTCTTTCTTCATTGTTCAGAGCTTTACAGCCCCATCAATTTGAATCCTGGGGTTGGGTTGATGTCATGTGTGCAGCATCAGGGCTTGACAGAACAATGGGGAGAAATGTGGAGAGGTTCTGACTCAGGCTTATGTTAGAACTGCCAATTGGAGTCACTTACCCTGCCAGCTGGGGGTGGCTTTGCTGCTTTTGGGTTGAAAGGTGAACATTTCATCACAACCGTTCTGTGGCAGTTTGCAACTGGCAAAGACTTTCTGTGCTAATTTCCCTAGTTTTACCCTCTGATGGTGAAGACTTTCCCCCAGTGCCAGGCAATGCTAACTTCTCTGACCATGTTGTGTTTGATGAACTGAGTTAGAAAAGCGATCCAAAGTTTGGGTGTTTCAGAAACTACTCCAGAATTGCTATCAGCTTAGACATAACATGGGCTTGATTCCTCTCTGTGTTGCTGCTCAGTGGTGTTTCTTTCTATCAGTTTAAGCCTTTGGTCTGTCATTTGGCCAATCATGATTTTGCAGTAGTGAAAAGTAAATAGCACTAATGATCATATGTATGATGGAAAACAAGGAGACTGTGTTGCTAAAGGAACTTGTGGGGAACGAAATGTAAAAAGTACATTTCCATGAATCTTCTCATGTAGGGAGTATTTACATCTTTTATACTTACAGCAGTATCCAGCTTAATATAATTTACTGGTTTTTGTAACAGGAAAAGGAAACTGCATGCCCCAAATCTGGACAGATCTGACCATGTAATTCTCATGAACAGCCCTGTGACTATTCAGTTCTCTCCCTAACTTATGCCATAACAGCAACTCTAAAACTGTCTGTAGAACCAGATCCTACTAGGTTCCTGATAGAAACCTGTGGATATTCAAAAGCTATAAAAAGTTATTTGAAAATGAATGAGGTTTGAGGTTTGTTTGTTGGATTTGGGTTCTTTTTTTTAATTGCTACTGATATAACTCAATAACTATGTTTTGCTTCATTCCACAACCAGTTGAGAAGTCTAGTGTAGAAACTGGATAGAAATCTTCACAGATTATATAAAGTATATGAGGACAAAATGTCAATAAAAAGATTGTGTTAATTAAGAACAGCCTTGCCTTTTCCATTTATAAGTCCATGCCTCTGTGCACCAAGCTCCTAAATGCTTTGCAAAAGAGGCCAGACAGATAGATTACTCAAAATGGGAGCAAAAAGAAAAATATTTTAAAGTAAATTTATGTACAAATGGAAGATTTTTGTATGTAACAGGAGACAACTGGTGGCATTGCCTATTCTGTACTCAAAATCTGATCTTGCTTAACACCTCTAACCCCTTGTTTTTTCCCAGTTTGAATCAGGCTATTGCAGCACACACATCTCAAATGAGGGAGCCGTATTCCGATGGAAACATCTGGTTTCATTACACCAGGTAACACCTGCATGAAATTACATCGTTGTGGAAAGTCCTTTAACAGAATTTAGTAATTAAACTGAGGCAATCTAATCAAAGAAAGGCATGGAGAAGGTGATACATGAAGTTTCATTCTCTGCCATATAAATAAACTGCATTAGTATATTGGGTCTTTCAAGAAACGGTTAACATCAGCAGCTTGCAATTGAACAGATTTCATGTTAAAAACAGCCTTCCATACTATATCCACAATATATATTCTGGTCTTCCAAGCAAATCTCCAGGGTGCTGTTTGGATTTATTGCACTTAATAGCATATTGTTTGGAGTGTACAATGTGTGGGTCCAGCCGAGTTTTACTGGGATATTCTGTGGCTCAATTTCCTTTCAATATGTAACTGTGTCCTTTCAAATTCTCCTTTAAAGCTTTGTGCAGTTGACTGGTTTTGGTGGAACAGTCGACTTTGCTTTGTGCCTTATCAACCGGTTCCTAAAATGTCAAGGCTAACAACCTTCACCTGAGCACCAGCAAGGAGCTTCCTCAGCGCAGGGACATACCTGAGGACTCTGAAATTCTTGGGGGTTTCTCTGTTGCTGTAGCTTACTCTGTGTCTGATCCTGGAACCACCTTAAAGTGGAACTTCTGGCATTGATTCTTGGTTGTCTTGTGATTCTCACAAAAGGAGATGGTTTCCTTCTCTTGGAGTAGAACCTGGGTTAGCCCTGCATAGTCTAGAGGCACTTCTGGCTTTATTTGCAAGAGATTTTACCATCTGGCAGTGTCACCTGGAAGGCATAAATAAAGCCATTGTTTCATAGTTTCTATCAGGGGCTGCATATATTTTTCTTGTCAGAAAACATAGTATAACAGATCCAGCAGAAGTCACAAAAAAAAAAAAAAAGATAAAAAATACTTGCTGCTACTGTTAGAAACTGGTGAAGGACAGCATCCTAGCTTTAGGATGAGTTCCAGCAATTCTTTATGGAGCTGACTGACATTTTTTTCCCATACTTTTTTTCTCTGGAAGCTGACTTTTTGGCTACAATAAAAAATTCACATGCAAAATTTTCATCTTGGTAATAAATGCCCTTGCCAAGATTAAAAAGTTTTCCAGACCTTCCCTGGAGAAAGAATAGTCCTTGGAGCATAGCTGGAAGTCAAGGACTCGGTTTTGGAAACCAGCTTTTTGGTAGACTCTTTCTCTGTCTGCTTTAGAAACTGCATATTGTTAATACCCTGACCTTTGAACAAATGCAACTTACTTGTTTTGGCACTTTCATCCATGTTAATCCAGATGTGCCTTTTAAAGCCATATTCCTCCTGTTGATCAATTGAAGTTTTCAGAATCCATCTACATTGCCTCAAGAGTAGGACACAGAGCGGTGTGAGATTTGGGTGAGCCATAAGGGAGAATAAAGCTCCAGAGCTGAAAGGTCATCTTGTCAAGAGTAGTCTCCTGTTTGAAAGTGGAATGTTTTAAGCTGATTGCCTCTGCCGACTGCTGCTGCTCCCTCTCACTCCAAGTTGAGGACCAAACAGATCTTTTCAAGTAAGCTGTGTCTAGAGGTAGAGACTAGACCCAGGAGCAAATTGTAAGTGTCCCACTTGCCCTTGGGAGCTCACCTCATATCAGACTTTCTGTGCTTTTCTGATGTGAGTACATAAGAATCATAGAATAGTTAGGGTTGGAAAGGATCTTAAAGATCATCTAGTTCTAACACCCCTGCGTGGGCAGGGACAACTCACACTACACCATGTCACCCAAGGCCCTGATGTCTCTCTTGCTCAAGTGCTTTCAACTTCAGACCATTTTATGCTTCAGTCCAAGAGCCAAGTGACTACATGGAATAGACGCTTGCACAATACCGTGCAAAAGTCTTTCCCCTCCTTTTCTAGCCTCTGTAAATACAGTTGAGATAGTGTTCCCTTGCTGTTTACAAAGGAAAAAAAAATTGGTAAGAAAAAAAAAGAAGGCAGTAGCAGTAAACTTTCTGCAGAGCTTTAGTCTACCAAAGATTTAAAGGATTGACATTTGCATTATATTTTTTCCCCACCCAGTCCTCCTCATTAGCTGGGTATCTCTATTCTCTAAATATTTACCACCTAAACCAAATTTACAGTTTAATTTGCTGCATAAAATCATTTATTGACTGATAAAGCTCATTACTAAGGCCTAGCCCAAGCTGTAGCCTGCCACGACAGTTTTAATTCCTGTAGCAGCAGGCTACTGCAAGAGAAAAACAATCCTGTCACATTAATGGCAGGGGTCTAAATTATTCAAATACACTAAATCCTCCAAGAACAGTTCCCCTGCTCATAATTTGTCTTTTCTCCCCAACAATTAACTAGCAATGCTCTAAGTTAACAATGCCAACTCTTCTGAAATCTCAATGAAAATGGAAATATATAGATGCAACAAATGTTTTTAGAGAGGAATACATCAAAGGCCAATGCTGGGAGTCTTCTAGGGAATACAGTCACTTAAATGGACTCACTGCTTTCTCTAGTTCAGAAAGAATTTGCTTTATATTTGTGTGTGTGTACAGATGTGTTTGGCACTGAGTTTTGACACAGATTGGTGGCTGATGATCCATTCCCTGGCACTCCTAATGCCTGATGTTTGTCAGTTCTATTGAAGACTGAGAAGGGGTGTCTTTTTCCATCTCCCCATTTCAGAGCATTTACCATCTTCATGATTATGAGTTATTGTTATTGATTGCAATGCTAAGTGTAACAAAACCATCTAACATGCTGTGAGTACAGTGAAGACCGAGAGGTAAGGGTGAAGATTGCTGATGCAGGTCATCTTGCGGAAGCTGAAGGTCTGAATCTTTCCCACCCAGGTGTCTCAGAGCTTTCTTTCCAAGTCAGCCCACTGAATTTAGACCAGAGGTGGTCTTTATGCAAACCTCTGACTAGAACAATTTACAAAGTCAAGAAAAAATTAAGCCGTCTTGTCTGCTTTGGTTGCTGACCCACTGCTCACTTTGGTTTTAGTTCTCTACATATTGCATAAGATGGACTTGGTATTTTCATAACTTGTGTTTTATTACCAGCTCTATCAGGTGGTGAACCCTGTCCAGCATCCATGAATACACATGGGAACACTGAACAAAGAGGAGTTTGAGATTACTCCAGTGATAATGAGGAGGTGCTATTATTTCCTGTAAGGGACAAACAGTTTCATTCTGCAGAGGACAATCCAATTCAGGTTTGTCCTTCTGTATGTATGAAAACCACAGCCCATATATCACAGTCAGTGATGGGCAATAGTAAAGTCTTTAGCATTCTGGTGTCTCATACAAATATTGCTTCTACATAGCACTTCACACTGTTTCAGAACTGTAAGTCTATATTTCCCTGTCCCATTCATTTTCTCCCTTCAATTTCTGTGACAGTTTCAGTGCAGAATAGCTTCTTGTGCAAGCCTTCAAAGTGAAAACGATGGCTCCAATTTGTGACCAGATAGCTTTGACATTGTGTGTAGATTTGCTTGAGTTTGTAAAAGACTTGGGTTTTCTTATTTAATCCTTTGATTTTAGAGCAGTCTGAAAAATCAGTAATTCTTTCTGGTGTGCCCTTAGTGACAATTTTAACTCTCCCCTGAAATTCACATGTTTTAAACTTATAATGTGTCTTTTTATCCCTTCTTATAGCACACAAAGTACTGTAATGCTGTGAAGTCTTAGATCTCTGGAATAAATGCTTAAAGACAGGAGAAGGTTAAAATATATAAAAAGAATATGGAGGATTGTACAGCATTTGATACTCATCTATATCTGCATTTCACAAGATGTGAGCCATAGTTTGTTTGATGATGACTTGCAAAATGACTGAAATTCCCCCTCATTGCCGCTTACTTCTAAAGACACCTGTGTTTCTAGTCCACTCCCTGGGTGGTGATTGAGTGGGCAGTAGTACCTACCAGAATTCATACATCTTTATTTGATCTATTATATATAGATCAAAACAGATGTTGTAGAGGGTTATGTAAATGTCTTTTAAGTAGCCATAACCTTTCCTATTCATATGCCCATAAACGTGGAACTGGACTCGGTATTCAAAAAAGCATGTGCTCTATTGCTGAAGATAAAAGGGGATTAGCAGTGGGAGAAGTTCCTACACAGTTTGCATTGGCAACATGAGGACTGATCTCCATAATACACACTCCCTGTGTGTTGTATATGCTGAGATTCAGCCTGGATACCTGAGACAGTGAAATGACATGCTGCCATTTCCATCCTTTGTGTTTTAAACATAGATGTGATGGATAACCCACTGCAAACTGTTTTGTTTTTGTTTGTTTTTGTTTTTTTTTTTTCAAGAAAAGGCAATTTTAAAGCATCAGTTTTCTCATGCGAGTTATCCATGTTCATGGAAGTTTACGTATCAGCTTCATCTGTTCAATTATGTGCTGTATATTTGATGGGTTTCTCCTTTTACCTTTCTGGAGTGCATGTGATGGCATCTCTTTCTCCTGTCACAATATTATGGTAAAGACTGAGTAGACCGTAGGCATCTCTGAAACCAGGTACCTTGTTCAATTTTCATTAGAAGATATTGTATGCAGAATATTCTGATGTAGCCTTCTGGCTGAAAGTATGCTGGGGTAGCTTGCATTTAGGTTCTAGCCTCCAACTTCCTATCTCCTTAGTTTCTCTTTCTGTAGGATCCCAGTAGTTTTCTTGTATTTATTGCTGCTTCTACTATCTCAGACCTCAAGGCAGTCACCAGACTCTTTAGTTAGTCCCTGGATGAAAAGCACCTGGATCGTGCATCTAAGCACTTCACCTGTGCAGTGTCACTGGCCTCCACAAGGTTTGAATTGATGGATAGAATGCTCACTGGTACGAATCAATGAGACTGTAGTGAGTTCAGTAGAGCTATGCTGATTTACACCGCCTTGAAGACCTGGTGATGCAACCCCAGATCGGTGGTTTCAGGCTCCCTTTGACCGTCTGCCCCTGGTTGTCACAAGCTGGAATTAAGCCATGGGGAGCTTGACCTGTGCTTGTTTTTTCCAAATGTGCCCACAACTGCAATAAAACCTCACTGCTCTGAACACACTGTTCCAGCTCCTCTGTGTGTAAGAGGCTTGGAGACAGAAGCTGGTTAATTGTGGCAAATGTGGTTTTCTGGGACATCTAAGGGTTATGTCACTTTTCTAAAAATCTCTTTGATCTTGAATCAAAAGAAGAGGGTGGGGTTTTAACATCATCTTAACTGTGTGGCTTTTACAAATTAAAAACCTACTTAAAATTGGTTACACAATATGCGTGTGTTTCTCTAAGACTGATGAGACCACCTTTGACTCTAAGCTGCTTTTTCTATCAGATCATCAGGAAAATTCTGGTAACGAACAGTTAGGAGAAGCTAGAGGGAGCTTTTGAAATGAGAACTGTGCTTTTCTCTGTATTTTGCGAGCCAAGGCTTTAATTCACAGTAAGCACAGTAAGGGCAGAAATGAAGCAGCTAGTGTGCTGTTTCATGTCAGTAAGCAAAGTAGTAGAAAGAAATAAATTTTTATTCTGTCCTTGTCACTGAAATAATCCAGTCTTTAGTTAGGATCTAGAGTCCGAATCATATCCCACTGATTTGGCCAGAATCTTGGAAATTATTGAACTTTTGATTAACTGCCTGTGTCTTATTACCTTGTGGCTCTGTATGCATTTATACAATCTCAGGGTTTTTTTTTCCTCAATTGTTTGCACCTTATACACTGATTTATGTGTGCTGTGAGCTGGGACCATGTGGTTGAGAAAGTTTTTATATTAATGGAGCTTTTCTTGTAGATCAGATAGACTTAAATACAACAAATGTAAGCCTACTGAGTACTACTCTTGCAGATTTCTGTGTAGATTCCTTTGGAGTAGTCTGTGGGCTATGAAGTGACTCTAAAGTGCAAGCTGAAAACTACTTGTCTATTATATGCAATGGATTTTGCATTTTTAAGTTAATGGGTGAAACGTCTAAAATGTGTTTGCCTTTATCCTCTTTGAAAACGAGGTTTTGTAGTTCTAGTATATGATAAGAAAGGCATGAAATAGAGCCTGTGTTGCCGAAATTATGCTTTTCTGTCATAGTTTTGTGTTAGCAAGAGTAAAGACATTGATGAATTCCTGTTTTCTGGAAAATGTGTGGTGTTTCAAGTAGTTTGACAAATTTGTCAGTTTTGAGAAAAAGGAAAAAATAAGTAAGCTTTCCTTGAACTGTAATACTGATCACTGCCCCTATTGTGTGCTTGAAACTAAAGAGAAAGCGTTGGTGGTACCCAGCTTTATTTAATTCTTTTTTTGTAAAAGAAATGAGATTTCTTGTTGTGTACATTCATATGATAATATGTCTTTTCTAAGCATAAGTGATCATCACTGTTTGTGGGAAAGTTACTTGCCAAAATACCATGCAGGAAAGACATTAAAATACAATCACCTTATTTTATTTGGTTTCCTTCTAGGTACTGTGTTCACAACTACTGTATATATATAATTTTACTTATGCACATACACATGAGAGAAAGGCTACATTTTTCAAAAGCAACCAGGTTTTTTGAGGGATAAGTAAAAACAATTTTAAAGGTCCGTATTTTCAGGGAGACAAATCCCCCTGAATTCTGAAAAAAAAAAAAAAAAAATCAAAAAAAAATCCATCTTCTCATCTGGTCTTTGCTTTAGCTACCCGGTATCACTGTTTGGTAATGGTGATTTAAGCAGCTGGATTGCTTAAAAAATAAACCAATGGCAACTAGTATTCTTCTGATTCCTTCTGAAAATGTGACTGTTTATTTTAATAGCTAAGCGGGAACCATTCCGAAAGCCTGCCTGGTACTTTGCTCTATTTGCTAATGTGGGAAAGGAGACGACCTGGCTCTACACCACTCCTAATGCCAAAAAATTCCTGGTCTTCCAATGCTTGGGATCTGTAGGCACAAAGTAGTGTTGAAATAAATGTCTGAGAGCAACTGCCATGATCTCATTTTGTCTCCATTTGTATGACATACACTTGTTGGCTCCTGAAACCCTATTCGACTCAAAGCTGCTGTATATATCTCATTTCTTTCTTATGAACTTTTAGAAGGATCATCTGATAAAGTTGGAATAGCTTATGTGCACATCTACTTTCCTACACCTAAAGCTTAGTTTTCTCTGTCCTAAATGGAACTTTTCTGCCGTTTACTTTGAATGATACTTTGTGAGGAAGTTGGTCTTATGTTCCTATTATTAAACATGTGAGATTCTTTGGGGGCACATCACAGAGATTTGAGTTTTTCTTGGGTTGAATTCTGCCCTTGGATACAAATGTACAATTCCCAGAGTGATCTGCAGAGAATTAATCTGTCATTAGCAATATTGGGTGTAGTGCGTCTAATTCCCATGCACCACCCCGAAAATTTCCACCACCCCCACAAATGGAAAAGAAAAAGAGGACTACTCCATTTATTCTTTTTTATATGTAAATGAGACTTAAAATAATTGTTTGATAATGACATGGGTTTTTTGTTGTTGTTTGGAAATATCTCTTGACAATAATTTATCCTGCAATTATTGTTGCTTAGTCCTATCCTTATAATTAAGGCCAAGAAAGTGTTGTTCATCACCTCATTAAATGTTTTCTCTTTTAGGATGCCTGACTCTCTTTAACACAGCCAAGAGCTGATAAAGCCACTTGTATGCAGAGCTGGCTGCCTGCAGATCTTTGATCTTTTTTTTCCCCTTTCTTCAAGAATATGACTTTGTGAAGTAGTTGGTGCTGCAGTTTCAGTTTGTTGTTTTAAACAGTTCAGTTGCTATAAATACTCATTCACTTTGATTTTCAATTGCCCTTGTAAGACAATTGAGACAATTGTTTTTTTGTTGGATTCTCACTGAATAGATAGTCCGCCTGTCTTTTTCCTTTTTTATAAATGTGATTAAAATATAACCCTTTTTCTAAGCTTTTCCACATCTCACTTCTCCCTGAAAAGATAAAAATTCAGACCTAACCAGCGCTAATGGCTGAAGAATTCTTTGCACTTGTGTTATGCCTTTCCATTGGTTTCAATGATAGGAAATGGGATGAGAGAAGTGTCCTGGCTGGGGCCATGCAGGAAATCAGAAACATCTATTGTACCTTTGTTAGAATTATTTGACAGAAATCTCACTTCATTCTGCTGTACTTTTTCTCCTTTGTGCATTTTTTTTGCATTGAAAACAGACTGGTTCCAAAAAATCTATTTCAGAACCTTTTCTGTTGTCTCAGGTATCAGTGGCCATGCTTCTGCAGAGATTGATCCACCTGAGAATATCTTTGTGCACCTTAAATCCTCTGTCATCACCGAGGCTAGTGATTGTAGAAACCTTATCTAAGGGTTGAGGAAGGGAAATTTTAGGTATTTTTAAAACTCAAGTACCTTAAAGGTCCTTACGACCTTCCATCACCAAAAGAAGCTCTCAAATGTATACCTAATATTATAATTCATATCTTTCTGAGCCCTCAGTTGGATAGGGTGGTGGTGTGATTTAGGATGAATGAGTTCCTCATGCTTTCAGGGATAAAGATGAGGGACAAAACAAAAAACTTCATGAAACTTTCATGACAAGAAAGAATGGTGCATCCTCTTGCCGTTTCCTGCCATGCTCTGCTATTCCTGGTGTGCTCACATTTCTTTTGTTTCACCCCTTACCCAGCGGCTTTCATTATGGAGCTCCTTTTTGTCCCTTTTTCCACAACTTCTCCCAGAGAAGCAAAGACCTTTGCAAATTTGAGGGGCATACAAGTAAAGTGACCTGATTTAGGAAGAGGTCAAACCTTCACAGTTGTCTGAACACCCCATTTGCAAAAAGAGATAGAAAGGCCTTGAACACGTCACATAGCACACAGAGTGTGTGTATATATAAACGTTTGCGGGGAACGAAGTGCCCTCCTCTGGGCCACTTCCACTTCCAGACATTTTAATAACAGAAACTGAGATTATTCCTTACTCCTCTGCTCCAATATATCTCATGGTAAGATATGGCAGCAGCCAATGAACTATAAGCTCAGTTTGCTTCAAACATATTTGTTTGTGGGTGTTTTGTTTTTTTTATTAGGGAAGTGCTAGTGTAATATTGAGTATTATTCAATGCTTTGAATAACTTCAATCTGCCGTATTCAAATTGCCTATCAATGGCCAAGGATGAAAAGACAGCAGACCAGGTTTAAGACCATGAGTCATCCTTCAGTTTTAGAGGGGCTTCTCCCCTACTGAAAGTTCACTTTCTGATTCAGGGATTTTGACAAACTGGGGCCTAATAGCTGGGTGGAGCAGAGGGATTATTTCAGTAGCAATAAGTGCAGGTAGGAAAGCTCCTGAAACCAAAAGGAATAGTAGGTATTCCCGTACTAAGCCACTTAACTGATTAAAATGACCCAGTGATTCATTTACTTAAGAGTTTACTTGTTCAGGCTTGAAGCGTCTAGTAGTAGTTGATCTTGACTATTTCCTTAATATGAATGAATTTCAGTATTAGCACAGAAAGCTGTGTTTATACCTGAAAGTCTGTTGCTTAAAATAAAAGTTAAATAAAACCTTATAACTTTCCTTCATATATGGAGCACTCCCCAGGTAGAGAAGGCTTAGATGATGATTCTCCTACTTTAATAATATGCAGACTTAGTGGCACTTGGTGGTGAATAAAAGAGGTTACTTGTTTTATGCTGAAGAAAGGGAGTACCCTGGCCCCACTGCTTGTGATCCCACAGCTGGTTTGTGTACACACACTCTTGTGATGGTCCTGGTGTGTGCTCTGCTGTACAGTTGAGGGCAACAACTTCTGCATTCGTGCAGCAGTTGCTTTAGATTCTGACAAAAATTCAGCTAGTCATGTGTGTTCACGTCTGACTCACTTCTGCACTGGGTGATGCAGAAACCAATGGCCCACTTGAAAGCAGGTGTTTGCTACTTAGCTCCAAGCCTCATGCCTCATTTCATACAGTCAACAAGTAAAGAAAGGGGATGCTCCCATTTTATGAAACCACCTCTAATAGCTGAGGCTGAGGATGAATTAGGCAGCTGTGGAGTGTTGATCCGGTCCCATAGATCCACACGCTGACATGCAGGTCATTACTACAGTGTCCTTTGTCCCTGGTAGTCCCTGAGCTATACAAATGAAAGGATCTTCCAAATCATTCATTGGAGATCTAGTCTAAATGTATGACTTAATGTGCAGCTGGCCAGCCTAGCTTTTATCACTGCAGCCTCGCTGCGCTCCTGTCTGTTGTAGTGGCATACAAGTCTTCTATAACTTAGGAGAGCACCTTTAGTCATAGTTACATGGCAGCAGCTGTGTTTCTTCTCTCAGAAATTAGTTAAACCCCAATCCAAAATAGAGTGGTGAATTCCAGATGCTCAGGTGCACCTCAGCATGAATGTATTGTGCACACAGAAATGGGACCTTAATATCCTTCATATCCCGGTTTTGTCAGCTACACCAGGACTTTGTCAGCAATGCAGCCAGCTGCAGCTTCCTCTGTGAAGATTCACGGGAACAAATCTCTGCTGTCACTTTGCTATTTGCTCATGTGAATGTGTGAGTGACACTTTTGTTTCTTATGTTGGAAAAACTAAGTTTTCCTTGATGAATTTATCTATTACATGGTCAGTAAGTTATTTTATTCTTTTGAAAATGTCTGATGCAAGAACTGGTACAATGTCTGACTTCTTTTCATAATTGTACTCAGATGGCATTAAAATTTGCTTCTGGTTTGGCATATGTCTGTTGTACATTGTGATTTACAGGTTAGCTCAGGACACTGGAAAAGCCATTTCTAGCTGTTGAGCAACAAGACACTTTCATATCCCATACTCATGAGAGCTGGGCTTCAGCAGTCTGTCCTAGCAGGAAGAGTGTGTATTGACTGTGGTGCTGCACACAGTGAAACAGTGCATGTGCTTCGGTAATAAAATCAGGTAGTGTCTTCATCTAACCTCCCTGAAGCCATGACAGCAAAAGTGAAACGTAACATTTTTAATACCTTTTGATACCATAATCTTGATTAATTAGTGATCAAATACATACCTTGTATTTGTATTATGGCTTGTACTTATCTAAACTGGTTATTTCCTCTGGAAGTAAAAGTTGCTATCTGTCAGTGACTTAACCAGTTGCCCTTTGACCATCAGTTAAGCAATCTTTAGTGGGCCTGATTGTGGTCTTGCCTGAATCAGTTGTATGTAACCTTTGCCTCAGCTATGTTACCATTGACTTAAGCCAGTAGAAATTAGATGTGTCCTACTTCGATGGTGACCAAGACCCAAGAGATTTGTGTTGTAAACACTGGCTAAAGTTTTTTTTTTTTGAGCCATGTTGGGGTCAGGGTGAAGCTGTATACGTTTCTCTCTCTGTGATACAGCTTTTCATACTGATCCTTAGTTTCATGTATGCCATTTTAAGCTTCTGAGCAATTTTGGTTTCAGTAGAATGGAGTATTTCCAAATGGGCCTTTATCGTGTTAAGGTTTATTTATGAACTGCATGATCTTACGCTGACTGAAGACAAGCACTGTCTTTCATGGTGCAGTGTCAAGGCTGTTTGTATGGATGAAGTAGTAAGATTTAGTTTTGTTTTCAGGTACATGCATGACTTTGATTCCCAGGTTATTAGTTATGAGAATTTTCAGTCTTCTCTCTCACGCAGGACTCGTACAGTTGAGGATGTATTGGCCAAGGTTCTGTTTTGAAGCAAGTTTGCTAGTATAGGTTAAGGCAAGTTTTAGTCTCCATACCAGTCTGACTTCCATCGAAAATGCTATTGTAACCAATATATATGGGTTGTAGGGATACTGATCTCTTATGAGTCACTGGTGTCCCACCAACTCATTTTACTTAAACCATTGAATAATAATAAAAGAGTTGAGGCTTTTAGTTGCAAGCTCTGTGGACTGCACTGGAGCCAAAATTCTGGTGGCAAAATTCCTAACCTAACTGGTTTCCGCTTTCAAGTTAAATTTTAAAAACCATTATGATGATTAATCCTGGCTAATTATTGTTGTCATGAACGCTAAACCATGTGTGTGACCTCCAGTCTGTCTCATGTCATGCTGCCTCATTGATTACTTTGTTCCTTCCTTAAAATATGTTGTTCTGGGAACAGTAGCAAAATATAGCCTTCATGACATGTCCTCAAGTGCTCCTGGAGTTAAACATCAATTTCTATTTAGATTCAGTGAAAAAAAATAAAAACAAAAGGTCCAAAAAGAGAATAAACATAATCATCTAGGATTCCAAATTCTGGATCCCATGGTGCTTGCGGCTTGTGTTGTTTATGGCTTGTAGCATACAAGGGGAGGAAAACAGGTCAAATATTTCTTTCACCTCTAAGTGCCTCAACCAGGGCAACCCATATTAATCTGCTGCTCTCAGAGCTGTGTACCTTAATTGTACTTTTTAAATGTAAAGAGTGCTGGATAAGGCCCAAGCTGAATTCAGTCTGCTGTTCCTGACTTGGCTGAAGAAGATGCTGCAGTGGATGACAACCCATTCCTCCCGATTCAGAGATGAGCTTCAGGAGCCCTGAGAACAATTAATGAGCTTAGCTTCCACATAGTGCACAGCCATTTTCCTAAGGCACTGTATCAAGACAGCATTCTTTGCTTATTTCCCTCGTTCTCCCCCTCCTCCTCCGGATAACGTTTCCAGATTTCTTCTGCCCCTCCCTCTGTAATTATGAGGTATTATCACTTGGTGTCAGCCATTGCTTCTGCTCCTGTTCAGGTGCCCTTCCATTTTACTTGTATCACCAGTGCTGTGAGCACTTGCCATGGTCCTCTGCAGCTTCACAGCACTGCTGGCACATGCGCCTGAGAGTTTTGCTGCAGTTAACATTGATTCAAAGGAGGTGATGCACTATTCCCCCAGTTGTGTCTGTAGCAGGTAGTTCAATCTTGAGAGAGCCTTATGGCTGCAGGAGAGCTGCATCTCCTGGGGGCGTTGGGTGTTGGTGTAATCAGAAGGGCTAAAATTGTATATTAGTCGGTGGAATTTGATCTTCAACATGTAGGGACAGATTTTGTATGTGGCACACCAAGGAGCATGTCAGTCAGATTTGCATGACAGTATTCCATTGCCTGGGAAATGTGTAGGACATGGATTGAAATACAGCCTTGGGGAATTGGCAGTTTTGTCCGAAGAAATGAAGAGATATTAATTTCATATAATTGCACAGATCTTTAGTGTGTGCAACTCTGGAACAGGAGCCAGTGTTTGTTAGGTCCTGTCAGTGACAGCAAATCAATCACAGAGCACAAACTTTAATTTCAGCTGGTAGATCCAGTCTCCATTGCACCTGTGCTGTTCCCTCATTGCTCTAAATAGAACACCGCATGTTAGATTTCTGGTTTTTAAAGGCAAGCCTAAAAGCTGATACATGTAAGTAAAAAATGAAATCTAAGTAAATGTGAAACTGCAGTTTATAATAACAACTTTGGTGCATACACTCTCCAAATTAAACATTTGTATGTCCTCTGGGACACCTCTGAAGTAGGCAAACAGCAGAGGTGTATGCCTGCTAGTCTTCCATTAGAAAAAAATGGGTGGAAATTCAACCCTGTTACTTAGCAGGGTGGTTGGTGCTGCAGGGCATCTTTATTAGTCTGCTACTAATGGGAGCAGTGATGGGAACCAGGGCGGAAAAATGCATTTCTCTGACTAAGTGAAAGATGTAACCTCAACTTTCATATATGGATTATTACAGTGAAGCTGTTAGCTATTTGTCATTAAGCAAATAGGTATTTAGCTGATCAGGGAAAAATAATTAAATCATTGTGGTGTGAAAACACCCGGAAAAAAATATGCCTAAAACCTAAAATGTTTTTCTCTAGACAAGAGAGGCTAGGAAGGTCCTGTTCAGGAACAGTAAATTCTCTTCTACATGGTTTTTATGAGAAAGTTGTTTTTACTAATTCTCTTGCTACTGAGCTCCTTCGCTATTAGGACTGAGCAGCATATCCTCTGAGCAGAGTCTGTGGATAACTGCCTCACATTTTCCCTTCAGCACTCAACCACAATGCTGATGGCTATTCACAGAGGTTTGGATCTTACTGTGATTATCCTCCACGGGCCCAGGGTCCAGACTAGTCAGGGCTCAACCAGATTATTTCCCCCAGCAGCGGTCCCAGGTAGCCCAAAGTAGCTGTGCAGCCAGAGATCCTGAATAGCCCTGTGGATGCCTGCCTTATCCTCATTCTTATCAGCTTCACAGCTGATACACTGTGAGATGAAGGCTGTGCTACCCAGAGCCGATTTATGAGAGGTGAGTGAGGCACAAGGCTTTAAGAAATCTTTCTGCTTTGGCTTGAAGGGGGTTGTTACCTGTTGCTGCTTAGTAAGTGTTTGTTTCTTTTCAACACTAATCTCTCACAAAATATTTAACTTCAAAACCTTGGAGGCTTACAGATCAGAAACTGGCAGAGCCAGCTCAGGGCAGGCTTTGCAGCTGCAGCTGCGTTTTCCTGGGGAAGGGGTGCATGGGAAAAGGCTGCTTTTGGGAACATACACAAGAGCATATTACTTCATTTCTTTCTGGAACAACTCCTCCTGAATTCAGTCTATTCCAGCTCTGTTTGCCATAGCGTAAAGAGAAGGAGGAAGCCCTATATGTTACTTGTTAACCTCCTTTGCAGTATGTTTATTTGCTCTCCATGCGTTACATGGTGTGGCTTTGGATTCCTAGGTGGCTAGGCTGGACTTGATGATCTTAAAGGTCTTTTCCAACATAGCTGATTCAATGATTCTATGATCCCAGCTCCCAGGGTAACCCTGCAAAGGACTCACGTCAGCTCTAGTTGCTGAACAGTGAAGCTTGAAGCTGTTTGACCTTCTTGGTGCCTTTGCGCTCCAGTGTCCCCTGAACTGCTGATCCTAGCTTACATCCTTTCTGTTGCTGCTTCTGCACTGTCCAACCTCCTCCACTGACAACTTCAGCTTTTCTCTTGCTGCTTTCCTATGACCTCTTTGTAACAACCTCACATCCCTCCTCATGTCTGATTTCTGCCTCTGACTGTCTTCTCACTGCCTCCTGTGTTCCACATCTTTACATAGGATTCAACTATATTCCAGTCCCGTGATCTAGGAAAATGGACAGATGGGGGTACAGAAGAACTCACGACATGGCTCTGCTCTAATCGTAGGTTTTCCCTGTCTTTGCTTCTTTGTTCATGGTTTCCCCTTACTACGCTCCTGTGATTTCTATCACAGATGATAAATTAGGACAGTGGGGACTGTAAAAGATAAGGTAATAATAGAAATTAAATACCAGGCCAGGACTTTAGCTGGAGTAAATCAGCTGCTGATCTAAACCAGCTGGGGATTTGGCCCACTCTAAAATGAAACTGTAGGATAGGAAGAATCCATATAATTATTCCCCAAACAGCACTTTTGTCATGATGCCAGACTGATGTTTCTATTCTTGTTTTTAAAATGATGTATTTTAGAAAGTGATTGTCTCACTATTGCCCACCTGTGGTCACAATATTGGTTCTTTCAAGACTGAACATGCCAAGTCCTTCAGGCACTCAGTGGTGGCTCTTAAAATGGCTCTTCAGCACCTGGAGTTTATCTTAAAAATTGTTAATCCAAAAAGAAACAAGACCCACTTTAGTTTCACTGCCTAGGCCTCAGCAGCGGCAGAACACTGCACCTCGGAGTCTCACAGTCACATTCTGCCTTAAATTCCAGTTTGTTGGTTTGAGTGATTTACCTACCTACAAACTCACTTTGGTTTTAGTTTGGAGCTGTTACACCCAGCCTTCTGGTAGGAAGAGCTTATTGCAAAGGCTTTACATTATGGGACCTAAGCAGTCTGCCTCATGACAGTATGAAGGTGTTGGCTGTTATATGCTCAGTTCGTGGCTGTGGTACTGTGGTGGGAAAATGTATGAAATTTGTTCATATGATGCATTATATGTGCAACCAGCACATAACATTTGAGATGGGGCTCCTCTATTTTTATTATAAATGTGGTGGAGGGCATCAGGTCACCCTCTTCCCTTGTCAGAAATGATGGGATCTATAATCATATCCAGTAGCACACAGTTCTCTCTCAGCTTCAGATTATTTACTACCCTGCCTAAGCAGACAAGGAATGAACCTGAAAGCTTGTCTCTAGAGTGCTATGGTAGCTGAGTTTTCTAGATGGCAGTCTGAAGTCTCCTATTGCTTGTGATCTCTATCAGAGTATAACCCAAGGAGATGGTCTTTACCAATCATTAACAACGAGCCTGGCACAAAGGGCTAAGTCTAGTAATTGTACTTAAAAAGAGAAATAAATTAACAACTCTCACTATATGCTCGGTTCAGCTCACCAGCTGTGACATGTCCTTTCTTGCATGCAGCAACAAAAATAGACCCAAGTACTGAAGGAGAAAAAAAGAAGAGAAATAAAAGAAAACCCAATTTGTTTCCTATTAAGCTGCTGAAAAGCTTAAACTCATTTCTATTCCAGTTAGTAGCTAAGTGAAAATGTAACTGCTTTATATATTTCACTAGAATTAAACTTAAACCTACAGAATTAGGTTTATTAATTTCTGTCAGTGCTCAATGGGGAAATAAGAGTGCCCATTCATTAAAGATACACAATTACTGCAGACAAAAATGAAGCACAGTGCTATTAACCATAATAAAAATGTTGAACACTGTGGAAATTTTCATTAAATAGAATCTATTCCTTATATGACTCTACTTAATCCTTTCTGGCTTTTTTTTTTCTTCTCCTTTGTGTTCTAAAACTCATTTTATCTTATTACTTTGCTTTTATGTATGTTTCTTAATGTAATTATGATTAAATGTTTTTGGTAGTAAACAGTATTATTTCATTTAAAAAAAATCTGTCCCCACACTTACTTCAGCGAAAAGTAGTCTTTAGAAAACAATAGAAGCATTAAGCAAAGTTTCATTATTATTTTAGGTCATGAATAGAAAAGGAGAAGCTACGACAAATAAGAAAGAAAACTGTATCAGCCCATTCACTAAAATGTAATTGACTTGGTAGAGCAGGTCCGTAGGTGGGGTACACTGATAGACCATAATAAATCCATTGAAGTCAACTGAAATGCAAAATGGTGGTGATGTCAGAAAACAAAAACATATTCTAGAAAATTGAATGTGTTCAGGCTTTGCTAAAACATTTAAGTCAAAAGAATTTGTTATGAAGAACATATTCTCAAATTTTTCAGCACCTTTACATAACACTTTGGGAAGTCGCTGTTCCCCCATGTAGACTGTAAATTCTCTATAACAAACTATATGTCATTTGAGGGACACAGCTTTAATTGCTTGAGAAGGGTCATCAGTTAGTAACTATGATATAGATTAGCTGATGACTTCAGCTCATGAAACTCTGTTGAAGCCAGTGGGATTATGATCATTTCCAATAAATAAAGGCTTATCTCCAGATGAGTTAAAAATGAATGTGACAGTGCCTGGTTCAGTGAATGACCTGTATTTCTTGCATAGAAGTAAATGAATAATAAATAACTATGCCCTGTTGGTCAAAGATATTTATTTAACCTGAGGGCTACATTATTAAAGACCTCCTTAGGAATGTCAGAGAGGATTTTGCTCATGTTCTTGTAATCCAGGATGCTGGGCAGTCTTCAGATTGTCAGTGCCAGACCCACAACTCCAGCATATCAATAAGTAAAGCCTGTAGGCTTGGGGGGTATAACCAGAGAGACTTTTCCTCTGGAACCTAGGGAAGAAGGGATGAGGTGAACCTCAGTGTTCATGTTAGGCAAAGGAGATGCTGGATTTGAGGTCTCTGCATTAATCTTTTACTTTGACTGGCAGGAATCATGACAAGAACTCACAAAAGCCACACACAGTATTATCATTATTTTGAATTGTCACTGAGCTTCAGAGCCATGCTCCAGAAGTTGAAAGGCTGCTCTCTAGAGCATTTGGGCCTTTATTTTGTCTGAGATCATTTAAATAATATGTCTTGATATAGCAGATTAAGGGGATGGACAGCAACCTATGTGACTTAGCTGTATTTGAGCTATGTGGGGCAAGCTATCTCAATTCAGCCAGAAGCATGGTGGACCTTCTGGGCAAAGACTTCTGCTCTCCTGTTGGTGCTCATAGATTTCAGTGAGGGATTGCAGCTAGATCACTTTAATTTGTTGTTTATAGCATTTGGAGGATGCAGTCAAATGTGAGCATGAAAGAGTTTTGACCAGCAAGCTTCTTTACAGGGACAAATGACTCTTGTGCTCACAAGTAAGGTGGTCTGAATGCTACAATTTGCACTTATGAAGGATTATATCAAAAGCCTTTTCAGAGTTGGTCAGATAGGTTATTTATAGATCTTTTTCTTGGATGACCTGATTGATGATATGCAGATGGTCAAGGGGACATTAGCGTATTCTGAAGCCTTATTGTGTCCAGAGCTGTTTGAAGTCTAGTTGCTTATTTCTCTCTATTAATAGCACCTTTCAGCCTGGGCCTTGGTTGCAGGCTTGGATGTGCTTATAGCTTCTGTTTCTTTATCCCATCTCACCAGGGAGCTGAATGGGATGCTTGTTTGACTTTGTCATTTATATACTGGAAAAAATGGAAGATAGAAAAGATGCAAACCCACCATGTCTGTTCCCCTCCACAACCTCCAATAACAGAGCACAAAACTCTGTTTGGTCCTCTAGTGCTGCTGTTTCCACACTGGGATGTCCTCTACAGTTGCAGCTCTGAATCAGAGAAAAATTGCCATGACCTTTTTAGTTCTTGGATTTAGTAATGGAAGAACTGAGGTGTGGAAACATATTGATGGATTAGAGCCAAAATAGACTGTTTTCTGAATAGACCTAGACTACTTAGCATTCAGTAAATAGCTTTAATACAGGACAATAAAAACTGCCTATGCACTTACTACCTGGATATGGTTAACTAGTCAGAGTATAACCACAGAAATATGAGTGCATTTCAATAAAAACAAAAAATGGATTCATTTTCAAAGTACAGTAGTTCCCTTAGGTATTCTAAAATCTATTCTTCTGTAGACAAATATTCATTTTCTTTCAGCATTAATTGTAGCATTGTTGCTGATAATGTTTCCTGCATTATACTCAGCTGCCTTATACTGTGGATAGGAGAAATCAGATTGAGAGCAAGAACAGAAAATACTAAGATTGCAGCTGCATCTCCTGGGGAAATTATTGCCATTTCAAATGTCAGTCAGCCTGATTCATTATTAGGGGGGAGTACAAGACACCTCCTGCTTGAAAACTGGTCTGCACAGAAATGGCAAGCTGGTTTTACTGTTACTGTCCTGATGATGTAACCTTATAAAATATGCACAGGTTCTATTTTGTCTTCACTATAAGTATAACCTTTGGTATCCTGGGTAGTGGCTAAATTAATCTGCTTCTGCAGAACAATGTGATTTCAAACACGACAAAACCCTCCTGTTGTTAAAGAACATTTATCTGCTTTACTTTCATTAGCATTTTCCATAAATTGAGTAGCAGGAAGTGTGAAACACCTGAAGTTCAAAGTCTCTGGAATGCACAGATGTTGATTTTCATTATAGACTCCAAAGATTGGCTCCTAAGCAACACTGCAGAGATTTTTGTGTAACTTAACCACCTTCCATTGGTGTGCTGGGACTCTAAGAACTCTCCAAAGAGCAATACAGCAGATTCCTGGAGGATTGTGAATGACTAGTGTGCCAGAGTGAGAATTGAAGTTATTGTCAAGTAACCTTTTGATTATCTGGTGAGATATTTCCTTAGGTTTTTGGATTGGTTTTTTATTTTTTTGTTGGTTTGGTTTTTTTTTTTGTCACTGAAACCGAGATAAAGTTGCAAAATATCATAGTGCTTTTGTTCTTTTAATACACCTCTGTCCAAAGATGTGTGTCTTGGCAGCTCAGACTGTTGCTTGACCTTCTCTTACTTGGGTGTCTATAATGCACAGCAGAGTGTGTGCTCCATGCTTGTGCATGCCTTTGCTTATTTCTCCTCTGACAAACACAAAAGCATGAAAATGCCTTAATGCACATTCACTGCAATGAATGCCGGGGTTGTTTCTCTGGGGGTTTCACAAGTATTGCCCTACTAAACATGTTTACACAGCACCTTGTGGCTTCTCTGACTAGAAACCTATTTGTGTAGCAGACCTATTTGTGTAGTGACTGGATGAACCTGGCTGAAGTATTTCATGCTTCGTGTTCAGAAAAGCAGTCTTGGTACTGATACTTTCAAGACTATGTGGCTTTTATTTTTTACCCAGTGGGGAAAGGTACATGTTTAACATGTCACTTCATGTCCAGATAGTCACACATGGTGCTTCCTGTGGTACCATCCAATATGGTATTTTCACAAGATTTGCTTCTCTTGAACAGAGGGAAGCACATGGCTCAGAATTACAGCCCTCTGTTAATGATTTACACCAAAGCAATCAGTGAACCCCATCTTGGCTAAATGCATATAAAAGTGTGTATTATTGTTCATTGCCTATTAAGTGGAAAGTTTATCTTGTTTTGCTTCCTCTGTATTCTGCTGTGGAAGTAGACATTTAAATTGAAACTTCTGGGTTGGAGGTACAGAGGAATTAAAGCAAGTCACCAGTGACATATTTTTTGAGCACCTCTGTGTGAAGCTTAAACTTCTGCTTGCCCTAACATTACATGTAGATCTAATGTTAATACGGTGTTTGAATTGACTAATAAATTTGTAGAAGATGGAGAAAAAGATAGAACTAAAACCCCACTCATCTTGTGGTACCATTAATCAGTATTTCCTGATTTTCCATTCTTCTTTTTATTGGAGACTTCTACAAGCCAGAGCTTCTTTGCCACTAATGGCAGTGTCAAATTTTCTTCACTCCTCTTATGAAACTCATGGCTTCACCTGCAAAATTCCCACCAATAGTTTTGAAGGACTGAAGGATTAACAGAGGTGTGAATCTCACCTTGCATAAGAAATACATTTTGCTCACTTTGTCTCTTCTGTGCGATTCCATGATTGTGAGTATTGACTTTTCCTGTCAGACATTTAGGCGGTATATGCTGACAGATGTCTGTATCAATCATGGGAGCAGTCTTGAGGATATGACTGATGCACTAAGAGGAGAGATAGTCTTATATTGAATTATAGCCAAGAAGCACTCAACACAATTGTGGCCAGGTCAACTTTGTGCTTTGCTGATCCTCAGCAGGTCATTGAGGCCAATTTAAGTCTACCCAGATGGCCTGCAGTCCCTGGAAACCATTACAGGATACAAGAATTAATTTGTTCTTTAACTACAAAGCAAGGACAGTACTTCCTTTATTTAGTGTAGCTGGAGTGGAGCTCTATTGAAATTCATGAAACACTGGTGGATACATTTCCTTAACTTGCAAAGATGATAAAAATGGTAAGTGCAAGAGAGGTTGCGTACTTGTCCTTTTCTTTCAAAACCTTGTGATGATCTTGGTTGCCTTGCAGTGCTGTGCTGTTAAATCATCCAACAGGGAGTGATGCAACACCAGACATGTGCAGAACCTGCTTGAATGGCACACAAAATTGCTGCGTTAGTTAGTGGGGATGAGTCAGAGAAGGAAGTCAGTGGAAGAGTATTGCACAAAGCATAAAGAATCTGAGGTAAAAAATGTGAAGAAGAGCGGTAGGGGTGAGGATGCTGGATCTTTATATACAGATAAAATAGTGCTGAAATGCTGATGAAGCGAACATCATTTCAGAGCACACGAAACCTACAATTTACATCAACTAAATGTGAAGAGGGATAAGAACAAACACAAACCATAATGGAAACAAGTTCAGCCATACTTGTAAAGAAGCAAATCTTGTGACGGTGCGTGTACATATTTTAGTGTGTACTCTGCAGTATGAGAACATTTACTTCTACTTGCAAGTCTGTAATTTGCATATTTGTTCCAAATAATAACCGAAAAAGAGCTAGCCTGTGAAGTATTTGGCCATTTAGTTTTCTCTGTTTGTGATGGTCTGCAATTGGAGAGGCTTCCTGTAGTGAGGGTGTGAATGTAGAGAGTATCTAAGGTCAACCATTGCCACAGCTGTGTCTCTCAGTTTGGGGCTTTTTGGTAAAGAGTGTTCTGAAAAGATTCAACCTGTGCTGAGTAAATGGTTTCAATCAACTGATTCAGCAGTGTCATAGCAACCAGCTGCTGGAGGTCCACTTCAAGTGCACCTTTGTCTTTTGCCTGTACCTGTTGCTTTTTGTCTCATTCACATATTAAGTGATTTTTGCATTAATCTCTAGAGACTGTGGTGACCTCAGCAAAAGTATTATTTGTTTCTCTGCTATCATTTTCTGCAGGGCAAAATCACCTCCTCTTTGATTTTTGTGTAGAGAAGGATGTTGCTGTGCAATACTTGTGTTTGCCAGGCAGTGTTTTTAGCATGGTTCATTGCCTGACGAGATCCAGAGCAATACAGACATGGTGGTAAGGAGACTACTGGCAAGGTTTGCTTCAGAAGAGCCAGATCTCTCTATAGCAATTAGAATCATAGAATAGTTAGGGTTGAAAAGGACCTTAAGATCATCAAGTTCCAACCCCCTGCCTTGGGCAGGGACACCTCACACTAAATCATCTCACCCAAGGTTCTGTCCAACCTGGCCTTGAACACTGCCAGGGATGGAGCATTCGCAACTTCCCTGGACAACCCATTCCAGTGCCTCACCACCCTAACAGGAAAGAATTTCCTCCTTATATCTGATCTAAACTTCCCCTGTTTAAGTTTTAACCCATTACCCCTTGTCCTATCACTACAGTCCCTAATGAAGAGTCCCTTCACAGCATCCCTGTAGGACCCCTTCAGATACTGGAAGGCTGCTATGAGGTCTCCACGCAGCCTTCTCTTCTCCAGGCTGAACAGCCCCAACTTTCTCAGCCTGTCTTCATACGGGAGGTGCTCCAGTCCCCTGATCATCCTCATGGCCCTCCTCTGGACTTCTTCCAACAGTTCCATGTCCTTTTTATGTTGAGGACACCAGAACTGCACACAATACTCCAGGTGAGGTCTCACAAGAGCAGAGGGGCAGGATCACCTCCTTCGACCTGTTGGTCACACTCCTTTTGATGCAGCCCAGGATACGGTTGGCGCACACTGAAGCTGGCTCATGTTCATCTTCTCATCGACCAGCACCCCCAAGTCCTTCTCTGCAGGGCTGCTCTGAATCTCTTCTCTGCCCAACCTGTATCTGTGCCTGGGATTGCTCTGACCCAGGTGTAGGACCTTGCACTTGTCATGGTTAAACTTCATGAGGTTGGCATCAGCCCACCTCACAAGTGTGTCAGGGTCCCTCTGGATGGCATTCCTTCCCTCCAGCATATCAACCGAACCACACAGCTTGGTGTCATCGGCAAACTTGCTGAGGGTGCACTCAATCCCACTGTCCATGTCAGCGACGAAGATGTTGAACAAGACCAGTCCCAACACCGATCCCTGAGGGACACCACTCATTAAGAGACTTTGACACCTTTATGAATGTTTTAAAAAGTACATTAAACATTTCGTTTTTTTCTTCTTTTTTTCTGAAACAGCACAAAACAGCCATGAAGGTCTGGGGTCGGTCTTTCCCCTCGTACAAGAAGTGAGCAGCATTATCATTAACAAAAAATTTACGAACGCTTCTTTTCCTGATGAAAAGAAACTGAAGAGCAGTGTCTTCCAAGTGACATCAAGTGGGAGGTAATCAGTTATTTCTTTGCAATGTTGGAGAGAAATATTGAAATCATCAGGATTATAAATATCTCCTGAGAAGTTTCTTTGTAAAACAGGTCTATTTTATCAAAGCAAAACAGTGAATCAGTTTCTGAAAGACAGGATATTTAAAAGAGTCTAACAAAATGTTAATGCAGTTTCTTTTTTAATGTGACTGTGAGAAAACTGAGGCTGGCTTTAATTTCTGCCTGAGAAAGAGGTGATCACAAAGCTAAGAGATTGCTGCATTCTGGAAAAATGAGCAGCAATCATTTTCAGAACGTACTAGCAGCTGTTATGAGAACTGTCTGGATCTGAAATATCTGTGAATATTGAGTGCATACCCAGCTTACTTTGAAAACTGAGGAGAGAAGACAAATCTATATTTTTACAAGCATCTGAGACAGCTGGATGTGCTTTACTTCTACATTACCAGCAACCAGAGCAATTGCAAGAAGAGGATTCTAACAGTCACAGAAAGGGTCTTGATGTGATTGGTTTCACATTAGGCACGGTTAGGTAAACAGCAAACAATTAATAAAATGTTTGCAAAAAACTGAAATAAAAGGATACAAACTTCCGTGGTTTAGCTTGGTTTTCCAGGCAGGTAGAGAAGACAATGAAGAATTTCTGTTTGCTGGCTTAAAATACAGAACTGGAAAGAAGAAGTTAGGTAATACTCATGGAACAAAACCCATAGTGTTTTTTTCAAAATTTAAGAAGTAATTTCAGTGTGGTACACCTGAAAATAGTTTGCTTTTGAGAAAGACGGCTTTTGCATTATATCAAATAAAATAACTCCTGTGGGTTTGTTTCATTGTTTGTTGGGGTTTTTTTATTTGTTTGCTTGGATTTTTTCCTGTGGACACATTGTTAAACAACTTCTAAATTTATGTTCTTGTTTTGGAAAAAAAAAAGAAATTGTTGAAAAATTATGGCTGACAATGCATGTTGGAGTGAATAACTACAAATATATGTTGATTTTAGCCGTTGATTTTGCGTAGCAATAAATCTTGAATTCTACCAGCTCAACTTATGGGAGGCTTTCAGCACAGCCAACCACAAAATGCAGTTGAACCACTCACATAGCATAATCAGAGCAGATGCTGGTATAACATGCAACTGCTGTTCACGCGTTATTGTGTGAAATCCTGCCTTTCCTGTTTATTTGGGGTTTTTTCCTTCCTTCTCTAATATTTGCCAAGAGAGCTTTTAGTAATGTCCCACTAAAAGCCTGAACGAACCATGTTATTTTATTCCAGAAGCAGCCCAGAACACTTTTGTGAGCACGTGTATGTGGGTGATCTATTCTGCACAACGTATTTTAAAAAAGAAAACAAAATTTTTGCTAGTGATGAGGGACATATAACTGAGCAGCATCAGGAACACTAAGAATCATCATGATTGAATACAGGTTGCACTGAGAAATTCAGGTTTTAGTCCCAGCTTCTATCCTGCAAATGGGCCTGCTATATGGCTGCTTTTCTGCTATTCCCCTTCCAAAAAATCCTCAGTTTTGACAGGTTGGACCATCAGCTATGCAGGGGAATAAAAATCCTTTTCCAGTATCTTGTAAAGCAGAATGTGACCCCAGTCTTGCTTGAGACATTAAGTCAGTACCACGATATAAATAAAAAATAAACAGAATCAACATAAGTTGGGGGGGGGGTCATAAATTCATCTCAGTGAATACAAAGTGGGGTGGTTTTGCTTTTTTTTTTCTTCTTCTACTTTTGTTGTAAATGGCTTGAAATGAAGCTCTCCAGCTGACAGAAGATCATTCAGCGTTAGCTATTTAAAAACTTGCACTGAAATGGAGTGAAATAAGTTTATTATTTATGAAGTTCATCTCACAAGTTCCCAATTTGGTGAAAACAGTTTTATTTTGCTTCACATTTAAAACCTGCAAATAGCTGAGTTAATTTAACTAAAATGAGCATTCTCAAGATGACCTGTAAAGGGAGAAAAAAATCCAACCCAACTGTACTTTAATCTAGAAACCATCAAAGCCTTCTTGACACATGTATTATTGTAGGACTCAGAAAAAATAAACAGTTTATGTAGAAGATTAAGAGACAGTTTGGATTTTGCTTTTGACATATCTTGTCTCCAAATCTTAGCTGAGGATTTATTAGAACACTATCATGTCAAAGCTACCTCATTTATATGATAACACATCTGTAATGTTTTACAAGTGCAGCAGTCCTCGTTCAGAATGTTGCTTTTTAAGTCCTAAATTACAGTACCTGGAGAGGTATGCATAATTATGGTGCATGTTAGCAAATGATAGGATGCATTTTCCCCTAGGCTCTCTGCATTAATCATCAGCAGAGTGGGTGCAATAAAATCATAATTGCTTCTTCAAAAGTTATAATCTAACTTATACAACTTTAAGTTAGTTGTATGGCAATATGATATTGACTGTCATGTAGCAAGCCCGTTTCCTTCATTTCCTTAAAATTAAGGCAGTGTTGCTTGGTGGTGAACTGTAATTAGCATCATTTTCATTTACAGATTTAGGTTTTAGATCCTGAGTGAGCACATGACGGTGTAAACTCCAAGCTTGATGAAACGATGATGATTTACATGCGCTGAGGGCCTCTGGGCTGATCTCTGCTTATTTGTTAGGATGCTTGCAGTGAGTTTGGTGGATGATTAACCTTTTCTATCTCCTTAACTAGCAATTGTATCTGAAAAAAAAAAAGAAGACCATGCTGAAGAAATGAGTTATTTTACATAAGAATCCTGTTTAGCATTCTTTTGCTTAAATGCTTGTTTCAAGAGATGAAGATTAGCAGGAAGGTTTTGCTGCAGAGGGGTGACCTGAGTGCCAGGGTGCAGTTCGACACTTCCAGCAGGAGCAAGGGCTGCGGGAGGTCTGGCACCCTTCCCTTCTGCCTGCTCAGGTAGCTTCCCTAGTGTCAGCACTGATGATGGTTTGACCTCATAGTGATTCAAATCAGAGATTTAAACTGGCAGGAAACTGAATCCCGCCTCCTCTCCTTGGTTGAATAGTTTCGTGTTAGTTTTGCTTCCTGAATTCACTCATTTTCTTGTCAGATGAACGCCAATGACCCTGTATGAGGCTGTATAATAGGTAAGTGTAGGATGGAATCATTTAAAGATACTTACATTAACTGTCATAAGCCCAAGCCTACAATCAAAGATCAAAGCAAACCTTTAATTATTTAGGAAACATCACTGATGTAATCAATACGCCTTACAAAAACAAATGCTTAACTCTAATTCATTGCCTCTTAAGCTGATACATATGCACGCACACATGCATGCATGACATGCATATGTACACACTCACATACGTGTGTGTGCATGTATAAATAAATGCATATATACACACACATAAATCAAGTTTTTGTACTTTGAAGTTTGGCCAGCTTTCAGTGGGGTTGCAACAGCCACGTATAAAGGCATGTCTACAGGGCCTATTGCAGTGTATGTGTTCCCAAAGGTCTCAGAAGAGTAGTGGATGTGATAACAAAGCAAGTTTTTTCAGTTTTGCACAATCTTATTCCTTCAGATCAGGTCTGTAAATTAAGATATAAACCTAAATATTGAAGGCTGGATCCTGCAGGCGACATATTCTGGCTCCAATCCAGTAAAGCACTTAAATACATGTCTTAACATTAGGTGCATGTCTTGTTATGGTATGACTTCAAAGGGACTTCTGCTTAAAATTAAGCACACACTTAAACACTAAGCTGTATATTTGAATGAACCATATACAAATGGCTGATCCACTCCTGGAGACCTCAGCACCTTGTTTCTTCACTGAGCAAATATAGTAATAAAGAAAATAAACAAAACAGAAGCCTCCGTCATTTCTAAGTGGTATTTCTGTTTGTTTGTGCTTGATTAGCACAGAAGCACAGAAGCTCATGCTTCACACCTTTAAACACATGGAAGAATGTGCAGATTGTGATAGGAGGTGTAACATGGAGGGCAGTAGGGGGACTCCCTTATCACATCTCTCTATAAATAAATAACTCATTTACAGCCTATTCTGTTGTGGACAGAGAAAATCAAGGCTGTGGCAATTCTTCCCAGTTTCTGCAGAGACAGTTGGTATGTAAAGGTACATGCCCAGATTGCAAGGCAAATGCAAGTTAAACTCAACCAGTGCTTACATCCAGCTTTGCCCTTCTGTGATTCCAGTTTTATTAGCACGGCAATTACATACTTTAATACGTGATTTGAATGAGATTTAGCTGCACACTTGTAAAATGCATAGTGTTGCTAAACAACATCATGCCTTAAAAGGGTGCAGAAGCATCCAAAAATAATGTCTTTTGCACCAATTGAAATACTTGCTGAAATACAGAAAATTGGAAAGTTACTCTCCACAGTGCAGTGTCTTGTTCAGTTTTTGAAGGGAACTGCCCTTAAAGACACAAGGCTTTCCACCTTTTATGCCAGAAATGCAAAATGCAATAAATTAAAGCACAATAATATCCCACTAATAAGGCACTTCATTTTGTAAGGCTTTTAACTTTCTTGGAGATCTGAATTTTGTTTCACTCATTGACTTGCTGGTGTTAAGGAAACAAATTTCTGTGCTGTTAAGCACAACAAGTGCTGTTAAGCAAACAAATTTCTGGAAGTTAAAAACAGTCTTTTGTGAGCTAAAATGTACCATGCAATTGTGCATTTGCATATCATGTACAGTCTGGGGAAAACTAATCTTAAATAGAAATGTTGACATCATTTTTGTAGACTGCAAAATTAATGTTGCATTATTTTAAAATGCACCCCAAGTCCCAGCAAGCTGCTTTGTATCAGGGCACACTGCCTCCTCCAAAATCATGCTTATCTTCAAATTTTTCCTTTCATAAAGAGTTGGCAAATATGACATCAATTTAAGCTATAATGACCACATTTAATTTTCATTTTAAATTTATTCTGTTACTATATATTGGTGTCCTGGTTGATGCCAAGTCAGCCAGCCACAGGTCTGTTTTTCATTTATGCACTGAACTTCTTTAGGTTAGACATGCTCAAGAGTCCTGGTTTAATGCATAACCCTAATTATAACTTAGAATTAAGCTACTGCTGACTGCAGCATTTTAGGCAGGGGAATCAAAGAATGTATCTAATGAAAAAAACACAACTCCACCCCTCACTAGTTCCTTATCTTTATACATTTTTTATGTTCCTTTTTTTTTTAAGATTGAGTGCATAATACCGCTATAAAACAGCAGTTTAGATAATATAGTCAGCCTGTCAGTTTTTATATGTCTACTCAGAGCTTAAGGGTTTTCTCTACTTTGAATTGGGCCTCACTTCTTATTAAAATGCTAGAAGCTTTTAAGAGATTGTAGTAACACAGTCCAGTGATAGCTCAATATACTAATATATCATTATGTTGGACCTGTATCTGTGCACTATAAAATTGCATTACTGTTTAAGCTGGTTGAAATATTTTTTGCAAAATGCTTGGTTTGGGATGAGAAATGCCTTTTCAACTGTGTAGAACTTCGATGAGGAAATTCCAGGAATGTTCTGATAAAAATGGCTTTGGGTTTGTTGTTTTCTTTCTTATGACAAAACTTTAAAAATCCAATTCAGAACACTGTTCAGAAGATAAAAATAGTGGGGTTTCCCCACATTTTTGCAGAAACTGAAATATTTTGAATAAGGGCAACGTCTTGTGGTCATTACAAACATGTCTGAATTTCTTCTATTGAATTCTTGGTAACTCAATGGACAAGAATGTAGGGGGCATCAGCTTGGTCTTTACTCCCAGAGCAAATCTATTCTTATTAATAGAAACAGGTTTTAGAGGAAGAGATGATTAATGCAGATGTGATGAGCCACGCTGCATGGGTCAGAAGGAAATGTGGCCTGGGGAAATGCCACAGTCATGAAAAGTAACATCATGAAGACTGACTAGCTAGGAGGAGCATCATGCTCCAATGGCACTCCAGGACAGTGTTACTAAAGCTTGAGTGAATAGCTGGGATCAGAGCAGCACCACATAGGGACACCCTGTTTTAATTTGCACAAAGCTAAACCTTGCAGTATGAGACAGCAAGTGAAAGCCATTGCAAAGTACCCCTGTGCGCCAGGTTCTTTGCTCTCCATTTTCTTAACAGTGCCTATGTGCTGCCATGGAGCCAGGGAGCTGCTCTCCTGCTCTCCAGGAACAATTGCAAATGCTTCACCTAATTCTGCTCATTTTCACCCACTTCACCCAAGGGTAACATCACCATTTCCTTAGAATTAGTCCAGATACGTTCTTGGCTGTATAGCTGGGTGTGATGATCTTTTGCCACTGAAATATGAGACTATGTGTTTTCATTCCTATAATGGTTCTTATGCTTGACTGCCGTCCGTAGGAGGCTAGTCAGTAAGAGTTATATGCTGCGTGATAAAATACTAATGTTTTTCTTATTTGGGAACAGAAAAATGAAAAAATTCTGGGTTTGTACTAGCATTCCACTTGTTCTGCGTGGGCATTCAGCTGTACTGCCAGGAGCTGGTAACGTTTACAGTCCTGGTGTAAATGAAAGCAGACAGAAGCAATGGAGAAACAGGCTGTGTAAGCCTGGGGGCTTGTCCACGCACAATAGTAGCATCAGTTCAGCTGCAAAATCCATTTAGCTAAACCAATGTATGTCTCTGATTGGACACACTTAAATTGGTTTATAACCAGCTTACATCAAATTAGTTTAAATCAGGAAGTTAACATAATAGCTACATCAACCAGTAATTGTCTGATTTTTATATAAGATGGTTGCAAACCAGTAGCCTTTTTCTGTGCAGGCTTTTGCATTGCTTTAAGTCAATTTGAAAACTGTTAAATCAATGCAACTTTTATGTTTAGGCCTGCCCTAAAGCCCAACGTTTGTGCAAGCTGGGATGGAGAGTGCACAGGGTCTCTGTGCTGTCTGTGTGCTTGAAGCTAGTGGAAAAGAAGGCAACAGATGCTTTAAAGCAAGAATGGGACACAAGGCACTAATTTTCCAAAACAGTTTATTGCTCTGTATGGTGGAAAAGTATGAGGTGAAGAAGTTCTGAACTCCTGCCTGCGACCCAGGGGTTGTAATGAGCTTCATTCACAAGCATGGAGAGGTCAAAGACAAGCTGTCCAAGAGCTCCCCAAACCAGCATGTTATCCACTGTGTGATCTGGGGCAGCCTTGAGCCTCCTTTAGGTTTAGTCAAAGGATAATGTCACCCAGTAGGCAGTGAGGTTGGTGAAACATGTTCCGTCTCTCAAGCTGCTCAGGATGGAGTTGGAACAGGGAATGTTGCTTTCAGTATATGTTAATGGATGTTCAGAAGTGGTTTGGAAAGATGAGACCCTCTGGTCAGCAAAGGCAGGTTGCTTGAAAGCATGACATTGGAAATGAAGGCAACAGGAGAACGGCACATCAGGCAGCGTTATCTCAACAGTTCTGAAACTAAAAATGGTCTAAATTGTTTTCCCAAATGAGCTTTTGCAGAACAGAGAGAAAGCCTGTGATTTCAAGGGTTCCTAAAATACTTTAGAAACGAAACTCTCTGCAATGCTCTGTGGGTGTTGATCGCTGGAGTGTTCAGTAGTACTCGAGCTCCGAGTTCACACCATTAAAGCTTTGTCGACAGTACTGAAAGCATCCTCTAACATACTGAAGCAAGCTCAAGAGGCTGTATTTATATTCTCAGGCTGACTTTAGGGCTGTTGCTGGCAAGTTGTCAATAAAAGAACTTATTAGGCAGGGAGACAGCTTGGAATGGAGAGTTAAGCAGCTCACTTATGAATGGGACACAAAGGTGAACAGAGTGAACTTTCTGCTTGTTTAGTAAATGGCACAGAGCACTTTTAGCAAGGTAACTCTCTCTGGATGCCCAGCAGTAAATGTGCCATATGCACATTTTCCTGAGAAATACTCCTCCAGCTCTTCAAGTATATCTGGTAGGAACTATTCTATCCTTTAAGAAATAGAAGGGAAATTTTGGTTTATGTTCTTCCCTCTTAGCTCTTTTGAAAACATGGAAGAGCAAGGCAGTACTATTTTCTCAGCAATAGAAAATGTAATGATGCATCTGTAATGATGCAAAAGAGTGAAGCTTCTGATATTTGCATACCTCATAAAAGTGGCTTGAGATGCTGTGGTGAGTGTTGTACCCACCAGATAACCCTACTGGACTTGAGAGCAGTATATTTTGAAATAATTCTTTTGTTAAAGGGTAACTTGCAGAGGAATAGAAATAGCTGTGAGAAACAGTTCAAATTTGATGTCCAAAGGGAGAGCAGCACTTGGAGAAAGGAGCAGTCTGGTTTTGTAAGAAAAATAATTCTTGCAGTACGCAAACCATCCTTAAGGACTAAAGTGGTCCAAGGGAAAACCATGAGAAAGAGTAGAAAACAGATGGACCCCTGAGGAGTCTGACTGAAAAGTAAATCACTATTTGTGGGAATCATTCCTTCACTCCAGGTGGCTACGTATTGGACTAAGAGGAACTTGTGATAAAACAAAGATGAGCAACTGCCTCACTGTTTTTCATACTGTGGCTCAAACCCCCCTGGAAAAGTTCCTGTGTGATGTACTCTAGGTTACCCTGCTCTTGCAGGGGGGTTGGGCTAGATGATCTTTTGAAGTCCCTTCCAACCCTTGGGATTCTGTGATTCTGTGTAGCTGCAGCACCTGATGTATAAGTGGTGCCTGCTTTGTAAGAGATGGATGGCTTTCCAGAAGCCCACTTAATATAAACTTTAGCCAGCCCACAGCTCTGAGAAGGACAATGGATCTGGTTGTAAACATACAGTTTCTGGATCATAGCTGTGGTGAATTGCATTGTTTCAGATTTCACTAACACCAGTGAGGAGTCCACCCTGCTAGGTTCATACTAAGAATGGTCTTGGCCTTTTGTGTTTGCAGCAGGAGGGCTGGTTGCCAATGTGCTGTTCTAAAGTCACATTTTCACTTGCATTCTGGGCAATACCTCCCACGTTCTGGACTCCGCAGTACTCAGTGTAAATGGTTCCTTAGAGCTACTTTGGCAGCCAGAAAGAGCAATATTGTATTAATTTTCTGGCACTGCCACTTGCTGAATTGTCGACACAGCTGTAGCAGACCTCCAGGTCTGGATGTGTCTGGCTAAGGCAGAAGATCACTGCGTTTCCTGATTGGACTCCATGTAATCCATGTCACTCAAGATCTGATCTGGGGCAGCCAAGCAGAAATGTAGTTCCTTTCTGCCAAAGGCATTTCGGCAATAAAATCAACATTGTTCTGGAGGAAAGGGGGGACAGAGGTGAGTTCCTGTAGAAATTAGCCTTTGTAAGAAATGAGGTCTCCTTCCAGTAGGGTCTACCAGGAAGAGCTGCTGTGTTCAAGCCAAAGCTGTATTTTTTTTACATCACCATCTGCAACTCTTGAGGAACAAAACCATCCCTGCCCCCAGCAACACATTTCTGCTCCCCCACTTGAGGCAGACACTAGTGTTCATGTGGCTGGGTAGTGTGATATATCAGGGGACTGATGTGGTTGAGATCTAATTTTGGAGTTTTTAATTATTTTTTTTTTTTTTTAACTGAGCACAGAGGTAGTGGTGTGAACATGTTGGAGGCCTGGGAACCACTTGTTTCAGCAGCACTAACCTTTACTCACCTTGACTTGGATCATATCCCTACCACAACATTAATAACCTAGCACACTCATAGAAAGAAAGTAATATGAAAAAGTAAAGGCATGTTTGCTGTCAAGCTTCAATTTTTTGTTTTCCTGTTGGTGCCACTATGGTAGTAGGTCTGATTTGTGTCCGTAATGAGCATTTGAGAATTCATCTTCCAGGCAAAAAAGGCCACAGCTTTCAAGAGCATTTTCTGTCCCTAGAAGCCATCCAGGATAATTTATGCTGTTCCTCAGTAAATTCAGCCAGACATGAGAAATCCCTTGAACACTGGTATCTCCAGGAAGAATGTCTCCCTTGCCTTAGCTTGGCATGGATGGTGGCAGGCGCTGTAATATACTGATGCTGACACTGACAAAAGTTCCTTAGAAGCCTGCTTTAAACTACAGTGCAGCACATGCAAGGAAATTGTTGCTAGTTTAAAAAGTACTTCACTATTGGCAGTGGAAAAATATGTGTGCAAGTGAGTTAAACTCCATCAACTTGCTATGACAAAGGAAAAGGATGGAACTCCATTCCATCCTGGCCACATCCAAATGCCTCTAATTTCCCAGAGTGAAGTCTCTGGCAGGGTAATGTACCAATCATGGTCAAGCCAAGCTATCATAGGAAGGTGTTGGTCAGGTGGCAATTACAGAGGTCACCATAGCGTGGTGATTTGGGCAGACAAAGCCACTGGAGATGAAGTATGATCTGCATGGGGCCACCTGACATCTAAGAGGAACAAGCTGGTTGAAAGAGTCCAGCATGCCAGCTTGCAGTTACTGGAGGTTATTTTTCCCTTTGGACCAAACTACAGTGTATTAATGTTTCTCTTTACTGTGTCAGGAAGTGTCAATGACACTGGCTGTAAATTGCGCTGCAGAACACCCTTGGCCTCATGAATCATCTGCTGTAATGCTTCGGGAATGGACAAGCAAGAGAGGTACTGCAAGAAACGGACATTTCTTGTGTTGTTCCCATACTTCCCGGCATACTCTGCCATGTGAATCTGCCCTCCCAAAATCCATAAAACCCACAAGCAGGCTCTCAAACATTTAATTTTGAAAGATCTCTATTTAAATCAGTTTTGGCTTGTGCCAGGGCAAGCCTATCCTCCAGTTAATTATGTTCTAAGCACACAAAGAGGGCTAGTGAAAACAGTCACTTCATAACCATTTTCTTTTTGTAAACTCAGAGTACTTAGATCTGCATCATTTAATCATAATAGAGCCATATGCATGCAGCTTAACTTTTCTGGAAACCAAAATTAGCTAGAAGACATTTTGGCCTATTTCTGAAATGCTTGTGTATGGGGAAAAGCGCTTTGAGCACTACAAATGAGGAAGAGCTCCCAGATCTTGTAGGAGTGCAGGGAAGTTCACGTCAGGAATGCTCATCACCTCTGCACTGGCTGCACTGCAACATATACAGCTTCAATGCAATTTTAAAGCACAATTTACGGCCTAGTGGCATTTTTAGCCAGCATAAAGAAGCAAAAAGAGGGACTGAACTGCTGGATGTAGGGCAAAGATTAATCTCGTCTTGGGGTAGTTTTTGGGGTGTGAATACCTGATCTACAGAAAGTTATTTTAGTTGTTTCAACGTGACTCTCAAATAGAGGAGAGGAAGGTTTCTATTTATTATTTACATGTTTTGCAGATATTTTAAAGAAAAAAATCCCATAATAACCTCAATGAAATTCAAACCTATTTTCCTGACTAGGCAGTGCCTTAATTTGCTTGTCAGTTTAGCTATATTGCTATGTACCTTGAAAACTCTGGATAAGGCACATGCTCGACGCATTGTCTTAAGAATGATTACTGAACAGCCATAGAAATTATTACATTCATAGGAGATCTCTGTAGTACAAACAGCATAAGCTCTAGGGCTTGGTGCTGAGCTTGCAGTTGTGTTTTGCCAGCAGGACTTTGCAGCAGTCACAGCATCTTTATTCCAATGGGAGCAGTATCTGAGTCAATCCAGCATCTTCTGGTGCTCTTTGATAGCCAGCTGTGCTTCTCTGCCAAAACCCCAGATGATGCAGAGAGAGGATGGTGAAACCATGAGGCATTCCAAAAAATAGCTGAAAAGCTTTGGATAAGCTTCAGGAAACAGTGCCAGCTTGTATAGAGTCTTGGGCAACATGGTCTAGTGTGAGGAATCCCTGCCCGTGTCAGGGGGGGTTGGAAATAGATGATCTTAAGGCCCTTTCCAACTGTAACTATTCTATGATTCTGTGATAATAGTCTCTTGATAGGTATCTTGCTACTACCCCACTTTCCTGTATTAAAGCTGTCAAAACCAGCTGGGAAAAATTCTACGAGAATTGACCAATATGGCTTTAGTTTCCAAATACTCATTACTAAAAGGGCAAATACATGGGTGTAACTATTAATTAAAGGTCATTTACAGAACTCTCTGTGGCATGGAATTGCAACACAATTTTGCAGAGGAAATAAGCATTAAAGGCTTCGACCCATCTTGCAGCCAGCTGCTGGTTACCAGCTGAATAATCCTGCATAGGGGTCATGTGGAACATACCTTGGTAAGATTGAAAAGAATATTTTCTGGATCCTCCCATTTGGGTGAGATTCTACTTATTTTTGCAGTAATTCTTTGCCCAGCTCTTGGCTCAAGAGACTTAATAAATATTCCTCCAGCCACAGTGTCTTTTTGTCATCCAAAAAGACTGCAGCCTGCTAGGGTGATCTGGTACTGCCAGAAGCAAGGATTCCTGTATGGTGCTGGTCACACACAGCTCTGGCACTTGGGATCTGTGGCAACCGAGGCTCCTTTAAATGAAGAAGGGAAAAGAAGGAGGGAAGGACAGGAGAATGATGAAGGAGAAGGTGAGAGAGGAAAGGGCAGTAATGCTGGACAAGTGAAGCTGATTGCAAATGCATTTATCCCTTCTCAGGAAGTTCATTCTAGGAGCAGACCCAGAAGGTAGTGCTGGTAACTGATGCTACCTGGTCTAGGTCTAACTTGCTGTCATGCTGACATGTATCAGGAAATTAAACCTGCTTTCTCTTGCCAGTGCTCCTGAATATTGATTCCTAATTCCACAACCTGGCCATTATTTGAAACTAAAGCTTGCCGCAGAGGAGAGTGTTAAAACACAGGTCAAGGACAAACTTGCCCTCCATGCCTGCAGCAACTTACCAAGTGCTTTGTGAAAGCCATTTTGCCATGAATGGATGTGAGGAGAGGGGGGAATAAAGCATATTCAGCATGAATAAAACATGACAGTGATGTGCTAACAAGCTGTGATCTATTTTGACTGTGATAACAGTGGAAACCTCAATGGGTGAGGACAAGATCGCAGTGCACTGAAACCATGAAGTCAGCTTAACGTGACCACGGTCCACTCCAACTTCTCTGTCACTCCTGCCAGTTCCCTGCAATGTGCTGTGACTGTGATATGCATCCAGTGAGAGTGAAGTGACACATGAGCATGGCATGACAGCAATGCCAGAACAGATTTGGTGCTATCTGTTTGTGGCGAGTTAGCCATGTGAATGCAAAATGTATGGGGCAGCTTGTAAAGAGCTGGTAGTAATCATTTGTATGAATGGTTCTGGCTGAAGAGCATTTGGGTTTGAATGCACGATACATATTCCTCCTGATCCCCCCTGCTTCTCCTGAGCAGGCCTCAATAAACATTCAGTTGCCACAGATGTTGGCTGGAAGATTCACCTTATATAAAGCACTTTCTGATATTTGATGCTGTTCTTTTTTGTCTTTGCTTAATATCATGCAGCCGTGACAGATTATTAACTGAGATACAGATGAAGATCGATATAACGTAAAGATGAACATGTCCTTGAGTTTAGTGCACATAATTTTATAGGGAAGTGTTTTTTCCCCTCTCCATTTGGCTTGATTATTCAAGAGTTCTTTAACCACTACAACAGAATGCTTTTCAGAAGAAGAGCATTTTTCTTTCACCCTAGTTGCTATGAGAACATGAATCATCTCTTTAGCACAATAGCAACAACTGTAGTGCTTAAGTGCATCCACTGATTTTTTACTGTTTGTTCTTTGCTCTCAACAAGATAAGCTGTTGTTATTTCTTTCTTCTTGAACAAGCATAACATGATTGCTGAAGTAGTAGGAATAATTGGACCAAATAGTGAGGCGGTTAATGTAAACAGAAAGAATTTATCTCTTTCAAGTACAGTAAATTGTCCTCCAAAAATATGGAAATCTTGTCTATTTCTTGTTGTGCCCTAGAGCAAATTTTGTTGAGTTTGTTGTCACATCATTATTTTCGGACTCTGTGAAATTGCAAATGAGGAACAGGCTGCTTTCATTGGAAAAGCTGTGTGTGTTTAAGGCTGTGATGAGATGCATGTAGACCACGGCTAAATCACTGGCAAAGGAAAGGTTAATCTTTTGCTTGAATTAAACGTCTACCCCAGGTGTCAGTTACCACCAAAACTGTTGCCAGGGAGTGTGGTTGTGGGAGGATGGTGCTGGCTTCAGCTGCAGTGAACTGAGAAAGGGTATAAACCATGTAATGTGGAGTGTGACTTTCCTTTTGGTAGCTGCGATGGGAGTGAGTTCTGCAGTGGAGGAAGATGATACCAAGAACTATTTTGCTTGATCATTAAGACGCTGAGCTGTTGCTCTAGATGACCTGCTTTTGGGAATTGTAAGCATGTTTTTGAATTTCTTAAATAGCCAGGAAAATTTAAGTGTTTTCTCTGAGCAAGGAAAGGGGTTTGGGTGTGTTTTGTATATTCATTTTTCAGGCTACTTTTTGTTTGCTCTGTACCCAGTTAAAGGAGTAAAATGGCTTCTCTGGAGAAGGTTCCTTGAAAATCAAAGGCTGGTGGACTTATTTTGACCATCTCTAGTGTTTTCTAACTAGTGCCTACTTCCTTGAAGCCTTCCTTCAAACCTTAAGTCCAAAGATATTTGTGGAAATCAATGTTTGTAAATGAGAAAGATGGGTATCTATCTGTGTCAAGTGGAAATGAAATGTGTTCTAGATGGGATGAGACAAGAGGTTGTGAGAAGTTTGTGAAAGCACTTAAATGATTTGAGGCTAGTGGCTCTTGCTAGGACTTATGTGCCTGAGTTAAGAAAGACGCTTCCATTCCATCCTTGTTTGGCACCTGTGGTTCATATAATCTATGGCCCCTTTTTAAGATGGGAATAAATGTTATGCAAATATGTCTAGACAGGTGAGATATGGCTGGTGATCAGTTGAGGCAATTTTCCCAACAGCCCTCTTAGGTTTTAATTATTTATAGATCTGTAAGTACATGCTATGCACTTCTGCAGCACAGGTGAATTAGAATGGAGGGGGGGGGGGGGAAAGCAAGCTTATATTCAACCAGTGTTTTCAATAATATCAAATTATTATGCCAATAAAACATGATCTCTTCAAGATCAAACAGGCATTCGATGTGCTGATTCTGTTTCGGAGAAAAAGCTGAAGTGATTGTTATCTGACATTGGAGCTTAGAAAAGATAAAAACAATAGCCCAGACCTTGGCTAAAGTAAATTAATACAACTCCATTGACTTCAGGGAAACAATGTGGATTTATACCAAGTGATGGATCTGCTCTTACTGCTTGATAAAAATCCAGAGGTTAGGCTTCTTCATCAATTTTTGTCTAACAACTAGAGAATGGAAAGAGAATGGGGCAAACAGGGGTATGATTCAGTACTATACTGACCTTAAACTTCTAACCTCAGGGGAAAGAAGTCTAAATACTTGGCATGGATCAACCATAAGTTTGATAAACTGCTTTACCATTGTATTTAATTGTTTGCAGCTAGCATTATACTGAACTAACCGAAGATCTTATGCAATTAAGCAAAATAAGAGTATTGCACTGACTGTTGTTTAGAGTGTCTCATTAATTTGTATTAGGTTGTTAATGTAGGGAAACCCACCAATGTTATTTAAGCATAAAAATACCTAGGTAACCTGGCAGACCACACTAAGCTTCTAATTACCCATTTTGGATACTTTCTGACAATAACTAGGGCCTGGTTATGCTATTTTTGTGCCATGTTTTTCTATCAGAAAAAGAAATAATAATCTTGAGGCTCCTATTGCCTTAAAAGCAAGAAGAGAGCAGAAGCTCTAATGCAGGGGCAAGCAGTGATATTAATAGAAATAAAACCTTGAAGATGTATACAAAGAAATAGCCCATGTGTTGTAATAAAACCGATTTCTTGGCATTAATTAGATTCACAAATTCATAATTTGTGAAAATTGACCTCAAGTAACTACAGAATCATAATGAAATTTATCGATAATCTGGTGAAATCTGATGGTTTTACTCTGGTATGATTATGAATCATAATTTGTCAGTTATGTGTGTTTTTTTCTTGGATTTAGTGAAAACTAAATTTTGGGAATCAAGTATACTGATTTGAATGTGGGCCTTGTTATGTTCTTAGCAAACTGAAGAGTAAAACTCCAGCTAGTTTCCAAGGAAGTGGGAGTGATTTGGATTGTCCTCTTTGCAGGAAAATTCCTAGTGGCAGGTCACGTTTTTTGCAGTTATATTGAAATGCATATTGGTAACTTGTAGCCAAAGGTTGTTTCACAAAGTGACTTTTCCTTACAGCAAATGAAGATCTGTTATTGACTGCTAAAAAACATTTTAGGAAAATTGTGATATCCTGCAACCAATTTGTTTTACAAATACATAGTGTCTCCCATAATTTAACATTTATTTAAAAAAAAAAAAAAAAGAAAAAAAAAAAAGGCCCAAGCCCACCACCATTTAAATTAGCCTTTAAGAATGTTATTTCAGGTTTAAACCTTATCTGAGTGCATTTTAACTGCCAATGATGAACAACTTTTCAGGCATTATGTTTTAAATTATGGACATCTGACATCTCTAATGTGTAGTTTATATATATATATATATATGGATCATTAGTAAAATGAGTATCTTTATGCTTGTTTGGAATATTACATGCAATAAAAAAATACTGTTATTTAAGCTACTTTTCTGTTAATATTATCTCCTTATATTTGAATGCTCTTACCCATTATTATTACTCTTCATCAGGGACTGTAGAGATAGGATAAGGGAAATGGGTTCAAACTTAATCAGGGGAAGTTCAGGTAACCTATAAGGAAAAAGTTCTTTAGAGTGAGGGTGGTGAGGCACTGGCCAAGGTTGCCCAAAGAAGTGGTAAATGCTTCATCCTGGGCAGTGTTCAAGGCCAGGTTGAATAGACCCTTGTGTGATATGCTTTAGTGTGAGGTGTCACTGCCCATGGCAGGGTCCTCTAAGGTCCTTTCTAACCCTAACCATTCTATGATTCTGTGATTATATTGTTCCTGAAGTCTGAAAAGGCCTTGAATCCGAGGAGTCACTTCAACAGTAGTAGGTCTTGGACTAAAACATGGTTATTTCTAAGTCTTTGGTATCTCCTGTGCAAATCGGTAAGAAATTCCCCACTGTCACACGTAGCAGGGTTGTTGAAGGCCTTCAGGACATAGGTTCAAGCTCCAGGATTTTTGTTGAGAGGCTGACCTGTTTTTTTCTAATACTTTGCATGAGAGCAAAAGGTGAGGAATGGTATCTCTTCACTTCCTCACTCTGCAGTGCTCTTCCCAGTGGGTGCAACTGCTTGATTCCCAGAGCACAGCACTCCAACAGCTTGAGATTGCAGAGGCATCTTCTCCAGATTCCTACTCCCATTGAGTTCATTGCACATGGTGCTTATGTGATATCACTGAGCCAGAGAGATATAAACTGTCTTAAAGTCTCCAACTGTTACAAAAATAAATCTTGCTGATTCTGATTCGAGTGAAACATAAACATTAACATAAACTCACTATCAGCAGGATCTTAATTTGATTTTTCTTATTTATTTATTTTTTCCTTCAAACTTTTTAAAGATGTGCTCATCCTTAAAATCCCCACATAATAGAGAACTGGTTTTCCCACCCCTTGTACACAACATCATCAAGACATAAAGTATGTTTCTGGCCATCTGAGTATAATAATGACGCAGCTGTACAGCTCACTTTGGTTGTTTATACCTATTTGGGCTCAGACCTGTTGCAGTGTCCTCTGGATGAACCTTTCTCATCTCAGACCCTGCAATTTGATGTCTGCTCCAAGCATTGGTTAAAGACCAAGTTTCAGCAGTTCATTTACTCTGTGTGAAATTTAGTGGATTTAAATCATCACCTTTCTGGTGAAACGTGCCAGTTTGAGGCTTGGAGATCTTGTGGCTTTGTTTTATATAATGTCTGGGGCTGGGCTTCAGCCTTTAGCTCTGAAGCATGTCAGTACGTTGCACAGACTTGCAAACTAAATCAGTTCAATTTATGTTTCCATAAACCACTGCACGTGGGATTTTTTGAAAGAACTGGAAATTCCATACACATATACATAGTGTATGTATATACATGCAAGCGCAATGAGATGAAGCCTCTCTAATTGTTTGAATTGTTTGGTACTAGCTTATTTAAATGGCTTCCAGGAATACATCAACTAGTTGTTTTATTTTAGTTTAGCTGTCAGTACTTCCATTTCCAGAACAGGGAAGGGAATTTTGTCCTGCTCCAGATCTCATGCTGGTGTGTTTCTGAGTCTGCATCCTGTGCAATAACTTCAACTGTAATGAATTAATGGATGTTCATGTAGCTTTTTCTTTTCTTTCCTTTTTTTTTTTTTTTTTTTTTCTGTGAAACTGATCCGTACTGAACTGTCTTTAAATCTTATGTGAGGCTTCTTTTCCTCTTAAAACTGAAAGTCACCTTCATCCAGTGTGGAAACTGGTCTAGGCACTAAGCCCTTTTGTCTTTTCTCTTTTTCAGTGTTTCTGTTTTGAGAAGGTCAGACTTGCCCCTCTCTGGGATTGCTGTCAGCCCTCATGACAACCTGGGAGTCCTGCTGGAGAAACACTGAGGTATGCAAAACTAGTATCAGAGGCTTGTCACATGGCAGTGACACTGACCATGTCAGTTTGTATGCAACATAACCAGCAAAAGTATTCATATGATGAAATAACAGAACTTAAAGGATGCTATCCTGGGATAACTACAGCTTTACTGTGATACAGTATGGCTTGTAAATTTTTATCCTGCATACAAGCCCCGATATACATGCATAACGCATAACTCAATCCATGTTATCACTACTACACAAGCTAGTGCTGTGAAAATGCAACCGAAGCTAAATTTAAATACATGTGTAAGTGCAAAGCACTCAGCTTCTGTAACAAAGGCAAAATTGGGTTCCTGTGATAGATATATGTCCTTAATTTAGCCTGAGAAATCACCAAACTCATTGTGTTGATGGTATGACCTAAACTAATCTTCTGTCCAGATTTTTGAAGGTGAAAAAAATACAGAAAACTAATCTAGTGCAATACTGATAGCATATGATGGTTGAGAGGCTGTAACATTATTTTAAAATATTATAATGTAGCTGATGTGGGATTTTCTGTAATACAACATCAGTCGTCTGTTATTTGCTTCAGACTAAATTTACATGGGAGAATAAGACTCAAAAAAAGCACCTCAGCTGGTCTGTAAATACTCAAGGTACAGGTTATCATAAATGCTGGTAATGTTTTTCTATTCCTGGTTGTTTTGTTTTTTTTCTTGTTATTACAGGGTTTTATGAAATATATAAGATATGTGGCAACAAGAAACATAATGTAACCTGTTTTTTTTTCTTTTCTGATGCTGCTTTTCATTTCTCTAAATCAAATGGGAATGCTACAAGGTGTCCAGGTGTCTAATACTCTGTTATACATAGTAGTCTACATAAATAAACTCTGGTGTACACCATATTTTCCATCCACACAAGGTAGTGATTTTACTCATAAAGCAAATTAGACACAAAAAATCCTGGATCAAAAGCACTGGGATGGAATCCTGTTATGGTGGTAAAGATGCCGTACTTGGTTTAAATTGGTTAAAATCTCTGTTCACTGGTTCTAAAAGCATGCATTCTTTATGGAAGTTTTTGGGTCTGAAGCCTTGCCTATGCTCAAGAGCTGCCTCTGCTCGTCTCATGGCTGAGGAAGGCATTTGTTACTGAGGAACAGTCTGAGAAACTATTAGCTGGAGGGGCTGAAACCATCCTGCCTTGATGCTGGAAAAACTTTGATATATTGACAATATGGACAAGAGTTGTTTTTTTTACTTGAGTAAAATTTTTCTTGCTTTGGGAAACCTAGACTGATTCCTCTTTTCAAAAGATTTAAAAAAACGTTTTTTGCGTAGAGGGCTTTTGTTTTATTATTAGTATCTGCCTAGTAACTCTGGCCAAATATTTACAGCTCCTCGTGAATGTGCTGTATACAGAAGTGGCAAAGACAGTTGTTTCAGCCCTGGGAATCTTATGATACAGATATAAAATATAACAAGATAACGAGCGAGATAAGTGTGGTGGTAGGAGAATGAGAGAATAAAATGGCAGTAGAAGTCATACACAACTGGAGTGGAAATACAAATTTCTTTCTCAGTCCCTGCCTATAGGATATCTTGGACAGATTTCCAGTATTGAAGTCTCTACTGTCATCCAAAACCTGGCCATAATTGGTTGCTGTAGCTTCCAAACTCATCCTGCATGCATCATGAGAAACCAAACTACAAAGTTACTTTAAAATAATAGTATAGCATTTGCAAGATTCTTAATTTTGCCAAATAGCATCTTGGGTGAACCACAAGAGATGCTTCTTACAGGACCACAGTCTGCTCCAGCAAACCTGGAGAAACTCTACTGACTTAAATGGCAAATTCAAAGGATCCAGAAACTTTAAATCTTTTCTCACTTTTAAACTTATGGACTGCTTTATTAAAATGGTAAAAAAATAGAAAAATATTTCTAGTTAGTGTGTAGTTTGAGAATATGTTAGGGAGATAGAGGACTGAAAACCAAGTCATAGCCTCTTTTGCAAACAGAGTATTTAGTGGCAGATACTTAAGCTTTACAAAAAAGTGGTCATTCAGCAATGGTTACCACAGTATCAACAATTAAAGTACCACAGCTGGTGTAGGAAATATAAAAACTAGTTGTCACAAGAGATTCAGGGTAGGAAAGAAGTGTGCTATCTCCAAGGATGGTCTTTTAAATGCCTTTATTTATAGGCAAGGTTAGTCTTTGTACTGTTACTAACTCCAGATGTTGCTCCCAGCAGGCCATAGCAAAGCAGAATTCAATGGGGAAAGCAGGGAAATGAATTATAATATAAAGCACTTTTCAAACTGATTTATTCTGGAACGAGATAAACATATGATGGAGTCTGTTATCGCAGTCCTTAACTCAAGCTTGGATATCTTTAAGAATAGTTGTGTTCCCATATTTTCAGGCTGTAATCATCCTAATTCAATATTCTTAATGATCCTTCAGACCTCGGATAGTTATGCCCTCCTTGTTGGGTGGTTTTTGTTAGTGACTGTGTATCATACAAAAGTTCCTTAATAAATCTGTATGGAGGAGCTTGATCTAGTCATGTTTGTAATGACTCTACATGCTTAGTGAATTAAGTCTCAATCCAACAGAACAGTGAAGTTATCTGACAATGTTCCCCATCTTTGCATCAATTTAACATACTCCTTGTGATAAATGCTTACTTGGCTTTTCACAGATCAAATTAGTAGGATTATTCCAAACAGAAGAAGGTTAATTTAACTTCCTTTCTCTTGTCACCAACTTTTACTCCCAGTAACTAAAACCCCAACAACAAAAAACAATCAAAAGAACCCCCAAACCCCACCACCTGATTGTGATAGTTTGAGACTATCAATTTTGGATCTTCAAAACAGCTGGGATAAGGATACTCTACACACACTATTATGACAATGGTGGAGTACAAAAGTAGCATCTTCAGAAAGCCTGGCCAAATTGAGAAGAAATGACTTCTATTCTACGCTGAGTTTCAAGGATCCTTTTTATTTGGATCCTTTATTATTTTGTTTCCTTCTGAGAAGGAAGAAGTACAATTGCTTGTTCCCCCAACTTTGTTCCAAGATACTGGCAAGCTGAAAGACTTTAATATAACAAATGGAGCACTGCAGCTAGTATTTAACCACCTATGTTACACTGTACCAAAATCTAATACAAACCAATTGTTGTCTAGTGTCTAATTTCCACAGCTGTAAAGATAAAGATTCAAAGGGGTGACACCTGGATTGCACCAATGAGAGGTCAAAATCCCCTTCTCAGGGATGCTACAAAAATTAGATCCAGATTCTTTTTTCCTGGGGTTGAAAGGAGGCTTCAGTCTTTCTAGCTTCGTGTTCTGTTTTAAGGCTTCTAACAATTTTTCACCCTAAAGGTATGTTCGATGTTAAAATTCTCAACAATACTCAGAAAATATGGCTCCTATGCTGAGCTTAATTGAATCTGGTTATTTATTATGCAACATAAAACATTTATTATATTGGATGTGTTCAAGAACGTCTCCATTTACCATATGCTTTCAAAAGTGCTTTACACAGTGCAAATGGAAAAGATAAATCTGAGGAGTGAAACCACCAAGGGTCAAGTAGTCCAACCTGAATCTTCAGAGCCAACCATGGACTAATCCCTCCTGAGATGCCTTGGATGCCTACAGCTTACATTGGGCTGTCATTTTTCTATCTCCAGAATTGTTTGTGTGCCTTCTGCATTTTTTGTTTATCTGGTTTTCAGAGTTTGTCAAGTAAAACCACCCAGATTTTGTTCAATTGCACACAATTTTCCATTTTTTCTCTCTCCTTTTTCTTAGTTGTCTGTTATGAAATGTTATGGTCAGTGCTGTCGTGGCATAGTCCAACTGTGTAGAAGGCACTATCCAATCACTGTCCATTTATTTTGTTGACAGCATGTGAACAGCAGGAGAACTTGTGTGTGGCAGACTGTTGGCTGAAACTAGTGTCTAGGAAGCACAGGAAAATGGTTTTACTGTTGTTTCAGATTCTGCAAAGCTATTTACTGTTCTGTGTAATTTTGCAATTCCTGGCAAGTCACCATAAATGTATGGTCTCACTCAGTTATGAATCCAAGACCATAAGTATTAACATTTCTTTAAATACTTGTTTTTCTTGCTTTATCTTTCTTAACACTAGCTGGGATGAATTTTTGAGTGAAGGGGAAAGAGGTGGTAATTGTGTCTTGCTCTTTTGCAAGAAGCTGTGCTTATAAAATCATACCAGTTAGATCCTAGAGCTCATTTTAAATGTCTGGCCTTTATGTTGTCCTATGATGGGTCACAGAATTCAAACTTCTCAGAGTCATTCTCTTTTAAGGACATTATAAAATTTTTCCGATGTATTTGCTCTTAGATGTAAATCAGAAACTCTTCCATATTTATTTAGCAAATCCTTTCTTGTAAATACAAATAATTTGTCTTGTTAATTATATCTGAGCTTAAATAAATGAACACATGACCTACTTATTTCAACAGTGCTAGAAAGGACACTGGCTGGACAGGGGGGAAACCTTATTCAAGGTTTGTCATCCTCAGATTAAGGCTGGTCAGCTCCTAGTGAAGTAAATAAGAATGGGAAGATGCATATCCCTGAGCAGAATGTAACACTACAGATGATAGAATCCTTTCCAGACATTGGCATATCTGTTTAGATTAGCATAGTTAAATTTGAGGACTACACCTTGCTGAAAGTTTTCCAGTAAGTTTTTATTTATGCCTGTACTAAGCCAGAATCATTTGGGTTAAAAGATGTTTGCTGCACTGATATAGAATTAAAAAAAAAAAAAAAAAATCTTTGAATTGCTGAGATAAATCCTGATGAAAATAAATTCAGGTGATCTTTGCAACTGAAAATGATCCATTTCTCTGACCTGAAGAATCCTTTAACTATAGTAGCTACTTCTGGTAATTTTGATTAATAATGGCTATTACATTGTGGGGAGCTTGTGCTTCTTAAAGACCAAAATGTTGGTTCCTGAAGGTTGATTTTCATGTTTCCTAGCGTAATATTAATGAAATGACTGCTCACTATAACTTCAGCTGAGCTGCTGACCTCATACAATTATCAGATGAACTTCAGATGGTGAAATCCATTTTTAATTTGTCCTGTTTATTTCTCAGCCACATGGCAACATTTCATTGACACGGTGATAGTAGTTGACTCACAGCTACCATGGTGGTGTTCTGGCCTCTACATACTGTGATGAGCCTCTTCCAGCTTTTGCTCAGAAAATAATTGTGCATCAAGGTAAAAAGGTCAGTTTTGGCTCTATGACCCAAGTGGGAGAGGCATATGGCTTTGTGCCATGCTGTACTGCTAAGCAGACATTTAGTCAGCTTTGCCGTGAGGTTCCTAATATCAGGAGAGTAGCTCACTGTAGAAAACATTCACATGTTCAATTTATAGAGAATTTATAGGAAACTTAAAAACTGTATTCAGTAATATACTTGTTCCATAAAACTTACATTGAATCAAGCCAAAACTGAAATATACTGCTGTTTAAAGAGAAACAGGAATAAGTATCCCACACTAGGTTAATTTAATATTACATTCAGATGTTCTGGAATTGAGCGATGGAGCAGATGGGACAGTGATGACCAAATCCTAATAAAATAAAAAGACAGATGATACATTTTAGCTTATTTATTCTTAAGAGGAATGGCTATGGATAATAGGAAAAGTCCATTTTTACTCTGATTCTTCTAAGAGTTGGGATTATATTTGTTCATATGTCATCCCCTCCTCCCTGTAATAACATCTCTGCTTACAGTTCTCAAGTATCCACATTAATTTAACTCACTGCTAATAAAAGTAATACTCTGCACTTTCTGATAGGTTTAAGGGAGTAGCATAGCTCTAGCCTATAGTAAGATTCTGTGGACTGTGCTTTTCTGGTACCCAGAGGACGAACTTGTTTGGCAACAGGGCAAGATATACATATATATAAAGGCTGCATCAGCTATTAGGAAAGCTTGGTAAATACACCAGTATTTATTGATCAAATAAGTTATTTAAAATGTCTGTAATTATTTTAGTTGAAGATGGAATTACCCATACCCCAGGTGTCCCTCACCTTTGCACTTCTCAGTTTTATCACTGCGTAGTCTGTAGATGACCAAACATTCTCTATGTTTCTTAGATTTCCCAGGCTAACAAACTATTGTGATGCAGCCATGTCTGCAGTCCTATCTAATCATGGAATTCAGGGTGAGAATATCAGAACCAAATTAACAAAAAGCCATCATTAGGAAAGCTGCTGGTGGTCAACCATGATTGAAATAAACCCGGTTTTTAGGCATATGCTGGTATTTCAGCATCACCATGCCAATGACTAGCTCTCTTGCTGAAGGCTACCTTTAAATTGAAAAGCATGGAGACACTTTGTAATGCAAACCAGAATAATAATGATTTAACAGAAGACAAAACAGCACCTGGGAAAGTTGGATTACAAGAAAAAAAATCCCTACCTGGAAGAAGGGGAAACAAAACAGAAGCTTTTCCATGTAAAGTGACAATGGAGAATAAAGATCAGAAAATAAAGATAAATCTCGTTTAATGTTCCTCTGGGGAAAGGATGGAAAAGCAAGCAAAATGCTGTTGACATGAATAATGCCTTAAACACTGGAGTAGCCGATGAATGCTTAATTTCTGTGAACTTGAACAGAATTGTAAAGTATGTTTCTTTCCTAACCTAAACCCAAGATGTCAAAGGAGGAATAGATGTTTATAGCGCACAGCATTGGTGTGGGGGCTTGGGAACTGTAAATGTGGTCTCATTAGGGACCAAACCATTTTTGACATGAAGTTTCTTGGTAAAGAGCTGCAGTTAGCAACTGTGGCAGTGAAGAAACCTTCAGCACGTTTCCACCAGAGAAGGTTGGTAGTCACATTGCTGGTTTTTCACTGTGCTCTTAGTTCACTAATGGACTGTGGGACCAGGAACAACCTTATCTGAATAGTGCTGACAATCTGCAAAAATTCAAGTGTTATGCCATTCTGTGTCTGCTCCCTGCTTGGTTAGGGACTGTCAGAAAATAAATCTGTGAATCAAGAAATAGTATTACTTGGATCATGTCTGGTTGACAGGCTGAAGTACCACTGATTGCTGTGCAATCTAAAAATCTTTGTGTTGCTAATACATTAAAGTAAAGGTTAAAATATCAGAACGTTTCTGAAGGATTGACATTTCAAGAAGGTTAGTTTTGGGTATCTAATATAGATGTGTGTATTACTGTCGACTTTTTTCTATGCCAGACGTTCTCTACCTAGGCAAGCAGAGGCATATGAACTGTAACCAGACACTTAGATTAAACACTTCAATTAGGCAGTGCAAATATGCACCTGGAACATGGTTTTGTGTTTGAATGTCTGTACAGTAGAATAAAGTGACCATCTGTGATGATTTTGAGTTGTATTTTTAAATGGAAAATTCATTTATGCTGAGTATAGACCAATTAAAGCCGAAAAGAGGCAAGATACCCTTAGGTACTAGGTAGCCTGTGAAGATTTCTAGCCATACCGTAAGACTGCAACACATGGTTACCCTAAACTGTAATTTCAGTTTTGCTGATAGACCACCTCCCATCCATGTAATTTACCTGTATGAAGTTGTTCAGAGAAAGGATGGAGTAACTTACATGGACCAACAGAGAGGAGCAGAGGAGAGCTGCAAAGGCTGGTGAAAAGTAAATACTTGTGCTGGAAGGGTTGCTACTTTAAGCATCTTTTTAACAGCTCACTTAAAAGACAGGTAGGTATAGAGACATTACATTGCCTTGTGTTGTTACCCCATAGAGACAGAACAGAATTGTATTTGAGTCTTTATTTTGAAGGATATACATGTATTCTGCTTGAAACAGTTCCTAATTTGAAAGAAATGAGGGTTATGTAGTTCTTCAATAACACAAATCCTCTTAAAGAAAACAGATTCCTTTTCCTCTTGCTTCTATCCTCATAACTAAATGAAAAGCTAAGTCATTAGTACACTCTGCTGGTCTTCAATACTTTTTGTACAAAGTTATGGGGAAAGTAATCAATAAACATTTTTGTTTCTTTTAGTCTGTTGGCTGTAGTGTGATTGCAGTGAAACTGAGAGCAGAGATATGTCTTTAATGCTGCTTTTTTTTCCCAATAGAGGTTGTGAGCCAATGCACATTGTTTACTCAAGGGGCCATATGCAGCTAATATTTATGGAAATAAAGGATGAAAATATTCATATCTGGTAACATTTAGCTAAACTTGTTTTGCCTATCTAAGTAGGGCAGGTAAACACATCCCTGATACACAGAAAATTACTTGTTTGAAGGATTTCATTATTTTCCCTATTTTTTTTCTGCATGTCTTGAACTAAAAAAAATAAACCCATAAAAAGAATACATTAACCTAATATAGGTGCATTGAATATCTGCTGCTACTTTCTGCACTGTATAATTCTCATCTGATTTACTTCAAAACATTGTGATCCCAGCTGTAGAACAGCAACAAATGCAAGCTAAAAATACTTAGAATTACTGAGTAAAAAAACTGTCTCTTTTTAATAGCTTAAAATCGGCTGGGACCAGATGGTATAGCAGGAGAGGAATTGATAGTTTCTAAATTCACCTTTTCAAAAGTGATTCTGCAAATGCCAGAGCTATAGGTAAGATTCAGGAGTTCAGGCAAGCAGGGCCAGTAAAGCTCAGTCACCACACAGAGCAGTAAATAATGTGTGACTGGGATGTGGAATCCTATATAGTTCCTCCTGCCATGAGCACCATCCAAAAAGGGAAAGGTGAATATGTTGTAGTGCTAGGGGACTTCCTGCATGTGAGCTAAAAAATAAGTGCTATTTCTGGAAGGAATGACAAAATATTTGCAGATTCAATGGTGACAATTTTTCAGGCTTGGTGTCAATAAATAGTGAGGATGTTCTGAAGGAGCTACTTTATAATAAAAAGTTTGGACTGGGTGATCAGAAAGATTTACTTGAATTTAAAAGGAAAAATGTGTAAGGGAAAGTCTCTAAAGTATTAGATTTCCAGTGTATGGGCACTGGTACATTAATGAAAACGATGAAGTCTGTTGGAGGTGAAAGTGAAGGAAACAGAAAAAATTTGTCACAAAGTCTGTCTGGACCTTGTGTCCCAAAGTCATGCGTGGGTGGGATGAGCTCTCCCTGGAGCTACGACCCCCTTTAGACTTTCCTTCTTAGTGACTTTCCATGATGTCTTCACTCTAATGTGTTTTTTTGTAGGTAAGACAAATACTTTTTAAAAGCCTTAATAGAGCAAGACAAATGTCTACAAGGAAAATTCAGAGTAAAGCAGAAAAAGCCCCAAAGCAAATGGCTGAAAAGACAACAGTGTCTTTGAGGTAAAGTTATAAACAAACCAGGAGAAGGTGAGATTCATCCTCTTCACAGAAGACCTCTAGAAAAGCCCTTCTTTGCCTTTTTGCTGCTTCACTGTGCTTTTCAGACAACACAGCTGCCCAGTAGGATGCCTTTTTTTCCGTGCTCCTGCTCTCCTTTGTGCCTGGCTGCATGCTCCTGTCACGTCTCCCAAGCCAGCAACAGCATGGATTGATCTGGTTAGCCTATCAGTAATAGTAAGGATTAGTTTCCAGATGAATTCTTTCTCTGCCATTGCTCACCCTGAAGCCATCAAATTCCCATGGGGATGAGGAGAGGAAACCTGGGCCCAAGTGAACAGGTGGCTCTTCAAAGGGAGCCATGTGCTAATGATGGTGGAAAGTGTTCATAGAATCATAGAATAGTTAGGGTTGGAAAGCACCTTAAGATCATCAATTCCAACCCCCCTGCCATGGGCAGGGACACCTCACACTAAACCATGTCACCCAAGGCCTCGTCCAACCTCGTCTTGAGCACTGCCAGGGATGGAGCATTCATAACCTCCCTGGACAACCCATTCCAGTGCCTCACTACCCTTACAGGAAAGAACTTCCTCCTTATATCCAATCTAAACTTCCCCTGTTTAAGTTTTAACCCATTACCCCTTGTCCTGTCACTACAGTCCCTAATGAAGAGTCCATCCCCAGCATCCCTAAAGCCCCCTTCAGATACTGGAAGGCTGCTATGAGGTCTCCATGCAGCCTTCTCTTCTCCAGGCTGAACAGCCCCAACTTTCTCAGCCTATCTTCATATGGGAGGTGCTTCAGGCCCCTGATCATTCTCGTGGCCCTCTTCTGGGCTTGTTCCAACAGTTCCATGTCCTTTTTATGTTGAGGACACCAGAACTGTGCACAATACGCCAGGTGAGGTCTAACGAGAGCAGAGTAGAGGGGCAGGATCACCTCCTTCGACCTGCTGGTCACGCTCCTTCTGATGCAGCCCAGGATACGGTTGTCTTTCTGGGCTGCAAGTGCACACTGCCATCCCTTAGAGTTTTTCAACTGCTCTGTAGGTGTGTGCTTTGAAAGGGTGGCAAGAAAATAACCTCTGTGCCAAGCTAACTGGGGAGATAACAAGTTTGAGATGTGCAGCTCCACTTGTTCTACCCTGGCACAATTATTCCACATCTGATCCAGGCTCTTCAGAGTGAAGTTATTCACTTGCAAATGGCTGTACTAACAGAAAGGAACAAAATTAAGTTTAGCTGAGTAATGAGAAGGGTGGAGAGAATCCTGCCTGTAACTCCATGGAAGACAGTCTTTTTTTCCTTTATCAGATGGATGACGGAAATGCATGCTAATGTATCAGAAGGGTAGGAAATAGGTAAATGGTTTTAAGACCTAATTTGGTTAATGAATTAAAATGCAGGGGGAAAAAATGAAAAATGATCCATGTAGATATACCCACTTGGTCATTTTTCACTGCAAGCACTCCTAACAGCCATGCCAAAAAGGCTTCAGGTTATTCACTAATAGCCATAGGCAAATGAAATTAGCATACTGGTGAATAAATTAATCCTAGTCCAGGAGGAAACTTCTGCATCCGTACGAAGTGCTGAACTACAGTGCAGAAGTGTTATGTTGATATGTTTTCCCCCCACAGGGTGTGAGTAATACACCAGAAATAAAATGACTGTATAGAATGAGTAGAATGTTAGGTGACACCTTAGGCTGAGAAATGGGAACCTGGCAGAAGGATATTGGGTTGGAAGATGCTCAACAACATTCCTTACTGTGCTCAGCAAATGTTTAGATCTAACACATAAGAAAAGTACATAACAGTAGCAAAAAATCCCCCCTCAAACCCAACACAAAAATGCATTTCACCTTAAGTGTAGAAACCAGGGAATGGAGAGAATTCCAGAAGATGCCTGTTTCTTCATGTCTTTCCTGCTGGTAGCATTTGAGACCTGATTTTCAGCTGTAGATAAAAAGTTACTTCCAATGTTTGAGGGGGGTTGTGGGCAAGGAATGACTCTTGTTAAAGCTGGTTTTACTTGGATTTCTGAGAAACAGTCCCAAAAAGAGTATGTCGTGTAATATCACTATAGTTTCCTATTATAATGCCCGAATTGTAGCGAGGGTAAAAAAGATGATGACATGCCTTGCTGACAGGTCTGATGTAACACTGTGTCTAATGAGTAAAAATGAGGAAGAGGGCAAGAAGACGGATAGCAATGAGATGATGCAGTTAGCCTTCGAAAGTACCTCTTGAAGACATTATTATTCAGAAATTATTCTCCTGTTATGAACATCTGTTGACTTAAGTATTTATTTATTATTTTTTTTTTAGAGAAAAAAGGTGACCACAACCTGTCTGTTGGGAAGCTTTAGATGTTTGTTTGCTAACAAGTGAGGTGAAATAAGGTAACATATGACAGCTATAATTCTTCAAATAGTCAGGGTGGCATTACTCTGCCAACGCGTGGTATTCCCTTGACTTCAAAGACACCTCTTGTTACTCATTAGCACCAGTCCTTGCTGGCACATATGTTGCAGGGAAAAAGACTAAAAGGAATAGTTGTAAGGGATAGGTATCCTCTTTTAACTAGATACTGGTCCAAGAGAATGGATAAAGCCTGTCTAATGGGCTTCTTGATTCCTTCTTAATTGTCAGAACTATGCATTTCACAGTATCACAGTATGTTAGAGACTGGAAGGGACCTCAAAAGATCATCTAGTCCAATCCCCCTGCCGGAGCAGGAACACCTAGATAAGGTTACACAGGAACGTGTCCAGGCGGGTTTTGAATGTCTCCAAAGAAGGAGATTCCACAACCTCCCTGGGCAGCCTGTTCCAGTGTTCCGTCACCCTCACTGAGAAGAAGTTTCTTCTCAGGTTTAAGTGGAACCTCTTGTGCTCCAATTTGTACCCATTACCCCTTGTCCTTTCATTGTTTGCCACTGAGAAGAGCCTGGCTCCATCCTCGTGACACTCCCCCTTTATATATTTATATACACTAATAAGGTCACCCCTCAATCTCCTCTTCTCCAAACTATAGAGACTCAGCTCCCTCAGTCTTTCCTCATAAGGGAGATGCTCCACTCCCTTAATCATCTTAGTTGCCCTGCGCTGGACTCTCTCCAGCAGGTCCCTGTCCTTTTTAAACTGAGGGGCCCAGAACTGGACACAATATTCCAGATGAGGTCTCACCAGGGCAGAGTAGAGGGGAAGGAGGACCTCTCTCGACCTACTAACCACCCCCCTTCTAATACAACCCAGGATGCCATTGGCCTTCTTGGCCACAAGGGCACAGTGTCGGCTCATGGTCACCCTGTCGTCCACCAGGACCCCCAGGTCCCTCTCCCCTACACTGCTCTCTAACAGGTCGTTCCCCAGCCTATACTGGAACCTGGGGTTGTTCCTGCCCAGATGCAGGACTCTACACTTTCCCTTGTTATATTTCATCAAGTTATTCCCCGCCCAACTCTCCAGCCTGTCCAGGTCTCTCTGGATGGCAGCACAGCCTTCTGGCGTGTCGGCCACTCCTCCCAGCTTAGTGTCATCAGCAAACTTGCTGATAGTACACTCAATTCCCTCATCTAAATCGTTGATGAATATATTAAATAATACTGGTCCCAGTACCGACCCTTGAGGCACTCCACTAGATACAGGCCTCCAACTAGACTCCGCCCCATAGACTACAACTCTCTGGCTTCTCTCCTTCAGCCAGTTCACAGTCCACCTCACTACCCGATCATCCAGACCACACTTCCTCAATTTAGCCGCAAGGATGCTGTGGGAGACCGTGTCAAACGCTTTGCTGAAGTCAAGGTAGACCACATCCACCGCTCTACCATCATCCATCCACCGTGTTATTTCCTCATAAAAGGCTACGAGATTGGTCAAGCACGACTTCCCCTTGGTGAAGCCATGTTGACTGCTCCTCATAACCCTCTTATCCTTGATATGCCTTAAGAGGGCACCAAGGACAAGGAGTTCCATCACTTTCCCAGGAACGGAGGTGAGGCTAACCGGTCTATAGTTACCCGGGTCCTCCTTCTTGCCCTTTTTGAAGACAGGAGTGACATTTGCTTTCCTCCAGTCCTCAGGCACCTCTCCCGTTTCCCAAGACTTGGTAAAGATGATGGAGAGCGGTCCAGCAATGACCTCAGCCAGTTCCCTCAGCACCCACAGGTGCATCCCATCTGGACCCATGGATTTATGGATATCCAGATTGCTCAGCTGGTCTTTAACCCATTCCTCATCGACTAAGGCAGACCGCTCCGTTGACCTATCTTCATCCAAGGTCTCAGCGGTACAGGGCTCTTCAGGACTGCCTCCGGCAGAGTAGACAGAGACAAAGAAGTCATTCAGTAACTCTGCCATCTCTGTATCTTCTGTCACCAGGGCACCCGCCCCGTTCATCAGCGGGCCTACATTGCCTCTGGTGTTAGTTTTACCTGCCATGTATTTGAAAAAGCTCTTTCTGCTGTCCTTGACCCCTCTCGCCAGCTTTAATTCCAAGGAGGCCTTAGTCATCCTAGCAGCTTTCCTACATCCTCTAGCAGCAGCCTTATATTCTTCCCAAGTGGCCAGCCCTTCTTTCCATGACCTGTAAACTCTCCTCTTCCACTTGAGCATACCGAGCAATTCCCTATTTAGCCACGCAGGTCTCCTGACCCTCTTCCTCGACTTCCTACGTGTCGGGATGCTCCGATCTTGAGCTCGGAAAAAGCAGTCCTTGAACGTCAACCAACTATCTTGGGCCCCTTTCCCTTCAAGCAGCCTAGCCCACGGGATTTCCCCTAGCAATCGCTTGAAGAGGCCAAAGTTTGCCCTGCTAAAGTCCAGGGTTGCGATTCTACTTGCTATTCTACTGACCCTACCACACAAGATCCTGAATTCCACCATCTCGTGGTCGCTGCAACCAAGGCAGCCCTCAACCTTCACTCCTTCAACCAGACCCTCCTTGTTAGTGAGGATGAGATCCAGCAGCACACCTCTCCTGGTTGGCTCATCCACCATTTGCATGAGGAAGTTATCATCCATACACTGGAGGAACCTCCTGGACTGCGGCTGGGTTGCCAAGTAGTCCTTCCAGCAAACATCAGGGAAGTTAAAATCCCCCACGACGACCACGGCCTGTGATTGTGAGGCCACTCTCAGCTGCCTGTAGAAGGCCTCGTCAACTTCCTCACCCTGATCCGGTGGCCTGTAACATTTTTTTTTTGTTTTACTACTTAAAAGATAGAGGAGTACCAGCCAAAGACTATTAGATTCGATCACTATGGTACAATTTTATATATATCAATTTTTTATCTAGTGTCTCGGCTTGTTGAAGCTACCAGATATCCATAAATATACTGCTACATTCACTTAATATGCCATGAAAAATTGCTTTGCTATTATGCTAAAGAGCTCGGTAGAAAAAGGGGCTGGTGTAGCACTTGTGCTGTGGGGGAATTGTCTGCAGTGTATGGGGCCCTGAGAAAATTTGTCCTAGTGTTTTCATATGAAGACTGAGATAATAGAACATTGGCACTTACCTTAGGCTCACAGTGTATTTTTACTGGTCTTCCTCCCTCCCCATCACCCCCTGAAATCACTTCTAATTGGGGATATCTTGAATTTTCATTTTGCTGGGCATGTGGTGACAGCTCAGCTGGAAAAAATAAACATTCCCTGTGCAGCATAGTCCATCACTGTAAGCCACTCAGCACTGTTGTTGCAGTGATATAAATGGATCTCCATGCAATGAGATAGTGATTAATAGCAGGTAGACCACAGTGCGCAAAGACATGGTACTGTATTCTTCACCCCCCCAGCAGTTGTCATTTAGTGCACTCTATCAGGAGCAGTTTTATATAATGGACATGGGAGGATCCATAAAAGTAACATCTGAGACTGCAGTAGGGCAAGTATTGATTTATTTGTTACAATAAAATTTTTGTCATTACTATGCAATTGCTCTGTCTCTGGGAGAATTGATATATGTTGTTGGAAGCTACAGCCCACTGTGCAAAACTTCTCTCTTTTTTCCCCTCTTCCATAATTCCCTGTAACTCTTCTAAAGAATCATTATTCCTTATTACATAGGCCTGGCATGCCACCTATTTAGATAAATGCCTGAACAAGTGTGCAGTAAATATTCACAGCAGCTCATGTTTCAACTATATATGCCACTAATTAGATAATTTAGTGGCTCACATAAATAAACACAAAAATAGAAGCAGACCTTAAAAACAGTGGAGTAAAATGTATTGTCACCATCATTCTGTGGACCAAGATACCAACTTTTAGTCTGTATCAAGTGGCTCTAATAGACCTTAGATATGAGAAAGAAGGAAAAATCATGAAAGTGGAAAGAAAAGCCTAGCTTACACTCAATTCCCCAGGTAGAATAACAAATGATCAGGGTATAGTCAAAATGTTGACTCCCCTACATCAGATTTATTTATCAATATGTTTTTAGCACCTTTCTTGCCAAAAGCTCAGGGACTGTGCCAATTTGAGAGTACCCACGATTTCAGTATCTAGAGTCCTTTATCTATAGATTTCAAAGTGCTTGTCAAGGCAAAGAAGCATCATTGTCTGTCATTTGACAGAGGAAAAATAGCATGTGGCTCACCCAAGGTCATGGCAGAAAGCTCCCTTGCAAAGAAGCTGCTAGGTTTTTCTGTGTGTATTTGACTTTCGAGGTAGATAATGCAGTATGTAAAAATGCTGTCAGGAGTCATGGCCTTGCTGTGATGGGGACTCCCACATTCTAACTCAAATGATGTAGGATTGGTGCAAGAAACACAGCAAATGCTTTTTCCATATCAGAGAACTTTTCTGTGGAACCCTGACCTATTGACAGGTTTACAGTTTTCATTATGATTTCCTGGCAATTTCATTTATCAGCCCTGGGGAATCTTTAGATTGGATTCTCCTTAGATTAAGCACATAGATCCTGAAACTGTTAAGCCATTGAATTAAGCAGAATGGAGACAACAGATGGAAGTTTTGGCTGGAATATCAGCAGGAACCATCAGGTCAACTGTGACAGTACCTGTGTGAAGGCACCTGAGACTCTCAGGTTGGCCCAATTCAGTCTTGTTTCTTATTTGATTGCTGTCTGATATGGAAAATGTGTTATTATTCATATACTAGCTGTCACTTTCATTGCTATTCCTGATCCTTGTAAGGTCCGTTTTTGCTCTTACAAATATTTGGAAGTGAGTGTTGGGCAGGAAGGAATGGTGGATTTTACAAACTGGTTTACTTTTAATTTCCCTTACCTCAGTAATTGGCAGCAAGCATCCTAATTTGCTGTTTTCTTCTTGACTGTAGATTTGATAAAAATAGCTAGCAATGCCATTGGTCCTAGGGTGCTTTCTGGCTAGAGTTCCTTGTTTTCTTTCCTCAAAACTTACCCAGCACTCTGAAAAGAGTGTATGATGTTTTTTCCCAGAGACCTCACTTCAGAAGTTAGGTGTGTGGTTGGCATCTGGGCCAGTGGCTGCAACATTCAGTGACAGATAGATCATCTGATTAATAGTGATGCAGTTCACTCCCTCTTAACAGTTAGGACAAAAATAATCTGTTCTAACATATTTTACGAATCTCCAAGTTTCTCTTTCAGGTAACTCCATTATTCAGTGCAGAGAGTTCGAGTGCTGTGCTATCAGTCTGATACTCACTGAATATTTTGATGGTAAAAGCAGTATTCAGCCTTCGAATATCTGAAGGGGGCCTACAAGGACACTTGAGAAGGACTTTTAATCAGGGATTGCAGTGATGCGAAAAGGGGTGATGGATTCAAACTAAACGGAAGTTCAGATTAGATATAAGGAATAAGTTCTTTACTGTGAGAGTGGTAAGGCACTGGAATGGGTTGCCCAAAGAACTAGTAAATGCTCCATCCATGGCAGTATTCAAGGCTGGGTTGGACACTACCTTGTGTGACACGGTCTAGTGTGAGGTGTCCCTGCCCATGGCAGGAGGGTTGGAACTGGATGATGTTAAGGTCCTTTCCAACCCAAACCATTCTGTGATTCTATGATTCACAGAGCTCAGTTTAAACACTGCAATGAGGAGGACATTTACACTGTGGTCAGTGGATGAGCTTGCCTGGGGGTTGGCTGAGAGCATGGGAGTCAGACTGGAAGAAGCCTGGGTGGAGAGTGTCTATAATATAGCTGGCTGTGGTGCTGTGCAAGCAGATCTCGCCATGTGCTGTTCTCTGCTAAGACAGTTGCTGTTCTTGGAAGAGCCTTGCATCAAGCTAGTAAAAATGGGGTACTTTAAGGACAGTGTTCCAGGCTTGACTCTGTCTTTTATCATCTTAAGGGTTTTAAGGTGGTTTCAACATTGATTTTCATGTCTGAGTTTTTCCATGCTGGATTTTCATTATTGCTCAGATAACACAAACTACAAATATTTGTGGTTACCAATCAGCTGATGGAAATATGAGGATTGTGTGACTGGGTAGTCAGTTCTATCTGAGGCTATTTGGTATCAGCTAAGGTTAGCATAAAACAACAGCCAAATCATGTTCAATGAAGGTCAATAAACTGCAAATGTGATCTCTTCTAGATTATTGTTTTTCTACCATCAAGCTGTTGGAAATGAACTTTTCCTCACATCTTACACAAAAAGGCTTGCTACCTCTTCATTGTCAACTGATCAAAACTGAATCACCTAATAGTCTATAATGTTCATTCTTGCACTGCTTGACATAAAACCACAAAAATATGTAATAAATAAAAGATACTATTTTGGCTTTAATTCTCAGCATCCAAGGAATATGTTGCTTTTCAATAGTGAGATAATTTCCAGCTATTCAGAGCTAAGCAGAAATATCATACCACATCACTAAACATCCGTGGTTTATACAAAAATATAGATTTCCTTTAAGTGCTTTACTTAAGTCTTTGGTAAGTCGTATTTACGTTATTATTGTTTATGTTCCGAGAAGTCAGTAGAAGGACAACATTGTTGCAGTTTATGTGGTTTCATGATTCACACTTGATGAAGTTGCTATCAAATGAGTGAAGAGAAACCACTGACAAGTTTATAGCCATGCTGTACTGTAGGACACATGGCAAGAGCACAGTAGTGCTGGCAGGTCACTGTGGTTTCAGAATCAGTATTTTATTTCCCAAACATGTTTTTGTTTTGATCTGCTAAGGTCGGCCCACCCAGAAAGGCATCATTCGTACCTGAAGCTTGATTTTGCCATGCCTTGAATATCTTCATCTGGTTAAACATCACCACATTGCAGCTAGTAACACTTGGGATTTGCAAGATTCAGCGTTTTGAGAGACTTCAGTTGAATCCTCAGCAGAGTTCAACCAATCCTAAATTACAGTGCAAATGGAAGGGGACCATAACAAGTAATGACGGTGAATAGTGGAAGAGGCGAGTGTCTGATTCTGGTGATGATGTAACTGGGCAGATCCAGATTTCCAAGACTTTGACTCTGACCTTCCTGATGTAGATTTTTTTTAGATGGAGGTTTGTCCAAATTTCAAGAAAGTACTCAGGACTCTCAAAGGGGGACAAACAAAAGCAGTGCAGTGGATATAGCTAAAACAGGCAGATGACACTGACACAGCAGCAATCCTTATGTGCAACAATTTCTTCTGGATTAAAATTGTTTTTTGTCAATTTGAAATACTTTCATTTATGGGACATGTCCGTTAAAGGTAACTTTGACTAGGGAAAAGGACTGTTATCCTGTTTAAGGCACCAATTTGGATATCTTGGTCCTATTTTGGGGTTTATGTTAACCTGTGTGTCAATGTTAAGAGTTGTGAGTTTGTTTCTCTATCTGGTGAAGGTTAATATGAACCAACTGTGCTGGTGGATGAAGGATGCAGTAGATGATGATTTTCATCGGTATGGCTGGAGTAGATTTCTTCTGGTGAATCTTTCATTTACCTTGTTGTTAAGCATAATATGATGATGTTTCTCACCCTTTTTTGATATCTTGATTTGGAAGTGCTGGGCTAGAGAAGAAACTTGCTGCATGCCTGGTTGTATGTGGATGCTCCACAGAATATTTGCTGGTTTGTATAATTTCACAAACTCACTTGTGAGATTTTTTAGCCTTTGAAGGGGTCTCTGGCACTCAAATCTGATGCTGGAAAACTCCATTCAGATTAGGCTGTGAATTCTTACTCAGATACAAGTGCTATTCTGCTATTCTGAGTGTCTCTGGGGAGGATGGGGATAGTTTCTTAAAAATTCTTCTAAAAATGTATGTAGGTGTTTTTGTGACATTTCAAAGGCTGATAACCAAAGCAAAGTTGCTAGGACCTTTTATTCACATGAAACCCAAAGTGCTCTGAAGTTTTTCTACCAGCTTTACTGAGGTTTGGATCAAACTACATTAGAAATCCTCAGCAGTTCAGAGAAAAGCATGCAGAACTACTGATAGATGGAGCTGCGGCTTGTTTCTGAACCAGTAAACTATCAGGAAAGTCCATTGCAGGAAGAATATTCCTTTATCCTTGCTTCCATGGACTAGAAAAGGCAAGAAATTAGTACTGGGATGACCTAAGAAAAACAGGGCTCGATCTTGCAGTGCTCCACTTTTATCTGTCCGGCTCTAGGCTTTTAGATAACACACACCAACAGCGGAAACAGGGTGGTTATGAAATGCTAGCCAGAGGTTAGGCTTACACTGAGCTGTGGGAAGGGGAAGAAGAGCATTTGCTTGTCTGGCTTACGCTGTAACATTTGAGAGAGACAGGCAGGGTCATTCCGCCCTCTTTTGCTAGACCAAAAACTGAACGGATGTGAAAACAAGCCAGTTCTTGGAAACATCTTCCTTTTGGCTTTTTCCAACAAGATTCTTCAATGTATTTATTATTGTTGGGATGCTTTGGGATCACTGGGTATGGAGTTTTATCTTAGTTTGAGTTCACAGGGCTTGGACTTTGCTCTTCGAAGCTGGTGTCAGAAGCACTGTGCAGAGCTGAAGTGAGCCATGATCATTTCAATATCTTCCAGCTTTCCTATTTGATATCTCCCTCTTGTTTTTGAGTGGGTTTTTTTTTCTTCAGTCGATATAGAGAAAAACTTAAATACATATTTTTGTAAGAGATCACTGTCTAAAGTTTCCTTAAGTTAAACCATATGTTTTGTTGGAAACTTTAGATGTTTATCTGTTTTTCTGAGTTTTTTCTTTCCCCTTTATACTTTTACCCTCTCCCTAGGGAGCTACAAAGCAAAACACCAATGTCTCTTCCAGACAATGTTAGAAGGAACAGAGATAAAGCAGGGTTATATTTGCTCTTCAGAAAAGTTTAAGGCTCCTGCATGCAAAGCACTTGGTGTGGTTGAAGAGCACATCAGCTCCATGGGAACCCCTGCAGTGAAGCTCCTCTTTCTTGCCCTTCTAGGGAATGTTGACAACACTATGTGGACAGAAGCAGAAGTATTTTCTATCTGTAAAAAGATTAGAGCTCTTAAAATCTGCTTTACCAAATGCTTGCTTTTCTGCCACTGAAAATAAAGGGCCCTATTCATGTTCTTGGTAGCTGTGAACTTGGCACCTTCCAAGAGTACTATATAACTTCTATTTTTAACATCCGTGTGCATTATTAGAACAAAGAGGAATATATAGTATGAAACAGAGCAAACACAGAGAAACAGATGATATTTTCAGATTTAATTTCTCATTTCCAGGCACAAAATATCTGGGAGTTGTCATGAGCATCATCTGCAAGCTGAAGGAAAGTGCCAGGTCTCTACTAGGGGAGAGCATCTTTCCTACCTGAAGGCTATTTATGAATTGGAAATGAAATCCACTCTGTGTCAGGAGGAAGTCAGCAATTGTAAACCACTCCTATCTTGGCCTGTTTCCTGTCGCCTCAAGTTTCTTACGCTCTAAAAGCATCATTGCAGTCTTATGATGTTTTTTTTTTTTTTTTAGCCGAAGACTTGTCCGTGAATCCTAAATCCTTGCAGGTGATAAACGTAAAAAAATGTCTGCATAATTGAGTGACTGTTTAATTTTTCTTCTCATGTTTCAAGATTAAAAAACCCTCCTTCTCCAGCAAGACAAGTGCCATATTCTTGCCTTCTAAGAAAAACGTTACTTCATGAAAAGTCATTTTTTTCAGCTGTGTATCCACTCAACCAGTGGGTAAGCTCTGTCTGAGTAGCTCTTATAAGCAGGTACCTGTGGATTTCCAGAACAAAACCAGCCAGAACACAACAGTGACAGTATCATGACAATACAGAACAAGACCTAAATTTAGACTCCGGTTAAACAATAAATATATTATAAATACTCATCTTAATGGCATGGTTTCTGTTGGGTTGGAATATTAAAAGTTCACATATGAGACACATGTAGCTTGCTAGTGGTATAGCTTTGGGGATTGTTAGGGAGCATATTAATTTAAGTAGCTCGGGACTTAATCCAGGGAGGTAACTTAAAAGGGGTTGGGAACAGAGCAAGCAGGAACCTAACACTGCAGGAGAAAATGAAGAAATAGCTGGAGAACAGGGCCAACCTCATATTTATTGCGCACAGTGGGGAACGGCATCAGGAATAAGTCAGGCAATAGTCTTGTGTTCAGCCTGTGGGATGCATTTCCTACTTCTGAAACCTGTGTTGTGATTGGCACTGAAAGGGTGGTTCTTGTACAGCTAGTAATCCCATGGTTTGAGCGACAGAGATTGACTCTTCTTTGGAACATAGAAACAGAGTGACACTGAACTCCACTGCAGAAAAGAAAGGGTTTGGGGAGGAAGGGGGGGATAAACAAGTCTCACTTCAGTGAAGCAAGATATGCTACGGAGCTTTACACTATCTGAGGAATGGGCTTGTTTAGGGATAAAATCATGGGAGTATTATCATTCTGCCTTAAACTGCTGTAAAAGGAAGATTTTGTTTGTTGGAGATTTATGGTGGCAAAGAAGAGTATTTATGTGAATAGCAAAAAGCAGAAAGGCATTTTGTAATATCCTGACCATGTGTGCGTGCTAGGCTTAGCTTAATTTACCTGTGCTGAATTTTAATTTCAGACTATTCCCCCTACAAATATGTCTTATTGTTCCTCATTTCTGCTTGTTGCTGTGTTAACAATGTTGTGATGAATTATGAGCAATGCCTTTTTAACTTGTCTGTTTGCAAAGGACCATGTCCAAAAGAACAGTGCAAGTGGTGTGTAGAGCATAATAACACTGTGGAGACTGATGAACTGTATATACACCAATGAAGAAAGACACATGTATTAAGATGAAAAAGGAAGTAGTACAGAAAGTTTTGAACTTTGGACAGTGATGAAAACTGACCCATTATGCTTTTTGAAGCTCTTTGTATCTGTATCTTTGATTTGCTGTAATGAGTAATGAACTTTTAACAGGTTATTTCATCTCCCAGGGGTCACTCTGACCTTTCTCACCTCTTCTTATCATATATGTAAGTAGCCATAGGGGAGGCAAATTATGTTCTCCCCTTCCTCAAACAGCATGTGGAGGGATAGAGCCTGACAGACTTCAAGAAATCCTGCAAAGCTAATTCACTGTCAAGGGCTTAATCTCAGCTTCATGGCTGTGGATGCTGCACCTTGCATGAGCTGGGAAGAGGAGGGTGGCTGGAGGCTTCATCAGTCCTTGCAGGGTGAAGCATGGCAGTGTTACCTAACTTTTAATGTACTAGATTAAACTTGACCCACAGGTACTTTACTGAAATGTATACACATTTATTACCATATCTTATGTACAGTTGATGCCTCTTTTCCCCTTCATTTAAATGTCTTGAATATTTATTACATCCAATTAAATTTCAGTAACATATTTGATTGTCTGAAATAAAATCTTTACATATTCTTTGCTATTTACATACTGTTATTTACATATGCAGCTTTATTATTAATGCACACATGCAACTTTTAAAGAAATGACAAACTTTGGCTAGAAGGGTGCATAAATTCAAGTGTTTCCACTGCTAATATCTGCTAGGGAAAGTATAGAAGAGACGCTTATGTCTATAAACTGGCATGTTCAGGAAAATAGATATTTGTAATGTCCTACTGCTATTCTTTTTTCCTCATGATGGATTTAAAACATAGAAGGTTGGCATGTGGAAAAAAAAAAGTGAATTTGTGCATCTGATCTAGATCTATGTGAGAAGTATCTAAAAAACAAGCAATTTGTCAGGAGTTTTCTGACTAAAGTTCCTATGGCACATGGCTTGTAGGGAACAGTGATTTACAATTCCCTGTGAAAGCTTTTTGGGGCTGAAAAGCTAATAGTTGATGTTGCTATTTAAGTGCTAAGAGAATGTTTTCAGCCCTCAAAGGTTAGGATCAAATAAAAAGTTGTGTTCTCTGGGACACATGAGGGAGGTTATATCCTGAACTGATGTATCCCTGTTATTTATCTGTTTGAATCCATTGAAAAGTAAATGTTTTCACTAGGGAAATATTTTATTTTAGTATGAAGAGCCATTGAACACATACGTCTGCCTTGGAACAAAATGAGCTGGGATATTAAATGTTTGAAGCTGCATTGGCAAACATTCATGTGGAATCCAAAAACACTCATTACTCTTATTTGATTCCACAAAGCTGACATAGATTTTCCACACTAATGCTCACACAGCTACCTGGTCAATGAGAGATGGATTTAATGCCTTAGAGGTGTGACAATTCCTTGAGGACTTTTGGAACCTGTCTTGATATGGGGGTCTTAAGTACAGTTTATGAATCCTGGTGGAAGTTACGAAGTTGTTATAAAAAATGGTAGCATTTGGATTGCTGCAGATAGTGAATTCATTTGCTCTCAAGGTCTGTAATGTACTCCAGTATGACCATGGAGAGCCACTCATCTTAATGCCTGGGTTCTGAACGACGACGGGTCAGGAGAATGGATTTTCTCCTGTAACATTAGGAGGGAGAAATAAGGCCTTTGGTAACTTCTTGGATAGAAGCAAGGGGATGAAACATTAATTGAAAAAGAAGTCATGGAGGAACAAGAAACACGGAAATAGCCCTGGGGAAGGAAAAGATCTTTTAAGAGAAAACCCCAACCTGATGGCAGGACACAGAGTATGCAAGGGATAGTTGGCAAGTTGGGCTGAAAAACTATTTCTGAAAAGAAGCCATGAGACAGCAGAAAAAAATCCTCATCAGCTAATAAGCTCAGATTCCTGTCCAAGGAATTCTCCAAAGTGCTGAGGAACCCAAGAGAAGGAAATGAATATAGGCATTGTTATTTTTGTTTATGTATCTGTTGTCTTCATGATAAGTGACAGGGATATTTTGTACTTGGACACACATGCAGATAAGTGAAAGATCCTTATGTTTACAGTTTGCAACTTCTAATAGTAAAATCCTCTGGCTGGAGAGGATCTTCCTGATTTATAACCACCCACAGATGACACTTTGCTTGCCCTCCCAGCAGTAAGTTTTTCTTTTTTTTCACTGTTAAAGATGACCACTTTTTGCCTGTGTGTCTACTTTTCTGTCACCATTGAGGAGCTCTTAACCAGAGGACAGAGCAATGGAGCACGATCTGGGTTTGCTTTGCTGAGAGCCCCTTAGAGCAAATTCTTTTTGACAATTGCAACTCTGGTCTGAATTGTGCCTTTACCGTCTAAAATAGAAGAGATTGTCCATGCTTCAGAGGTGTTTGGGTTTCGTTTCTCTTATCTGTTCATTTAACTAAGACTGTGTAGATTTATACTGTATGGGTGTGAACTTCCCCATATTCAAAACCTCTGGAGAAGTGGGGGAGAAAGGGATGAGGAGAAGAGGAAGATGGAGTATTTGCTTTACCTTGGGTCCCGTTCCACCTCTTCTGTTACAGCATAACATCTTGCCCAAATATTTTAAATGAAGAAGCTACCATTTTCCTGGGGTAAACAGTGTGTAGAACTGCTGCCTTCCTCTTTGCCTCTGCTCAGTCAGTTCCCAATTTGCGCCTTAGCCTTGTGGTCAAGATGGTAACTTTCAGACTGAATTTATATTCTATAAAGTAATAAAGGGTCAGGCCCTCCATTCCTGCATAGGCATATAATTAATTTTTTTTTATACCAGCATAGTGTGTAAAACATAATTCCTGCCACTTCATTTCTTTTCAGCAGCGGTATAATGGACAGCAGAGCTGAACACACAATGCAGAGTCACTTCTTCCTGTCTCTGCAAGATACTTTAAAATTAGGTGAGATGTATAGATTTGCGAAAGCCAGGAGCTTGGGGCAGAAGAAGAGATGCTACTTGCTCTCTTACAGAGCTATTTACTGACCAGCTATTTTCATCTTTTGTATTACTGAGAAATTCATATGTTGTATTTGCCTTCTGTATACAGCCCTCAACAAGTATCTCTTTGTCAGCCTTACAAAGGGCAATAAACTGTGTTGCAAATAAGCCTCAGTAACTGCTGGACATTATGACTAATTGTAATGCAGCATATATCCTTGAGGACTATAAACCTATATTAAAAGACAATGGTTGAGAGAAAAGCTATTGAATTGAGATAGTACTCATGTAACCCCATGGGGGCTCAACAGACAACAAGGAGGCCATTGATACAAGCTTTAATACAAAAAGCCACATAGACAGAGAGTCATCCAAACCAGTATGGTGTGTGGATGACCACATAGTTCAGTTTAATGCTGCTTTTGTTTTGTTCTCACTTAGAGGCAGACAACACACACTGGAACATCAGAATTAGTTCTGTTTAGACTGCTGCAGAGGGAACAAACGGGAAAATTAATGGAGCAGTGACCCCCTCACCTTCTCTTCTTGTGTACTAACGTGTCTGAAATCTCTCCCAGTCCCAGGGTGAATTCTGTAATGCAAGTGAAAGAATGCAGATTGACTCTATTTTTTGTTTTCTTAAAAGACTGAGAAATGTTGAAGGTTCTTTTGCTATTTCTTTCCCTGTCTCTTTGGGGGTTTTCCTCATGTCTTAAATTAGTTCAGGTCTGATACTATGACTGATCTTCTGAATCTATCAGCTGAGTTTTCAGCTAGGGTGCTAAAATACAAGCAGTCAATATTTAAAATGCATTCACACTGAAGGCAGAATTGGGATCAATTTCAGGTTGAGAAACCCTAGTCTTGAGTGGTTATATCTTGGGTCAGGTTCATCTTTGTACCCCAATATGGTGTTAGTTGCTGAATGAGTTGCACTAAAAATTGCTTCCATCTCTGGAGTTACATATTTTTTTTTCTCTTTGTATGCCTATAATTGAGTTGTTACCTGTGTGTCTGTATGCACAAAACCAGTTTTTCTACAGACATAAAGCTGATTTTTTGTTGTGTTTATCTCTGCCTCTGTTCCAATATAAGGAATAAAGAACGTTCCCGTAACTTTGAATGACCAAAACTCTAATTACAGCCTACTTGATATAGTAATTAATGATAAACTCTACCCAGCAGAATCCCAGTCTATTGTTTTGCTAGCTTTTTCAGGAAAGCCAAGGAAAGGCTCGTGCACATCTGACCTTAAGCAGGAAAAGAGCAAAGAACTACCTTCCTTTAATCTTCCATTTTTTTAAATTGCAAATAATGCCTTTGCTAAATACTTAGTTTGTTTTCCTAGATCTCACCTCTGAATCACTCAGAAATCCTTTTAAATTCCATGTAATCTTCCTTTTTCCAAGGCCACCACCTAAGCCTGTCCTTGGGATATATATTTTCTCTCTTCATGTGCTATATATACTTTTCCCGACCTCAGTGGCTGATGAAGTTTGGTTGCATGCATGGTTGGAGACCTGTGTTTTGTTTAAATATTTATGACTTCTCCAGTAAGTCTCCTATCTCTGAACTCTGTTTATGGATAAACGTGACAGTGGCATCTTCTCTAGCTTAATTTAGAAATAGAGAATTAGCTACACTGAGAATGAAATACCACTTCTGCTAAATGGGACCCATTAAAATCAATAAGGCTGTGTCTACAGTAGTACGTGAAGCATGCTGAAATAGTGGTACCTGTTTTAAAAACATCCTGTGTGCAGAACCCACTGCACTGAAAACCATTTTCAAAAGTTTAGTTTTATTTTCATTTGATTTCAGACATGGGATGGGGATTGTTCTCATTGTTGGTGACCTATACCTAACTGCTATCTGTTAACGCATTTCAAGCAGGTGAGATACAGATGTGCTCCTTTACCCTGGTAGTACTGCTACTTTGGATTTTGCCCCCAAAAGGGTGCTCAGAGTGAGGAGCTGACTGTGATAGAAATGAAACATTGCACGTGTCATTTACAAATACACCAATAACTGGTTTTCAGCACGTCACGCACTTGTGCTCTAGAATATTGAGTGATACAGACAAGAATTCAGCAGCTTGTAGTCCTTGTTCAGGAGCATTTCCTCCCATGGCTTGCATGGAAAAGAAAACAACCACTTTTTAGTGCTTGTTTCTGTTTTTTTGTAAGAGAACAGACAGTTTTGGTCAAAGCTTGATGATGGTATTCAAGTGGTTTTGAGCAGGGTGCATGGCAGGGCTGTATACTTGTTCCCTGGACAGACCATTTCGACTCAGACGTGTCCAAAATACCATTCAGTGTAGCAGCTCAGACAGAGCTGCAGTCCTGTGATGTGGGCTCTGCTGCCTGCCTATCTCCCCTGCGGCCTGGGCAAGGCAGCCAGGTATGTCCAGTTTTCCTTCTTTTCCTCCTTCTCTCCTCCTGTCTGTTCCTGGCTGTGATGAGGTATAGGGCCAGCTGGCGTGATGGAGATCAGTGAGATCCAGTACTTTGAACCCATTTCCTGGCCCAGAGTTGGAGGTGGCTGTGGACTACCCTCAGTTTGTAACATGGGCAAGGTCATAGTTCTTTTTCCTCAATTTTTGTTGCTTGTCTGTTTAGATTTAGAATTTCAGAGCCATTATAAATACAGTTGTCGTCACAATGGGTGGCTAGCCACGGCCCCACGACACAAAAATACACTTTTTCAAGGAGGCTTCCTCAAGTGTCATGCAGAACCCTGTTTTTATCACTCTTTTGAAGTACCTTTCTTCTATCACCAGATGCCTCTTGGACTTTTCTGCAGACTGTTCTTTTTAACTTCCCCAAATGTGATTTCATCCTTCTTTCATATGATGATTTTAGCTTGATCTCTGTTTCTCAGCAATGTCTGCCTGGCACCTCAATCTGTCCTGTGGAGGAATCAGCTCCAAAGGAACACCCTAAGCAGGAGTTGTACTTTTACTGGGGCCAATATTTTACCCAGTGAATTAGTCCCTGTTGAATGAATGAGACGATTTGCATGCTTAACATACACGTACTGAAGTCCTTCACTAAATCAGATCTAATGTGTGCACTGAACTTCTGATTTAGTAGAAATTCTGCAGTCCAATAAACCTGCAATTTAGAGTCAGCAGGAAAAAAACATGGGTTTGTTGTGGTCAGTGCCAAAGCTGTCTGCAATGTCCATGGAACTAGGATGTCACCTCAGCTGTAAAGCCCTCAGACAAATAGCCCAAGAACACAAAACCTGCAGTCAGGAGTCTTCCAGCAAATGAGCCCTGTCTTGTGTCAAAGAATTTGGCATTGTAAGAGTTAACCTAAAACTTTAAACACAATAATTCTGTAATAATCTCACTGCATACTTTTCTGTTTAAATAAATTTTTTCCTTTCTAAACTGACTTCAAGAAAAAATAAAAAAAATCCTCCTGTTTGTTAAATTAGCCTAAAGCAAACAAACCAAAACTTCTCGATGCCGTCCACTGTAATTCATTATGCTGGTGCAGTACTCGCTTTCTCTTCTTTCTTTTTTTTTCATCCTTTCCATTGCCTGAATAATGTTCTTTGAAGACTACATCATCAATAAACCACTCTGGTGAGGTTTAGAGGGCCTAGAATAATGAATAACAATTAGGGGCATTTAAAAGGTAATATTTTTTCCTGCAATTTGGGAATTGATTTATGAAGTTGGGGGTCCTCCAATTTCATCAAATAAATGGTTTCTTAAACCAATTCTTCTTACCGTCATGGTAACACCTTTAGATCTGGCACAGTTAGCAGGCTTTCTTGCCAACTTATTGCTTTTGATGCAAATGAGGCATCTCTCAACTTGCACAATTAACACAACTCTTGTCTAAAAATGTTATAAGTTTTCTACCACCCAGTTAAACTAGTGCAATATCAACTTTACAGTGGGAGCCAGTCAGTTAAGATTCAGCTATGTGATGTTACATTTATTTTTAAGATCAAAGCTATGGATATTCTTCTTCATAATTCTTCTTGAAAATGTGTTGGAATTCAGAGGCCTGATGAACCCACCTCATGAACGGAGCTGTGTCATTAGCTTAGATAAGTCAGTAAAAGGTCAAAGTCCTGCTTAGCAGCTTGGAGGAACAGATCCTAATGCCAAAACCCGTCAGTGAAATCAATAAGATGTATAAAACTCACAGAACTAGAGTATTTGGAGTGACAGGTAGGATTTTCATGATCACCCCAGTGACGAAGTGTCCACATCCTTAAAAACAGCTGTTGAGAAGCCCAACCTATATGGTCACCAAATCTCATGATGCTTAACTGACCTCCATCTCCAGCTCAGTGCCAACAAGCTTTCTGACTCACCTCTAAACAACCAGCGCCTGGGACGCTTGCAGTATCTTGTTGGTGGGACTCCTAATGGAATTAAACTATAATACCTTGCACTTTGCTAGGAATGAACATATGGGTAAAAAGATGCTGAAGCAGTAGTCTTTTTCACAGATTCTTAACCCTCTTTAGAAATAGAACCCAGAGTAGTAACTTCCTGGAGGCTGTAGGTAGAGCAATAGCCCAAGGCAGAGTGTGTAAAATTTCAAAAGTATAAAACAATATCCTTGTCATCTTCAAAAAGGGTGAACAGTACAACAGTACGTTTAATTTGGCCAAAAATATTGCTAATAGTACATTCCCGGTAATATTTGAAAAATGGGAATTAACTAGCAAATAAGATCTATTCCTTCTACAGGCTTCCCCCTCTTGTGTTGGGTAGTATATTGAACAGAAACACTTGTATTTAATATCACACCTCTAATGTTCTTCCAGAGGCGATTTCTAAGCCTAGGTATGGTGTCTGTAGTGCAGAGGAGTGAGGAGGAGGAAAGGTGATCCTGGAATTTCTCTGAATTCAAGAGCAAGGGCAGCATCTCCCAAAATCCTTTCAGCAAACACATGCTCAGGGATCACCTCATGTGGTGTTGGTTCAGCTCTTGGGCTAGTGATTGCCTGCTCATATCTATCTAATGTAGAAGATCATGAAAAGCATCATCTCTAAAGGTCTACAGGGATCTGAGTGGGGATGTCTATGTCTTTTCTCTATAAAGCAGACTCATGCAAAGATTTATAAGACTACTTGTGCTTCCTTTCTTGTTGTTTTTTTTTTTGTTGTTTGTTTGTTTGCTTTATTTTGTATGCTTTTTTGTTTTGATTTATTTTTGCTTTGTTTTTTAATTAGAAGAAAACATCGGCTTAAAGTTAGGTATTCAAAGTTAAATATGTAAATTTTATTTTGTTCTGCACTAACTCCACCCCAATCTTTCTTTAAGTTCATGAAAACATGGGGAAGTAAATTCTGGGTCTTTTTGAGCATTTCTGGACCCTTTGGAATATTTCAACACCTACACACTACAGCTCATTTTAAGATACCTAATGTGGTATCTGCAATAGGTTAAGGAAGCCAGCATTAATTCATTTTGCAGGCTGTATTTGGTGGCAATTTGATAGACATTGAAGAATCCTCTGAATCATCCCAGGAGTGGGTGTAGAGTAGATGGCTGGTCAGACATAGACAGGGGTTCTGCTTTACCTTTTTAAGGGTTTCGGTACACCCAGTGCAGGCTGAGCTGAAGGGGGTGGCCCCCAGGTTTCTGCTCCCATAAATTTGGTGGTGAGCACAAAAGCAATAGAAAATAGAAGCAGTTTTTACTCAGCCAGGACTCTGTTGGTGTGTCTTGGAGAAAGCCAGGCGAAAGTTTGGAGGCGTCCAGTAGGAAGAGACACGCAGAACTGTTAAATCAGATTTTTCAGTGTGGCACTGGATAGGTAGCCTGGAGAGTAACTTTACACTGATTCAGACTGTTTTCACATGTTCAAGCATGTGTTTTCAGGAAGAGGTGACAAACTAGCTTAAAACAGTTCCTTCAATTTAGGAGGTATTTCCAAATGCTATCACATGCAGAAATGGTATAGGTATCACAGTATTTAATGAATCAACAACTTTCATGGAGCTTAAACATGAAGAGCAATTTATTTTTGCTACTTCTACAGCATACAGTTTGAAAAGCAAAAAGTTTGCTTTCCTCACTGCAATTCTATAGACTGAATATCTGTCACTCCTTTCATGTGATTAGCCTGGAGCTACTAAAGCCTAATTCCCTCAACACACAGCAGCCGCAGTGCCAGGGAGGGATTGCCTGGGCTGGGGCTTCCAGAAACATGTGAATCACCCCAGCACTGTGCACCTTTTTGTGCTTCTCTTGCAATTTCAGCAGGAAAATAAAAGTAATTAGAAAGCTCCATTTGCCACCAATGCTGCACCAAGTCTGAAAGTGACCTACCAAGCTGCAAAATATCCCCCCCCAACCCCCCCCCCCCCCCCCCCGGCCTCTCCCTTCTTCTCCATCTAAATCTAAAATCTGGTCATCTCTAACATTGTGCTGTTTGGAACTAAGCTGCTGCAGTTCGTGCACATTCCTGTTATGTTCAGAAACTGTTGATAAAAGATCTCGAAATATTTATGTTGGACATCTCTATGTGTGTCAATACTACCATGTCCTCACTGTTGCCAAATTCTGTCTCTTTTTATTATTTTGATATATGGTGGGTTATTGTAGAGCACTTGCTTCTGTACTCCTTCAAATGCTTGAGTTATTCCATAGTTCCTCTCTGAGAATCATTTACTGCAGCTGTGACATTACTCATGGTCATCCCTTAACCTAATTAGTTTAGTTTATTTACTCTGGGAGAAGGAAGCCCAGGATGGAGAATGTATTGTGATACAGCCCACACTGCAAACTCTGCAGCAGAGGTGGGCCAGAAGAGTGTTCATGAATCTGATTTTAGATGTCTTTGCTGTTAGGAGGGGCAGCGTTTTAGTTGCTGTTCTTTAGAGGGTTGTCCAATATCTAGCTGATATAAATAGAGCCACTGGGAGAGTCAGAAAAAGATGAACTAGCTGACTCAATGTTTGACTGATTCACCAACATAATGAAAGTTTTAAAATCCTTTGTAAGCAAGAGTAATATGATAGCAGAGGAACACTAGGGGATCCATTAGATTTGCATACTAATAATCCATCATAGTGATGAAATTAATTCAGTTGCATCTTACTTCATACTCTTTATGATGCAAGTGGTAAAAAATTAATCTAAAATATGGATTCCTCAACATTTTTGAAGAAATTATATGTAACAGGTCTCCAAAACAGTGAAATATAGAACTGATTGTTTAAACAGTAAAAATTGGAACGACTCTTTTTCCTAAATGCAGTTATAGTTTGATTTAATGCTGTCTGTTCAAAACAACAGATTTTAAATGTAAAGATTGAAAGTCATCTAAATACCCATTTAGAGGACCTACATATTGATTTAGGTATCCAAATGTACCCAGCTCCTCCAGTCAAACTTTGGTTGATGAGAATGATGTAAATTTTTTCCAGCTATAATTACAATATTTGTTTATTTTGAGGTAGATTTAATGTGCCATATAATTAACTAGTGCAGAGAATTAAGCTATAAAGCATACTATTATCTCTCAGGCTTTTTTTCAGGGCTATATGAGATTGTCACATATGGCACTGGTTGTTGATAACTAACCTAATGAAATGATACCATCACACAGGCTGTTTCTCAGTATCCGTTCCTACTGATAAGAAGTTATCTGTCTTGATATTGATTTGACATCTATCTGCTCCGTATGTGACTTTGGAAACTAATGACTGAGGTTGTACTGAATATTCAGAGATAAATTTTCAGATGAACAGAGGGCCAGCCTTCCTATTTCTCAGAAGCCTTTTTTCCTTCCTGACTGTTAATGAACCGTGGGTGCAGGCATTAGCTCTGAGACAGATTTTTATGATTGAAGATCAGATCAGCTAAGGGCTAATATTTGTGCCTGCAATGCATTTTGTGGGGGAAAAGCAGGAGTGTAAGTATTGATGGTGGCAAGACGAAGGGCAACTTTCTTACAGTGTCAGACTCAAAGTGCTACTCCTTTCCTTAAATTACAGCTTAATTTCAGCTGAGCTGAAAATTATGAGAGAAGTGTATTGCTGTCATTGGCCATCCCACTAGGGATTCAGAGCATTTAGAAAGGAACAAACCGGTCTGATTTTGCAGGGCTAGTGTGTATGTGTACATGCCAAAACAACAGCGAAAGGAAACGGAATGTCTAGGTCCATGTTTGGTTGTGAATGAGTACAGGGGAAAATGTCATTTGGTGGACTTGACGTCCTTGCCATTTTTGCTAGCATGATGATACCTGCTGTAGAAGTAGGGACAGGGAAACTATGCTTGGGCACAGCAGGATGCCTGACCTGCCTCTCCCTTCTGGCTGTGCTCTGGCCAAGGGACAGTGGTGTGGGGATTTCTGTTGTGAATGCATTGCACAGAGAAGAATTCATTTTTTATGATAGCGTCGTGGGCTGGGTAGGAATTTGGTTGCGTTGTTTCCCCTGCATTTGCCCAAAGTGGCTTCAGGGAGCACCAGGGGGTGACAGCTGATACTTTTGCTCCTTACATGCAGTTATATCTGTCAAACAGTCCAGGACATCTTTGATTTGGGTCTGGCATGTGTCAGGACTGTGGGTTCTCCCATAAGGCAAAGCTTTAAGAAAAACAGCAATAATGTGAAACCCCCTAAGTCAGTCAACACGATTTTATCACACTTATTTATGCTGCCTAACAGCAGGCACTGAAAAAGAATGAGAGTGGAAAAAAACCTACCGAGGGCAGTACAGAGTGAACAGCATTCCTATTGAGGTGAATTGTCCTTTTCAGAAGCCTAAATAAAAGCCCTGGTAGAGCAGCCTCCAGCCTGGGGTACTTACAGGAGGGTATGTCCATGCCAGCAAGGGTACTTGGTGAGGTAGGAGCAAAACACTTTGTGCTAAGTACCCGCTGTCCACGGGGCTAATTAGTGAGGATTTCAGTTTGCACTGCCACTAATCTGAGCCCAAGAGTTTGTTAGTGATTGTAACACTTCAAGGTGCATCCCTGGAGTACGTCCTCTGGTTTCTAAAGGGGTTTGTATTGCTCCAAGACCAAGACCTCCCACATGAGCCAAAGCATGGTAGGTGAGGACAACTGGGAGAAGGACTTCAAAAGTTCTCCCCTGACGCAAGCTAAACTACTAATGAGGGCATGTTGTTCAGTGTTGGACAATGGGGATAGGAATACTTTCCTTCGGGTTCATATGCAGTGTCAATGGGATCCTGAGGGGTGAATAGGTGATGAATGTTTGCAACAGATTCCATGGAGCTGGTGCCACATTAGAAAGTCCTGTTCTTTAGTGCTCTTGTTAGCTATTTAACCTTTTTGAACTGCTTGTGCCCAGCCTGCTGCATGCTGCATTCTTTTCTCAGTCCATTGCATTTTGTTTCTGTATTACACCATTTTTTAGTGTTTCCATATTTATGAATTCATCCATCTACAATAACAATTACAGTTGGAATGTTTACTTTGCCTGATAACATTTACAGTTCATCTACTGGGCAAATACTTGTTATTCTTTGCTTATTTTTTTTAATATATATTATTAGAAGAGGTTTTGTAAAATTTAATTCATTCTTCCCAAATATGTTCCATTTCACACAATTGACAGGAACAGAAAAACAAATCAGAGCAAAACAAAACAGCCCCATCTTCCCGAATAAAAAACTAAATAAAAGGGAGTTGAGAAATCACATTGAAAAGATAAAGCCAAGGTTTAGCATTTAATTTTAGGGATTTTTTTCCTGGTAGTTTTACAACATAGGGTGTGATTATGCGTGCCTTAAGACCCCGTTTTGGTTTATGTGAAAAAGCACAGGTTCCCCCGAGTGCTAAATCAAGAGCTTCATGCCCATGGGTTGTTCAGCAATAATGTTTCTGATCCCTGATGTGAATTACAGCAGTTTCAGAGAGGTTTTTCTATAATGACATGTAGGTGTTTGGACAGCTAGGCTCAGTACAGCCAACAGTCTCTGGTGGTCCCATGTTGGGAGAGAAGAGGGGTGGGCACTGACTGCTGGTGCCCATGGAGGTGTCTCATCTTCAGCCACTGCAGTAAATTCTGCTGGGATTTCTCAGAGCTGTACAATGGCTTCTCCAACACTTGCCCATCTGAGGTTAACCCAACCCATACAGTGCTATCTTCCAAAGTGCCAGACAAAGACCACGCTGTTGCAGAGCAGAGTACAGGCATTTCAGTGCCTGTGGAGGGACAGGACACATGGAGGACTTCTCCAGCAGCAGACCACCTCCACAGGGCAGGGCATGCCTTCACTGTCCACCCGTGTGCATTAAAGTGGTTAATGCTCTGTGCAGTGGATGGAAGTTAATTCAGAGCAGATAGCTGAGAGACTTGGTTTTAATGCGCACTGGAAGGATGTTGGCACACATTTTTGGACTGCATGTTGCTTTCTGCCTTGACGAACTAAGCAGATACTGTACCATGAAAGGGAAGAGGAAGCTGAAACTTGGAATAATGTCCCTGTTTGTCTCACAGCGTGCTGCTGCTCATGATGTTGAGTTGGCGACAGTCCTGCTCTGCTTGGAGAACACAGCCGTAGCCTCTGGTTGTGGGAGGATGAGCCCGTTGTTATCTGGCAGGGCTGGTGAGAAAGGAAAGGAAGGTTGATTCTGGCCAGATGGGAGATACTGTCTGAGTGTGAGAAAAGAGTGTGTGGAAGCAGATTATGCTCTGACAAAAGAAGCAAGCGAGAGCCCTACAATAGGTATCACAGGCAGGACAATAGGTATTGTCAGGAAACACCTGGCTCCGAAAGGAAGCTGGGGGGACCTTTCAATGAACGAACATACTCATCGTAAAATGTGCACATTGAGAGGTTCTGCACATATAGCAGGCAAGAGAATCCAACGCTTTGTGAGGAGGCAGGAAAGTCCTTCAGCTGAACTGTGGTTTCATGTATGTATTCTCTGGGATTAGATCAATTAAGATACTTTCCATGTGTTAAGACTGAATATTTGGGGGAACTTGCTCACAGGGAGGAGCCCAAAGCCAGTATATTTGGACACTGGAAGGAGTCTGCTCTATACCTTGGAAGTGGAGTTTTGGTAGCAAGAGAAAACAAGACTTGAATGTTCATTTCCCCTGAAATGTTATTGCCCTTAAGAGCAGACAGGTAGTAACAGGTGAGTAACTTAGTTAATATAGGCTCAGAAGTTCTATATTAAACTTCTAGAGAATAGTAATAAAAGTGAGGAAAACTCTTTAAATAAAAAGACATAAAAGAATGCAGACAGAGTGTAAAAATAAGTAAAAGTGGAGAATAAATGGGAAGATTGCCCAAGACGTTAAAATTAATAGTAAAGCCTTCCAAGTACACATAGAACCAAAAGGTGAGCAGAGAAGCCATCAGTGCTCTGACAGCTACTGAGCTAAGCAGTTTGCTGATGGGGCTAATGCGTATCACTGTGGATGCTGCATGGATGCAGACCCTCAACAGTGTGTTATCAGGGGAACCCATCCCAGATTTGGCAAACTTCTGTTTTTTCTTTTGCTAAAATGTGTTCATGCCATTGTAAATGGCAGAAATTATCCCAGATGCCTAAAAGTTGGGATCTGAAAATGTTATAGATGATAATGAATTACAGATCAGTCATGGACATGTATCAGAGCAGGGCAGCATTGGTGTTGTGAGAACAAACCCAAACCTAAACCAGGATGTTTGTTGCTCCACGCTTGGGTCTGCATGAATTCAGTGCTGTTTTTTGCAGATCTAAACTCTGCCCCGTCTGATCTCTACACTATCCTTCACTGGGCTCTTGGAGACATGACCTGGAGAGGACAATATCAGATCAGCAAAAGTCAGTTTAACCACATTACTCTTGTGCTCTGGTGGATTAAATGAGGAAGAAATAAAACACATAGAGAAAAAAAGCAAAGAAAAAGGAGGATGTGAAACAGGAGAAGGGTGAGTGGAGGTCACAGAGAACAGGCTGAGGGGTTAAGCACAGATTGAATATGAAGTGTGGAGAAGGTGAGGAGACTGGAAAAGACAGGGTTAGTGAAACAACTGAGTGGCATGAGCACAGAAACTGCAGGGCTGACTGCACAAATATCTGCAAGTCCAAAGTGACTGGAGTCAGCTTTAAGGTTGGGACATTCTTTTGCTCTTTAGAATCATGGACTAAAGTTTCCATTGTCCCATTTTTACATCTTCTTTCCTCTCCATTGCTGTTGTAATTTCTGGCATTTTATATTTGCACTGCTTTTATGTGAAAATATATATGGAAAAAAAATGGGAACAAATTTTCATTTCCTCTTTCATTTTCACAGGACAGTAAGGAGGTGAGGAATCGACTACCTCCTCACCTGGGTCATGATTTTCCTTTCAAACTGAAAGAACTCTTCATAAATCTCTAGTTAGAAGTATAATCCAGAATCAGTTAATCTGAAGATCATAGACAATGCAAATCATCTCCATCCTATCCTAGATGAATAAAGTTATTTTCCTGCTCTGCCTGCACTATCAGAGCTATATTGGTGGGCATTGCCACAACACGTACGGTTTTCATCACCTTTGAGAAGTTAAAACCACCATGTCTTTACCATGCCAAATAATAACAAGAAATCAAGCTTTAAATATACACCTGTGTAAGCTATTTTTATGAGACAAAAAGGCTTCCTGGTCCCTTCTGGGATCATTTATATGATGGAAATAAGAAATATGGTATTGTTTGGCTGGGAGGGTATAATTCCTTAATTACCTGAGGCATGTCTGAGTTATTTTGGAAAGGTTATGAACAGCATGGTATCAGCTTTGTGACTGTAAATAATATAAGACCCAATTTGTTATGGCAAATAACATCCTGAGCCAAAGATTTTGGGGGGGGGGCAGTAAATTGAAGAATTTACCCAGTGGCAAAGTACTTGGATTTTCTTTCTGAAAATACAGTTTTAGCAGTTGATGCTGAGGTGCTGGAGGTAATAAATAGGGAGAAAAAACAATGGGGGTAAATGAAGTGGTTGTGCAGATGGTGGTAATGCTGGCTGTGGGCAATGAGAGGATTTCTAGGGCCCATGTGGTTTTTGCACCTTCCACACTTGCTGGTGGTTGAGTTCTTGACAAAGGTGCGTTAGGGAGAGCTTGGCTGTTTTGTCTTTTACTGGTAGCGGGGCGACAAACAGCTTTGCCCTTCCTACCTCTCATTATTTTGTATTTCTTGCTATGAGCTTATTCTAAGATAAACCTTGCTTGTCTGTGCAGCAATAACTTCGCCATCACCATGACGTTTTGTGCAGAGAAACAGTGAAAAATAAAATCACCTTTGGTCAAAATATGATTGTTTTCTAATGGGACTTCAAAATGAGGTTTCAAAATCATGGCAGAGGACTGCGGGCAGAGAGTTTGTTTCAAGAGTTTCCAGTGATAGTATGACTGAATATATATGATTTATTTCATTTTTTTTTTAGGAATTACAAAACCATGAATTTCTGATGAAAGGCTTGATGGCTTTATGAATAAGTGCTAGTTGATGCTATTTAAGTAGGATTCAATTAAATCTTCATAAAACGAACAGAGTGAAAAGGCTTGACATGAACTGAGGCCCAGGAAGGCAAATTGCCATGTATGAACTATTTCATAGAAATCAGATTACTTTTCAGAGCTGCAAAAATGTGCTTAGCTTAAACATATTGGGCCAAATTCTGTTCTCATTTATGCATGTGTGATATTGAACTAAGTGCAATATTTGGGTAAATCTATTTCATATAATTAGTTGATAGGCTTGGAGGGGAAAGAAACCGTTGCTAATTTAAATATTGGCGTATTCTATTTTTCAAACAGATGTTCAGACTCTTATATTTTGGCATCCCAAGATGAAAAGATAGTGGAGTTGCACAAAAGGGTTTTTATGGAGACTGTCAAAGGAAATGAGAAAACTCTTGGGCCAAAATTCAAACAAGTTCTATACATAGTTTCCCACAAATTTCTGATCCTGAGAGCTGTGGGGAATCCCACTGACTTTAGAAATTCCCTTCTCCATTGCACAGTTTGCAGGATTGGGGCCCTACAAAACACAACACAGTTGTCCTGGCTCTGTGGAGGTAGATGGCAAAATGCCTTTGGCATAAACAGAGTCAGGCTTTTCACTATTATCTTCTTCAGAGACTGAATTAAACCCACCTCCCCTCCTCTATTTTACTTCACTCCCCCAAGCTAGTTCAATCTCTTGCTGTTTTACCAAGGTTCAAATTTGAAACCTAAAGTAACTTTTTATCTTCTTATGCTTCTGTAGCTTTCAGAGGTACAGTAAAATAGAGTAGATGCATTATTGCCATAATATGGATCCATGGTATCTTATCTGCTAAAAACAAAACTGAAATCTTACCCACTGATTAAAAAAATAAATAAATAGATAAAAGCATCTTTGTTCTGCATTTATTCCAACACTTTTTAATACAAATACTGAGAGTATTAAAATTATGTCACTTTTTTGAATTTGCTTGTAAAACTATATAGATATTTAGTAGAAAAACAATTTCCCTGATTGGTTTTAGGGTTTCTAACTTTGTTATTTTTTCCCCTTTACAAAATCCTTAGTGTTAAGAAAACATTAAGCCAGCTTCATGGGAAGCTGAGATAGAGTAATGCCACATGATTTACCCAAATTATAGAGCCAAAAGTCTGTAGCAGAATGGGGTGTAGAGTTGCTATCTTGTACTCTCAGTCCAGCCTCATAGGCCATCTTCCTCTTTCCAGCTATATTTCCCCTTTCACCCAAGTTATATGGTGATACAACAATACTGACATCAGCAAAGTGTCTTTATTTACTACAGAGTAGGAGAGAAGACCTACAGATTTAATGAAAAAATAACAATCTGTATGTATCAGTTAAAGATATTTACACTATCAAGCACATTACCATTATGCAGTAATGATGGAAAATGGAATCTCGCCACTATCCTCTCTCCCTTTGGAAATTCATATTCAAATCCCTATTTATACAGTGTCTTGACTTAAGATATCACCAGCCTTTGCTTTCCCTGCAGCCTGCCAATGAACACGTTTTTCTCCAAGTATGGTGGAATCATAAATGAATATAAGGTAGGGGATGCACAGGATCAAATTGCCTGACTTCAGCTTGCCTGGTCCAACTTCCATTTGCTTCAGCTTCTCCTCAGAATTCTGTGGTTTACCCTCTGGGTTAAAAATGGCCTGTAAACAGCCCCAGATGGTTCAGAAAGTCTGAGGGCTCAAAACATTTTCAACTAATTTTTGTCACCTTGGCTTTTATCAAACCATCCACCTGTATATATAGATTAGAAGCTGTACTTCTCTGCTTTTAGTCTTTCTCTGTATACTTTCGTCTTCAATACCTGAATTGCCTCCTTTTTAATGCTACAATATTTGATGCTTCTTCTCAAATATTGAATATATCCTTTACTAGCTGTTCTTAACTTCTGTATTTCCAAAGTATGTTATGGATTGTGGTAAGATTTGGTCATAAAAAATGTCTGGTTTGTTCACCTCTGATCAATGTAGTTAGGGTAAAGTCAAGGTACGTGGCTTTCAGTCTTTCATTGAGTTTTTGGAGTATGTAGTCATGCTGGTACCAGATTTTCAGAGGATTCTGCATTTCAAAGCTCTTCATTTGGGCTGAATTTTTCATGATTCCCACATACAAGCCATGCAAAAGTCTTATTCAGAAGATCTGAAACCAGATGTTGAAAAAAATCACTTGATCTACTTGAGGTGAATGAGCTATTCAAGGTTTGGATTCTCACTGCTAATCCTGCAAGTTTACCCTGAGGCAACGGACAACACAGAAGAGTAGACAACTGATGATTAATAGAAGTCTGAGGATGGGTTTATGTCCTATAAGAAAAGCTGGTCCCTGCTAAATGGCCAAACCCATTTTAGTAGTAACTAAGAATGAAAGTAGTGCCAGTTTGGCAGCCCAGCATTGTGCCAGCTAATTCATGTTGATTTCCCTGAATTACCTGTGTCAAATCAAAATTTAAAAGCTAGAAAACACAATATTTAATTTCAGCATTTTCAGCTAAAAGGACTTTTTCTGCAATTTTTACATGAAGCCTAATCCAAAAATTTTTTGTTCAGATTGAGTATTTTTTTTTCCCTCAGCCAACCAAAAATCCCCTAAAACACTCACCAAACAAAAAAAAAAACAACAAACCATTAGCTACTTTTGCATATTTACAACTGGATTCTTGGATTTGCAAGCTCCATAGTGCTGACCCTAAACAGCATTTGGAGTAGGTCAGGTGCTGGGTGCCAGCCACGCAGTGGTTTAGCACAGCTCTCTGGTGTGCTTGATGTCCTTCCTCTGCAATCGAAGTGTAAGAAGAGATTCCAATGATTCAAAGCAGTTGGACGCTTCTCCATTGGGGGAATTCTCAAACATGCACTTGTGGCCATCTTCCATCCCTTTCACATGACTCAGCCAGTGTAAAAGGGCAGCTAACTGGGAAAAAAAATCTGGCTTATGTTTCATTTGGAGAAGAACTCTTGAGAGTAGATGCTTATATGAAATTAATCTGAACCATCCTCATTTCTTGGACCTATAAATCTGGGCAGTAAATTGTTCAAGAACAGGTTTCTTTATAAGATCTCCAGGACTTATTACTTCTCAGTGGGATGGAAATTGTGTGAAAAAAAAAAACCAGCCCTGCTTTGTTTAGGTATTTTGGCACTCCTCCATCTTGTTTTAGAAAATAGAATGGGTAGAATTTAATGGGATTTTTCTGATCTGCAGTGTGTTCTGAATTCCTTTTATGATTTGGGCAGTGGCTTAGGGAAGTAGTATTTACTTCTGAACAGTTTTCACACCCCCATGCTGCTTTTCTTTCTGCAAAGGTTGGAAGTGTGGAGCACGTTCATAAGTGGGCATTTGATAGGCTAGATGTACAGTTCTAGCACTTCCAAATGCTTCTCTTATTCAGTAACAGAGAAGTCTCTGCTGGTTAGGATCCAACTGATCCATGGCAAGGTTTTAGTGGCCTTTCACAGGGATACATTAGAATAATGCTAAAGACCTCAGCCAGGGTAGTGCAGAAGGTGTATCAAGGCAAGAAGAAAGTGTTCAAGGAGCTTTTTTGCTCCTCTGTAGACTACATCCTATTCCACCCTTTTTTATGGACTATTTGGCTACCGTGGTCCATCCAGCTCTGTGCCGTTGCCAGATCTCTGCTTCCCTATCTTCAGCAACTGACAAGTCAGCGATTTGCTGTCTCTGCAATTTAGGACCCCATGAATTCTTGGGTGCCCAGTGCCTAATACTCAGAACTAAGTAACTTGTTGGCACAACAGAATCTCTTGTGCTGTTCCTTTACCTGCCAACTTTTCCCTAGCAGAAGCAAACTCTCTCTCTCCTTCCATTAATGCACAAAACAAGCCTTTTAAAGCTGCCAAGGGTCCCTTATAGGACTGAAGGACTTGGATGTTGAACAGTGTCCTCTCTGGCTGCCTGAGATCAGCAGTAACCTTACAGTATTTCCCCACCTTGATGAAAGGCAGCTCACAAGATAAAAATAACAGACTGTAAAAGCAAATATAGAATTATGCCACATTAATCCTCTGACACAGCATTCATCTAAATGCCACAGTGGCTGTGATACTCCCATACAGGCATGTGATTCATTCACCATTATTTGCCATAATTATCTTCCCCAGAATTAAAAAGGATTAAATGAAACTTGGTGGTCCATGCAGTTAAGCAATGGAAAAGAATTTTAAAATAAGTGGTCCTAATCACCTTTGTTAAGCATTTTTTCTTAATCTCTGTTTCTAACAACAATTTATTGCAGTAAATGTTTGTTAGTAGCCATTTGTCATCAAACATTAAACACGCCTTTCATTTTCCTGTGATTTATCGTGATGTTTTGAAAGAGTGGCCATGTGGTTAGTTGTGTACTACAAATTATGATGGTTATAAAAATTGTAAATTACCTCCCTCTGTGATGTAAGCTGCTGTTCAATGGAACTAATGGAGCTTGGTCATAATGGAGATGTTTGGACCAAGTACTGATCACTATTGGTTTTGATGTAATCCTGAAGTGGTCTCACTAAACTTAAGAATTCAAGCTAGTCCACTTTTGGTTTAGCTAAAAAAATAAAAATAAAATAAAGTCTGCTGTGCATCTTCCTCAGAACCTGTGCTGTTTCTTTTCTGATTCACATTTGAAAAAATACTTTTTCTACCTGACATTACATTTAGAGAGCAAGATTTGAGATGAATATTGTGTATTTGTTTAAGAACTGTGTAGATCAGAGGACTTAAACAAAATAATTCTCAAGTTTATATACACAGTGATTATGACAGTAATAAAAGTGAAACAGATGTTCAAATGTGGAGATTAAAATGTGTTAGGAACTGACTTCTCATTTTGCTTATTAGTTTTGTTTTAGAGATACAAGTTTCTGAAGTACAGCTCTGCAGAGATTTAGGGACCACTTCTGAATCTGTAGTCATGTACTAATAATCTTTCTGAGCCACTTTTCACAATTAAAATATGGTCTACAATCTTCACTCTGTGTAAAACAGATATAGACATATTATATTTGGAAGAAAAAATAAAATCAGTTGTGGTCAGAATGGGAATATAGAATCTGATCTACTTCCAATCTTTGCTGTGGTGAGGAAAGGTGACAACTGTAGCATCGCAGGCCCCTGTCTGTGCACCTCTTGAACTGCAGTGGTCATTGCAGTGAAAGACAGGGATAGTCTTATTCTCCACTCTTATTCCTAAGAAGTCACCTGCACCTAGGCTAAATACCCCATGACATTAAGAAAAAAATAATTACCAGAGCAGGAATGAGCACTGCAAACTTTCTGCATTACATACTTTCAGAACTCTGTGCTACAGATTTGGTGATGTAGTTTGGAAACTTATTTTAAATTTATTTATGGTGATCTTGCCAGCCCTCTGCATGAAGAGTACTCCAGAAGTACCTTGCCTGTATTAGGGATGCTAGTAGTGAAACAAGGCATCAAAATCTGACCCTAAATTAGCTGTATTGGGGAACTGGTTCAATATTTTTGAGTGCAGAAGAAGGGAATCTGGGCTCCTCTGAACTTTGCAAACTAGGAGAGCACAACACTGGTGCTGGTACTACAGAAGTATTGCTGGGAGGAACAGAGGAACCTTTGGGGATCAGAGGTTTGTGAATTCGCCTTCTCAGAAAATGGGCAGAGCTGCACCACCTCGAGAAAGTGGTGACTTTCATGGAGACCACAAAGATTTCATACAAATAATTATATTTCTGAACTAATTAAAATACTCTCTGGATTGATTGTGCTGCCTACATTAGGGCAATAAGCTAAGTGGAACTTACATATCATTGGGATCCCTCAGGTGAATAAATGCTTCAGCAACATGCATCGATGTTGCACATTTTATATGATAATTAATATGCCTTTTGTTTCTCAATTCTGGGATCTTTGTACTGTTTTATGAATCAGACCATATTGATTAAGAAAAAGAAGACTTAGAAGAGGAGCAAAGAAGCACTGTAAATTTGGAAGCCAGGCATAATTAGTTTGCACAGATTTTGTTGTTAGAGTTTCAGGTATCAAATCAATACAGTAACATTAATAATTGAGGACTTGGATAAATATACCAAGTCCTAGATTAGAGCTTTGAGCTTTAAAATGCTCTCATAAAAGGTTTTCCTTAGGCTCTAAATGATATGTGACTTATCATCTACAGACACTGTTAAGAAATACTCGGTTACTGAACCAGAGAGAGATTTGGGTATCTTCAGGTTGGGGAGTACCTACTGTATGTGAAGGGAAAGAGGTGGCGTTACTTTTGTATGGTTTGTCTTTTCTGGGCTGTAACTTGGAAGGGAAGGGAAGTAAATAAATAATAGCCGACAACAGAAATGTTAAGAATGTTCATAAATCAGGTCCAAGTACGGAATGTGGTGTTTTTTAGTTCTGATATTTTTTCCTTGTGAAAATACCTTAAGTATGGCAGGACATTAGAAAGCCATGTAGACTCCTTAAGATCCCTGAGGGACAAAGATGAGCCTGGTACCTCTGGCATCCCCAAACATGCAGATGTCATTCTACTGCTTGCGTGGAACAGGGCAGGGAGAGCTCCTTCTTTTCCTTAATTCAGTATGAAGGAAGTGGACTCCTTCCTTTGCTGAGTTTCCTCTTTGTATGGCATATGAAGGTAAAAAAAATTAAAAATGGTATGAGTTTTCTGTCATGACAGTGTGTAAGTCAGGAATAATGTTAATACTTCCTCTCCAAGTGGTTTGCGTTTCACCATAATATTTTTTCGCAGATAATCTAAACCAGATGTTTCAGTACTGGTGTAATTAAGCGGCTTTTGGGGTAAGCTGGCTCACTTCAGATTATCAAAACATACATACCTCTTACTCCTTCTTTAATCTGTTCAGTTAAGACTTCCATTTGGAAGTATGCAAACCACTTTTGAGTAACTTACTTTAATTATTAATTTTGCATACTGACAAACTATTCAAAAAGCTGTGCTGTAGAGGGGCTGACAACACACTGACTGGAACATTTTCTATTGGCATCATTTACACGAACACTGCAGAGAGTTTTCTGTAGGACTTACCTGGAAGGAAGGTAATATTTCTAATTGCTAGAATAGGTACTAAATAAGTAGGAAGATAAGTAGGGAAAACACAAGGTATGTGTGGTATGATGATCTGCATAGCTATACTGACACGATAATGTATGGATAAGAAAGAAAACAGAGTATTTTCCTCCTAGAAATGCAGGACATAAATTTCGGCTAGACTACGAAGCCTGCTAGGGGAAATGGAAAGGTCTGTATGGCTGTTGCCCCATCCATGTCTATGCAACATCAGTCCAATTTTGACTGACTTTGCAAAGAGAGTCAAATATCTGACTATGCATTGAAGCAGCCAGTGAAGACGTTTTTGCTTGCCCATGCTGGCTGGGCTGCAGTATGGTAACCTCTGTCTTATGAACAGTCTTCTGGCTTCTGGAGTTATGTGTGCTGCTTAGACTGGAAACATGGAGCCAAAATACCACTAATACCTCCAATGGCTATTTACTATGCTAAATACCCAATAACTGATTTAAAAATATAGTGAGGTTAATGTAGGAATGCATTTAAACAACTTTACGAAGGTGCATAGGCATACTTGTATTTCAGAACTAAAAGGTTGGTGTACCTTTCCTGTGTAGGGGACATTTTTTAAATGACATTGTTTAATTTTTGCGTTAATTCTCATTTACCAGTATAAATGGTCTTTAATTTGTACAAAATAATTTTGCTGTCTTTGAAAGAGTAAGAGAGGAATTACTGATGTTTTCACTCTGGTTTTGTTTATTATGAAAATTGTAAGGAATATATTTTTTTGTCCCTGTGTGCCTATTTGAAAGTTATCTGTTGCAGGCATAGAGCTATTGGAGAGAGTTTTTGGAGGTTTGCATCACTCCTAGTAGCTCTGTAATTCCCATGCACGCAGTGGCACTGGCTCCTTTATATTGCAGCCCAGATTGTAGGGAGATGCAAGAGCTCTGCAGCAGCTGCCAATGCGGCCAAGACGCTGGTGAATGTTCCCAAAACAAGGTCTGTAGCATGGCTGGGAAAGATGTTCCAGGAGCTGTTTTCCACTGGGCTGCAGTGTAAGTGAACTAGTTAGCCATATGATTCCACCAGATTCTTGAGGAGACTTTACTAATTACTTGCATTGTGGTTACGGATGGAAAATGTTTCAATAGAATTTTGTGTGATTGCAATCTCTTGAAAGTTTGACTGGAAGCCAAGAGATATGTCTGCAGGACAACCTCCTTATTAAAATTGTGTAAATATGCACAAACTACCCAATGTGAGTAGGCTGTGAGGGTTTAAGTGGTAGCAGTTTTTCATTCTGTAATCACAAAAACCTCCCAGATTAGGCTAGAAATCCTACTACTCAGCCTAATGAGCAAATACTCCTTCTTCTCTCTGTTGCTCATGGCCTTCCATCTCATGAAAAATAGTATGAAGGTATTCCTTTCATTAAATGGATAAACCAAAACTAGCAGGAGCAAACCTGGTGCTCTATGTAGCATTCCTTCTTCTTGGCTTGTGTAAATAATACATACACATTTGCTTCTGCACTGTAATATGTAGATATCACAGTGCAGTGTGCATATATTCCATTTCATTATCCATGTCCACATGAAGAGTTAGATGGAAATGCCAGTTCCTAGTCATTTTTACGGGAACTCCCCTGTGAAGTGCAGCACTAAGCCAGGAGGTCAGAAGCTGTGACGAAGGTAGGCGTTGTAGCCTGTTCTCTCCATATTTTCAGTGGTATTTTCTTAAACCTTCAAGCAGAAGATGTCTTCACTTTATCACCTCAGCAGCAGAATCTGCAAATCCTTTGCTGAGGCCACCCAAGCTCAGGGTTTTGAGCAAAGCAAAAACAAATATTTAAAAAAGGCTGTGCAAAGACAGCGAAGGGATTGCAAAAAAACCCTTCTGTCAGACTTCCAGGCTACATGGCAAGCCCAGCAAAACAGTAGCTGTTATCTAGAGTTGGGGCAGCACAAGATAGCAGCTGTGAATGCCTGTGCAGGAATGGATTTCTTCATGTCAAAGTCTGTTTTTTACGTGCATCTTTATTTCTCATCTGAACGTGGTAAAGTTGGAACTAATAAAACATAATGGCTAGTTTAATTAAAACAATTTAGTGGAGACTTCTAGATGCCGTCTGATAGAAAAGATACAATTTAAACAAAACACAAGAAGCTGGTTATTACTATCCCAGCTTAAATTTTGAAGAGACTGTGGATGTTCAGTGGATTTAGGTTCAGCCAGTACACACTGGAAATTTCCATTCCAAGCTTTTATTAATTTCATTTATACAATTTACTTTCATTATCCATATTTTTTTGACATCAGATTCTTTCACGTATTTGTACTGTGTATTTTTATTATGGATTGTTGGCATGTTAATTCCATATATTATCCCAGTCTATAATTTTGGCTTGAATTAGTGTTTTATATACTGTATTTTAATGGCAAAACTTAATCACAAATCCACAGTGGACAGAACTGGCACTCTCAGCCTGCTTCTATCTTCAGCTCTGTACTTTACATTAAAGACAACGAGCCAAATCCTTGATGGCATACAATTGTAGCCTGTGTGTGAGGTTGTGGTGGGATCAGGCGACCTGGTTATTAGTCCCTGATGCTGGCCTATTTGTCTCGGATCTGCCAAACCCAACGAGGAGGACAACAGTGTGAGCAGTGGTCAGCGAGGAGTCAGGAACACAACATCCTCTGGCTGTACCTACCACACTTTACCGTGCTCCCAAGAGACGAGAAGGGTAAAGGAGTGCTGCTGGAGTTTGTTGTATTGGCCCTGTGCTGGCTGGAGACTCCTCTGTACAGCAGAACAACAAAATTCTTGGACTGAATAGACACATACAAAATTGATTTTCCTCTCATTTTTGGTTTTAGGCTGCTGGCTGTTACGCCATTGGCTTCCATAGAGTTACTGCTGATTCATGTCGGCGTAAAGGGAGGATTTGGCCTATAATGTGGTGAACTTAAGGGCCAGAAGCACTTACAAATCACACTTCTGATGTCCCTTATTCATCCACAGAAGAAGTACAGCAACAGTGCAGGCAGCATTGTCCTAACCCTTACATTGTCACATCAGTTTAGACTAGGAAAGAAACCCTGCTGTATGCAGTCATTCCTGGACTTCTGAGATGAGCCTTAATTCCTTATGACTTCTTAACTTCCATTGTTTAAGTTATTTCATATACTTTTTTACCAAATCCTCTTTGACAAATATAACCATTTTGGCAAAAAATACTCATTTTCCTTGCAGCATTGGTCTAAAGCAGTTCAGTATAGCTACTTGAGTAAGGAAAGGAGCTTTGACAGCTTTGTATTGTTTATTTCAGTAAGCAATACATTCTAGATGAAATAATGTGTGGTAACCTGCTTAAGATGATGTATTTGTAATTAACCCCTAGTTGATAGCTCCTGGTGCAAAGCAACCTCTTTTTAACAGAGCTGTCTATAGTTACTTCACAATAACAAAAATCTGTTTTCTTGAAGGAGCATAGTTGTTCGAATATTAGAAATGAGCTACTTGTCCCAGATAACCCGGTATTTCTCAGAATCTTAGCAAAATAATAAAAAATAACTTTGGATGATTGCTTTGGCTATATTCAGAATCCTCCCTGGAGCTTGTTGCTGCAGTATCAATGTATCAGATGAATTGATTCTGTCGGTACAATAATTTTAGGCAGAAGACAAAACCACTTCAAAGAGTATAATGACTTGAGAGTTTGTCAATAAGATGTCTTAATGTTTTTGACAACACCCATTTTGTTGACACAGTGGGTGAGGAACCCTGACATCATTTATTGTGTCAAGTGAACAGATTTAGCTGCTGGTGAACCACATGGTAAATTACACTTTTCCCCCTTCCTGTTTGTTTGAGCTATCAATCCTATTTTCCTTTTGGAAGCTGGTGATTACTTTTTTTTCCCTCCCATCAACTACAAGACAATGTCATTATTCTCAGGAAAGAAAAGGAGTGTAATCTAGGAATCCCTCTGGAAGAGGTCCCTGAATTGTCATTAATTCATATTTAGCAAACTAGTTGAATAAGATATCCCATCCCATTGCCAAAAGAAAAAGTGAGATGGCTGTATTTATAAGCATGGATCTTTTATAAGCTAAAATCTGTTTTACCATGCATGGCAAGTTCCCAGCTAATTTAAAACATTTAAAGTTATGCAAAACCACTTAAAGAGTTGAAAAATATGTAAAGATATGTAAAGACACTAAGTATCTTGTTCACTACTATAATAACAGGAAAATCAAGACCATGTTTTGACTTGGGATTTTATCTTTAGAGCTCTTTGCAGAGAGGCTTTTTTTTATACCTGTGTGTGGGTTTAGTTTCTTCAAATGTTTTTCTTCTTCTTGTCTACTTAAGCCTTATAAACTTTGATAGTCTTTCATAATGATTAATATTATTCATACAGGGAAGCCCATAAATATTGTTGTTCATCAGTATTTGTCTTCAAACTTTGAAGTCTGCTAATTGCACGAAGATAGATACATTAAACAATTACCTAAATACTCAAAAGAGAAAGAACAAAGGAAATAAGGAATGATGTAATCCCTGAGGGAATTGTGTTTCTTTCTCCAGGAGGAAGCTGTTCTCTTAAAGTTGGCACAACTATTGGGATGCTCAGCTGTCACTTTCTTCTCACATTTATTCTGAATGAACACAATCCATCCATCAGTGCTTAAGGAGTTTTCTAACAGTACATTGACCTTGAATGTGGCACATTGATTTTCAGTAACGCATCACAAATAGGGTCGTTACTGAGTCATCCAGCAGTGGATGTGATTGGGAACAGATTTCTGAAATTCCAATACTGTGCCACCTGCCTCTGATGATGGATCATTCCACTGCTCCCCATCAATCCTCACCTCCCTCTAAAAAATGTTATCCTGTATGAAATTTATCATTATATACAACACAAGGCAAAAACAAACTGTTACAGTGGGGGCTTTTCAACAGTCTCCACACCTCTTGTAAGGATGGTTTACAGTGCCATTTATTTAGACAGGTGCTTCTTGTAAAAGACCCGGGTGGCGATGGTGACAGAGATGTAAGCACTATAGGGAATTAATGCTGCAACTGGAACTGAGCAATAGAAAAAAAAAAAAACAGTCTGGATCTTAGGCTGTTAGAGGTTAACACTAGATCAATTAGGGTGATTGTTCTCTAGATTGTAATGGACAAACATGCGTATACAGAAAAGGCATTAGTGAAATTGGGGAGGAAGAACAAATAGAAATTAGCTGATGTTAAAGGGAAAATCAAAGTGGGAAAGATTTTTGTGTTCTAAAATGCCTGGCAGGCTCACTGAGACTGGGAATGGGATCCTTCAAAATGATTCTCTAAAAGTACAAGTGAAAGAAAGATGCTTGTGTTTCTTTTGGAGTTTGTAAGGGTCAAGGAAACTAATGACACTTTCCACACATTATGCATATAAATGAAAGGGTAAGAACAAAGACCAGAATCTTCAGAGTTTTTTAGGTCCCTGTTGTCCACTGAGATCAAGAAGGATTTGGACTCCCTGTTGATTTCAGGTTTATGACTTCTGAAGCAGTAAAGGAGGAACAATTGTTCCTTTCCTTGAAATTGGCTGTTTTTTCAGGGTACAGTACTTCTGTAACCAAGCTGATGCATCAGTGTGGGTTTTTTTTTTCATTTAAATGGTTAAGAATTAACTACTGTGTTGAGCAGGCTGGGAGAATAAATGGTTTGGTGGCTTATAAAGTGGCAAATTTTACATTCTTCCTTATTTCACTCATTGCAGTTGATGCTAAGAATCTTGAAAAGAGCACAGTTAACTAGGCTGTTAACTCCTTCTCTGCCTGTGAGTAATTTTACAGTGATTTTATTAAAAATATGTATAGTATGTACTCCATAAAGCAGAATAAAACATGATATTAGAACACGAAATAACCATCTGAAAATGAAATCAAATTGATAGTATTTCCTCACTAGTTACTATTGCTTACCTTTAATGTCTAATTCCTACTTAAATCAAGATGGCTTTATTGGACAAAATACAATACAGTCAAGCTGTTATGGGCCACTTCAGCATCTATTTTTCAGCTGCTCTATAGCAAAATATGTCTCGCTCCTTTTTAATATCAGCTTCAGCCTGTATGATGGCCACTGCAGTGGCACTAGATATTTGAGCAAGTTGTCAGCATCTTTTGTCTTTACTTCAGACTTGTCCAACCTTCTTTGAGTGCCTGTGGTCAGCTTATGGTGGACAGTCATCGCTGGGCAAAATAAGCCTAAGCATGCATCGAGAGGCTTCTGTTCAACGAGTGTGGACCCTGAAGTACTGGAGTCAGATGCTGTTTGCAAGACACACATTTTACCAGGAGTAACATCCTATTTGACAATGATGGATTGTTTCATGAGTGGACCCTGAACACCATCATCATGTAAATGGAGATGTTAAGAGAGGTTCTCATTTTTCAAAGGATAGTAGCTTTTGAGCCAGATGTAAACAAGATTTTCTTACCATTGCTACATGCTCTGATGATATGGAAGTTCTGTATGTATATATAAAAACTTTGTAAGGTCACCTTTGCGTTTTCCAGCCTACTGAAGTTGCCCTCTTTCCCCATTTTTTTTCTGAAAAGAAAAAGTTACCCTTATTTGGCAGGTAACTGTGTACTTCAATTCAAGCTATCTAGCATCCTTAGGTACCATATGGCATACAGCTCCAAAGTATGCATCTTCTAGCAACACTGCAGTCTCTAAGTAAACAGGTAAACTGACCTTTGCTCCTTGCTAAATCTCTTACTAATTATTTTAAGCACAAGAGAACACAGAGAAAACACAGTCCTGCTGGTAGAGAGAGAAGAGGATCCTATGAATGACTTGGTCTACTCCCAAGTCTTATATAAACATCACATACAGCCTTGAACATCTCATTTCATCTCATTTTATCTTAGATTTATCATTGGTAGAACTGGCATCATAAAATGTGCTATTATCAAACAGGTCAATTGAGATTTAACACAGAGCAGTAAATCAACGATTAAGCACAGCAGGGAAAGCAGACATCATCTAAGTGGAGCCCAAGGCACAGAAATCTGATTTGGATTTTAGAAATCATCTAGGAGTAAGAGAGAAGTTTCAGAAGTCAAGCTTCACTTCTTGGTTTTTGGACTTACAAAACCTTTCATATATACAGCCATTTTCTGTGTGATGGCTGCTGGAATGTCACCTACTTGGGCAGAGGGAGGCTGCAAGGAGGGATCCAGAGCAAGGTTCAGATCCATACCCTGAGTTTTCCAAAGTGTGAGGGTTCTGGATGATTGCTTTTGGGTTTCGGCTCACCTGCAATTCAATATAGGTTAGTGCGTGTGCACCTCACTGCAGCAATCACTAAAGATATTATTACCTTAGTCTAATTATACATGAATTGCCTGAGATAACTCACTTTGACTGATCTGAGTATTAAAATTTATGGTTTATTGAAATAAAAACCCAAAGTATATACTGATGTCAGGGTCAGCTGTCTATAGACTACAGTGGAGGGTGATAACTTGATGAGAGTTAAAGGACTCCCTATACCACATTAATGATGTTATACTTCAGGTCTGCACCAATTAGCCAACCTGAAGCAAGTGCCTTGAAACCCTAAAACCACCTCAGACCTTCTCTCATCTTCAGTAAAACAAGCTACCATCTTTGAAAAGGGGTGAATGTTTTTGGTGGTGATATTTATTGCATGTACTTGATTCACTCTCACTGGTTAGGTCCTATGCAGATGTGGCAGGAGCATGGCTTGTGTATGGTCCTACACACAGTTTGGGCAGTCAGTGAGCTAGTGTGGCCAAGGGATGCCTCTTCTGATATTTTGGTAAAAGGGGCAGGAAAGGAGCCAGCATCTGTCCTTAACTATTGTCACTAAAACCACTGAGCTTTTGTCTCTCACCAGAGGCAGGGGAAAAAAGCTATGACTACAGAGTGAAGATAGAGCTAAGTTGCATGGGGTTATTTTAAGCTAAGTATTTAACTTGTCTGTGTCCAACTACTGTAAAACCGTATTTAGAATCTTAAGTAGATTGTAATCATGCTCTCTATTCATGTGGGACGTTGCGAGTTTCTTATTTTTTTTGTGTTAAAGAGTACTTTGACCTCCTCGAATAAGTGTTGCTATTAATCTAAAAGATATAGATCATCAGAAAAGCTCGTGAAAGATGTTTTATTTGAGATAGTTTGAATATACTACTGCATATATTTTATAAAGACATGCATTTCTTTTAACTCTGGGTATCTGAATTATGTGAAAACAAATATAGTTGATGTATTAATATAAACCTCATTTAGTTTTTCAAAAACCAATTCTTTATTTTTCCCAGAGACATTTTGCATATTATCTCTGATCAGTCTCAACAATCAGCAGACTTTTCTCTTAGTAAGAGCCATTAATACTAGAAGTATTAAAATGATATTTGAATAATAAGTCTAATTATTCAGGGCTATTTGGAGCACCTCCCCTATGAAGATCGGCTGAGAAAGTTGGGGCTGTTCAGCCTGGAGAAGAGAAGGCTGCGTGGAGACTTCATAGCAGCCTTCCAGTATCTGAAGGGGGCATATAGGAATGCTGGGGAGGGACTCTTCATTAGGGACTGTAGTGGTAGGACAAGGGGTAATGGGTTAAAACTTAAACAGGGGAAGTTTAGATTGGATATAAGGAGGAAATTCTTTCCTGTTAGGGTAGTGAGGCACTGGAATAGGTTGTCCAGGGAGGTTGTGAATGCTTCATCCCTGGTGGTGTTCAAGGCCAGGTTGGACGAGGCCTTGGGTAATATGGTTTAGAGCGAGATGTCCCTGCCCATGGCAGGGGGGTTGGAACTTGATGATCTTAAGGTCTTTTCCAACCCTAACTATTCTATGATTCTATGATTCTATATAAGTCAAGCAGTTGAACTCCGTCAGGTCTGAAAGACTGTGCCAACATGAGAAAATGCAAGAGTTAAATTTAAAATATTAAATTTTATTTTATATTCAATTCTAGAACTTATACTGTTACCTCAGTGATGTCAAAGACAGTGCTCACAGTTTACTGCTCGATCTGGAAATGAGTGTTTCTTGTGCTGTCGATATGTCTAAAGATTCTGATAGAATATAATATACTTTAATACCCCAAGTATTGCAGATTGTAATGCAATTTTATTTCCTTGGGAGCTTCTTCCCCAAAATTCTCAGCACTCCAGCAGTGAGCATATGGTCCTGAACACGTGTTGCAGCTTGGTGAGTGCTGTTTCTTGGCTAGCTCTTGATGGAGAGCATCAGCACTGGAGTGGTGGTCTACCAAAGCCCCTCTTTTGCACAGACCTTCTGTTTGCAGCAGAACAGCAGCAACAACATCGAAATAGTTACCAAATCTCTGCATTACTCATCTTCAGCTGTTCAGAAGGAATGTGTCTGAGTGGGAGCAGAAAATCATGCTGGATGCCAGAAGAGGGTGAGGTGGGAAGGGAGATAAATGCCCTTAGGAAGCCCTGGACACCATCTCTCCTTACTGGGGCAATAGAGAGAAACTACTGTTCTCATACATAGATATGTCAATGCTACTGCAGAAGCAAAGCTGTTTGCTGTTTTAAAACGTTTCTTGCTTGAATTTGGCTATTTTAAGCTCAATGCATCTTTCCTGCCATGCCTCTCCACTCTTGCAATGAATAAATCCTTCCTGCAATACCACTAGTGTAAGCAAAGTTCCACCCCATTTATATTATTGTGAGAGGGCAATCCAGCCTGGGTCTTACTTAAGTTGGTGGAGAGTTTGAATGAACCCACCATACAGGCTGCTTACACATTACTCTGAGGCATCTTGGAGCTGATGCTGCTGGAGACAGGACACTGCAGAACATGAACTTCAATGTATTTGTCAGGCTGTTTTGCTCCTGTGGTCACATAGAATGGTTCTCAGTCTAGGTGTCCATGTCTGGACCTATTTTCCCCTTCCTCTGTGTGTGTGCATTCAATAAATGGCAACTTATTTGTTCCATGAGTAAGCCTTTCATTTAAATCAATCGCATAGTTAGAAAAAATCAATTAAAATTTTGCCATTTATGTGTTACAAGGTGATGTTCACTGCCAAGCAGCCTGAGATCTTACCGTATGCCTTACCTCAGCCACGTCGGCAATTAGGCCATCAATCTAGAAAATTAACTTCATCAAGATGTTAGTCATTCTTGGAAATTATAGTGCTCGTTTCTCTCTCTTTCTCTCTTTTGTATTTAAATGGTAGGGTTTTCAAGCATATTTTTACGGACTTAACTAATGCATGTGACAGGCTTCTGATGTAAGGTGGAAGAAATGACAATTAAACATCTTGGAATAAGCACATTCCAGAGACTGCACAGGCAAGTCTTTATGCTGGGTGCTGTGGGAGAAAGTGCTCAGCAACAAAGCAGTGATGTGTTTTCATCTAAAAAAACAGGATTGGGGCAAAAAAAAAAAAAAAAAACACTCAAAAAACAAAACAGAAAACAATTCATTAGCATTTGTGAGGGAAGCTTGCAATAACCATCGATGTTTTGCAATCCTGCAGTTTTGTAGTCTACAGGGTAAATTTTGTGCTATAAAAAAAAACTTATTTTAAGTTCCTACTTTGGACCCTGGAGATCAGGATGAGGTTAATGGCAGTGACACTGGCTAGCCACCAGATTTGGTTTTGTGTCTGAAGAGATGCTGCCTTGCTGACACATGGAATTCAAGGTGGACTTGAGTTTTTCCCCATTCAAGTTTAAGCTCTTTTTCCGTCTACTGCTGATGTACAGTAGTGGCTGTATTCTCTCTAGCTCTCATGGCGTAACCATCTTACCTTGCTGTGCAGGGCTCTGCTCAAAAAGGAAAATGTAAATGAAAATCAGAGCTAACTTTATTGGAAGTGTTCATATTTCCAGACATGTCATCTCTGGAGGCTAACACTTGGCAAAAATGTGATAACAAAGTACATAACAGACTATGACAGATTATGCCCATTTAGTCCTAGATTGTTCTCCAATAATAAAAGTATAAATGGGAACAATATACGATGTTTTAATAAAACAGCTACCTGAATTATAGAACTCTGTTGTGTTATATTGTGACATAAAAAAAGTAGCCAGGTATTCCCTTACATATTTTGACTACCCGGATATACTGTCTATACAGGGCTTTTGCTTTTTCAGATTAAGAGGACTGCTGGATGCCATGGGATTATTGTGGGACTGCTAGGAATAAATTAATAGTTTTCTTTTTGTGATATATGTTAAGAAAACAAATTCAGGCTCTCTTAAGAGGTGATATCCTTGCTCGCTTGAAGGAAGAGGGAACATCTCCATTGACTCAGCCCAGCTGATATCCACAGTTTAACTTAGTCCAGCTGAGGCGAAATATCATAGAATCAACTATGTTGGAAAAGACCTTTAAGATCATCAAGTCCAACCATTACTCCAGGACTGCCAAGACCGCCACTAAACCATGTCACTGAGGGCCTCATCTCAAGGTGCCACAAGCTGATAGAAGCCAAATCCAGGAAATGGGTTTGTCATCCTTCTGTCTTACTGCAACCTTCCTTGTATCTGTTCAGCAATAAAGTTAGAACAGACAGTGGTTAAACTTCATTATCTCCTTATGATCAGGCAACCGCAGTACTCCAAATCTGTTTACACTGGAAGATAATTAATGGATTTAAACACAGGGAGATCTGTGATACACGTGCTTCCTGGCCAAAGCCCAACAGCAGGCTGGTTTTAGTCTGGGTTCAAAGTACCCAACCTGCCCAGGAGGACTCAGGCATCCTGTGAACATGGCCTGGGCTCCCCAAGACACTAGGGCGCTGGTGAGGGGCTGGGACCCTACTGATACTCATTATCTCCCCCTTGCTACATTGCACTGGAGGTGCTGGTCCTCATGCAACGGGTTTCACTTGCTGCCAATTCCTAGCAATAATGAGCTCCATCTAGGATGGGGCCCTAGAACTCTGGCTAAGTGATTTTTTAGGTTACTGTATTTAAAACTTACATCAGCAAAGCACACAGAGGAAAAAAAGTAGTTTTTCATGGGGCTGTAGGACAATTCTACATCTTATTTAGTGTCCGTATGGAGATGCAAGTAACAATAACTTTAACTTCTACTACATGTATATACACACACCAAGTTGTCACTCTCTTGGGATAAGATTGTGCCTATAAAATGATTAGTGTTCTACTGATTGTTTTAAAATAACTCAAGCAGCATCTGAATTTATTTACATACATGATATTGCCTTTCATAAACACAGCTGTATGCAGAATGCCAATTCAAGGATATTTATGGAAGTTCATCCAACAGTTCAGCTGGGATAAAAGCAACTTACTAACCTAATCTCATTTTCTCTCTAAAGGGCTATGGATGGAGTAAGTAGCCACAACGCCATTTTTTCTGTGCCCTGAACACCTAAAGATGTGAAAGGGCTTGGGATGATTGAGTAAGCCTGTACGTTTGCTGCTGCAAGGATGTTGGAGGATCTGATGAGAGGAAGCCAACCCATGCTGAGTGTTCGCCACTATCCAGCACTGCTTAGCCCTCTTCGATGTATCAGTCAGAGCCAGCCAGCCCAGATATTCAGGGCTTGTGGTAGGAGAATAGGCAACGGGGTCATACCTCTGCTCCCTCCTTGAGTCCTGCTGCTCCAGGCATCTTCCTGCTTTGCTCACGCCCTGCTCATCTGGTGTGTTTTTGCTGTGAGAGCTGGCGCTGAGTGACAGCAAAATTATGGATATAGGTCAAATTCCATTAAGACCACACCTTTAGCAGCACACATTCACCCTCTGGAATTTAATATTGCTTTTCGTTTAGCGATTTCCTTCTCCCCAGTTGTTTGCTTTTGAATTTAGGATAATATAAGTCATTATTTGAAGTAGGCTATTTAGAAAGGCTTGCACTGTTATTATTTAGTAAGCCAGAGTTACATTATCACTGGCTTGAATCTATGTTTGATGAAAAGATTTTTCCTATTTAAGAGGCAGAAAAAAAAAGTAAAAGTCTTTAATGGTTTTTGTACCTATTCCAAGATCATCAACATGCAGTATAATTAGAAAGTTCTTGTCTCGTTTAAAATCTTTTTTCTGTCTCATGGGACTTCAGCATTAAAAATGCAAGATTTATGTATATCATATAATTATTTATTTGTAGTACAGCAGCACTTAGAGGTATCATTCAATCTTGGGGCCCCATTTATGTGAAACTCTATATTAGCAATAGCACTGTTGAGTCAGACTAAGAAATCCCAAGCTGAAATCGTGCTAAGTATTGTACAAATATATTGCAGTGATCGCTGGCTGGAAGAATTTATATTATAAGTAGTTCAGATGGACAAATGGTTAAGATAGGTAGGAGAGAGGAAGGATTACTTGCCCAAATACATCAGATGAGAAACTGAAGTGTGCCATGATCCAAGAACAGATTTAGGTATGTAGAAAGTTGAGTTAGGAACCTGAAGGTCTTCGCTGTTCTGGTCCTTGTGAGGATTTACCTACCTTGCACGTGTAGCCTTGCTCAGGGTGCTGGTCAGTGAAAGCAGAATTTCTTAGAGCCTACTGCAGTGCTTCCAACCAGAAAACCGTGGGTCAGGTTTTTTTGTTTGCTTTTGTGTTAGCAGTGACTTCTGTAGATCTGTGGTCTGGCTCCCTAAAAACAGACAATGATTTCCTCATTAATCAAACTTGTATTAAACCTAGAAGGAACCCATGTCACCAGGCAGCCTTCCAGACCATTTTGAAAGCTGAATACTATCAAGATATATTATGCCCCTCTGCTTCAGTCTCTTTCTTGGAGTACTGAATGTAGCATTTAACTTTCTTTGATTATTCAGGCTATTTGCTCTTCATATTTTACATTTCTGTAAAAGACAGAAAAGACCCCACATTTTCATAAAGACCACTATGCAAAAGGCAGCTTTTTTGAACCATTGCTAGGAATACAAAGGAATTAGTAAGTAGGAAAGGTTATTTTTCTGACTAATTGGCGAAATCAAGTCCAAAGATTTATCTGTTTAAGATCTTCACAAACAGCTAGTAACTGACCAAGAGTCAGTGGACAGATGCCTTCAGTTAGGTGCAGGATTTGGCCTAGTGGGTCCATGCACACAGCAGAGTAAGTTTAACTGGTCAGCAGGGAAAGGGAAATCCTCACTGGCTTAGTTGAAAGTTCCTGGAGCTATCTGTCTGCATCCACATGAAAGTAAGTCCTTCATGATAAATCAACTCTAAAAAGGCAGGTGGGGACAAAACTAACCAAATGTAGTTTACAAATCTCATTTAAGGGTTTTGGACTGGGTTTGTCACTTGAATGCTTTATTTTAACAACATCCCCAAAACCATAGGAGTAAATAGCAAATTGGTCGCTTTTCTTCTGATTCGTGTAGGGCTTTTGGAATTCAGAAGCAGATGTCTAAATGAATATATGTATGTGTTCCTTGTATTAACAATCCCATTAAACTGTGCTGCCCTTCCCACCCACCCCCTTTTCCAGAAATATATCCTATCATTAGCTGCTATCTGGAATTGACAGCGAAGTAATTTGAACTCTGGCTCCCAAGGGCCTCCTCCTTTACTTCCTGCTCTAGGAATAAGGTGTGTATTGATTAGATATCAGACTGTAATTGGGCTCCAATCTCTCTGCTTCAAGATATATGATGGAGATGACAGGAAACAGATACTCTGTTGCTACTTGTAAATAGTCTGGTTGAACAAAATGGTTTGTAACCACTTCAGTGCCATAGTCTGTTATTACCAGAATGGGGCTGCTTTATCACTTGTTTTGATGGCTTTTCAAAGGGAAATAATATCTTTCTTTCCAAAGGAGCTACAATAATTTTAAATAAATTGAATCCCCCTTTTGAGGACCAAAAATAATTATCTAATAGTGCACAGCTTGGTGTAATTACACAGTGAGCATGTCACAGACATGAAACTAATTCAGTCCACAAACCCAACCTGGCAGCCACTCACTAATTTACAAGAGAAAAAAAATATGGTGTTCAGAATGAGGATGACAAAGGAAGGTGCTTGTGGTAGTTGAAGATCTGGAATTATTTATGGCTATCTGTATAGGACAAAATATCTTGGAACAACAAACTGTACCACGCTAAATATGAATCTATTGAAAACAAAAGTGCAGAATAGTGCAAATGTCTTGCTTCGGTAGGTCACAAAAGCAAGTTCGTAAATACTGGTTTAAGGGAAGGTGTGCACAGTCCATCTAAACTTCAAATGAGACCCAAGCTTGTAATCTTAAAAGTATATTCTGATTGTTGGGTGACTGTCCCACAGCTTGAACAAAATGCAGCTTCCACTGTTCATACTGAAGGCTTGGAAAAAGATAAATCCAAAATACATAGACTGAGGGTGAAAACTCATGGCCTTTTGAGAAGTAACAGACTTGGGTTTGTTTTCTGAACTTATCTTTTGGGCTTTTTTTAAATCCCACAAAGACAATCCAGAATAGACAATCAGTTTATCCTGATCAGTGATTTATCTGTGGGATTCCTGAGGCCTTGCGTGAAGGTTTCAAAGCTGTGGACCAAAGTAACTAATGTGTTGCAATAATATATTTAGCGCATGATTAGGCAAACCACAGAGAAAATAGAGGGAAGTGGAGTAAAAAAAAAACCACATTCCCTGGCTGAGAAGTTATTCAAAGTTTAAAGCTTGGGAACAGATAATTTAGGGAGAAGTAGATTTCAATGACTTCCACTCTGTAAATAAATTGCGAAATCTAATGCTCTAGTACTTCATTTCTGTCTTTCAAGCGTATTTTGGATGGCATTTGTATCACATTTATACCCCAAACATAGTTTGATTTTGCATACAAGACATTTATATTCTGCTGCTCCTCAGAGTGACCTTAATGTGATTTATTGACAAAGGGAGGTAGAGCTATTCTATTTTTTGAGCAATAGCAGAAGGGAGAAGAAAATATTTGTTTTTAATAAGATCTACCATGCATACATATATTATCTATTATGAGTATTTCATGCATCTCTGTTGTTATTGAAGGTGTAATTTTCAGTTTCCTTTCCTGCAATGCCTGAATGTCTTTTTAATTGCCCCAGTATTGTAGCAGTGGAACTCCACATGCTTCATCTGACTTCTTACTAGCTTTAACAGTGCAGAGATGGGAAGGTTTTGTCCCTTCCCTCTCCCACCTGCATATCTTTGCTACTGACACATTACACTTAAATCATATAATAAGTCTCCTAACCGAACCCCTGAAAATCCAAGTTCTTTGGCTGTCAGTCAAAAAAGAAGCAAGAAATAACTTTCACAGTGACTGATCTATAGTGGTGTTAGCCCTGTTTATGAAAAGTCAGAAAGCAGTCCTATGAGTTCAGCATTCTGCTTTTAGACCTGAGGAGTTAGAATAAGAAAATCAATATGAGCAACACTGAAGCAGGAAGTAATGAACGGAAGGGAAAGCTTTTAACAGTAATCTGCTTGGATCTCAAAACTAGGTGTCTAACCACAGCAAGGTAGCAAGTCTGCAGAGCTTGACACACACGGACATGCTGAGCAGATGCTGTCACCTACCAGCTTTTGACGTTCTCCTACTTTGTCTCAGATGGTCCACTCTGAGTTGCAATCCAATGAAGATGTGTTAGACTGTCCTTTTAGATGAACTGAGCATCCTGACTCCTATTTGCAGATGAGCTGGTGGAGATGCTCTATCAAGTAATTCCTGCCCTCTGTGTCTCTGTGCACCCTGATGCCTTCCTGGAAGTTGCTGCCTAAGTGCAATGTGTAATGAACAAATAACTTTTTAGTTTCAATCATCAGGGTTTCAGACCTGTGCATTTCAACCATTTAGGCTGTACCCTGGTCTCCCTCCCTCTGCTGCTCCCCACAAAAATTCCAACAGAAATCCATCAGAGAAGGTTTGGCTGGGGCACTACTTTAATTTTGTATGTTTATAGCACTGTCAAACAAAAATGAAGCAAGATGAGATCCACTTCATCACATAGCTAACCATAAAAGGTTAACATTTCATACTCATTCATGATGTACTTGTGTGCCTGAAGCAGGGACCAGGGAGTGAACCATCTTGTGGGCTCATATGGGCTCGATGGCTTTCCTCCTAACAATTCATCAGGATTGATTTGTGATAATGTTTTTTTTACTTATTAGGACTAAGTAGAAGGGGCAGTGCAACTGTATTAAACACTCACATGCATGCAAACAGATCCAGGCAAGAACTGATACATGTATTCCTCAGAGAAAGCAGAAAGAAGACGTTGTACTTTATCAAACTGCTGGTGTCAGCACAGTATCTTCAAAATCCTGTTTGGACCACAGAAAGGGTAGGGCAGAAGATCTATGGAAAGAAAATATTAGGAAACTTGGATCATGGGAATTTATGGATGTCAAGGTTAATTTCCAGGGTTATAAATTATGGAAATTGTGGTAAATACAGCTTTGTTTAAAAAAAAAGAAAAAGTCCTAAATTTCTGGTTTGAGTTGTGGGATTTGACATTTTCGCTTGCTCCTCTGCCTGATGCTAACAGTATTTCTAGATGGCAGTAGCTGTGTTGCATTTTATTAGTATAATTACTCTTAAAGTAATTTGTCCCATTCCATTTCTGTGTCTCCAGGCAATTTGAGACAGTCAGCAGGCCAGTCAACTACAGACCAGTAGAATACACATTTTATTATGAAGGATCAACTAAAAGCTGTCAATATGGGATGTGCTTACCCTTTAGAACATGTCTACACAGTCAGATGCTGTCACAGGTTAGCTTCAAGCCACTTGAGCATGAGCCAGCTTTGGTCAGGAAGTCATTTAGATGCATTAGAGTGTGAATGTGTCTACAGTAAAAATTTTGCCTTTCTGGTGGATTTATCAGCATCTTCACATGGCATGTGCCTTTCAGACTAGAGATGACTGAGGCTTTGGTGATTTGGAGTCTGGGCAGTTCTTAATGTGTGCCTGTTTATGTGTGGCTGTAGGCTAACTGTAATTCTCTTGCAAAATGTTCTCCAAGAGTAGGTCTGTTGGCTTGATCTCTTCTTGTCATGCAAATCAAGCTGAAATCAGCAGAATTAGGTAAAAGTAGATGAGATGAGTAAGCCAGCACTCTTAATCCATTAGGACTGCTCACTTGATTAGGATGATAGATATGAGACAAGATTTGCAAGATAAGGCAAATCATTAGAAATCCACATGGAAAAATCTGGTTAATCTGGAAGTCTCCCAGGGAACTGGCTGAATAGCCAGTGATTCTAAATAGCTTTGATTCTTAATGGGGACAGTGATTCTGTTTAATGGGAATATCTTCAGATGATTTAATGTTGCTTTGGGCATTTTATGTATCTTGGTCTTATGCTGGTCTTGTTTGTTTGTTTCCTTTTCTACTAGGAGCATTTGATGGTTTTAATGCTATGATATATGCAGGAGTGTGTTGGGGCACCCCTGCCAGTTCCTAGCTGTAGGCTAGCTCCTTTCATACCAATTACACATGTTGGGTTGCCTTAATAGCAACTTTGCTGCACTTAGTGGCTTTGGAATGCAGAAGTCTGCATTTTTGCATCTGTGGAGAAAGTAACTTCACCTAACTGCGTCACCCCCAGCGCATCACCAGTGAAAGCATTGTGGAGTGGGTACTTTCTCGTCATGGGAAGATGCACAGCTCTGTGTCGGGTGTTTTGCCATGTCAAACATTGTTGATAAATCAACAAAAGGGAAGTAGAATGGTGTTTGGATAAGGACATGCTGGGTATCCCTAAGGAAATGGGCTTTTCCACAACATATCACAGGTATTGAGCCGTGTGCATCTGTCAAAAGCCAGCTGTGTCAGAATAGATCAGAAGAAAATAGACCAGTGCAAAGAGGAGCAAGCAGTCCAGGTAAGTATGAAACTCAGTAGACTTACCGTCTTAGAAAATCACATTTGGTGCTCATCACCACTGCTCTGAAGATGAGCTTTCTGTGTGAGATTTGGCTGTGAATTTGCAGATGCCCCAGCCTTTCTTAAATACTGGGTGAAACAAAAATCCTGGAGATGCTTTGATTTTGCAGATGCTCTGATATATCGTGAAGCACAAAGCTCAACTTCCCCCACTGTCACCAAATTTCCATAGTTTATTATCTTCTAGTGCAAGTGCTAGATTTGCTAATGAAAGTAAAATGCAACTGAAGGATAAAAAAAAAAAAAAAAAAAAAGTTTATTGCCTTTCATCCTTTCCCTGCTGTCAATTTCTTAATATAAGAACTACTGCTTGTGTCCATTATTGCACTCTATTTCTTCAGGATGTAACGATGGGAAGGAAGAGCCTAAAGGATAGGACAGTTTGATAAAGTTCCTCTGTTGGATGCCAGGTTTTGGCTGGGATTCTTGGAAAATTTTGGTCTATTAACTGGTGTGTAATTCAGAGCTGGGAGATATTGTGTGCTGGTTTCTGACCTTTGTAAATACTAAATCATGAAAATATCTAATTTATTAAATTTCTCCTCCCTTCCCAAAATCTTGCCAAATTGGTCATGACCACAGTAAGTGAACTGAAGTGACTTTGGTATTTGTATCATATATAAAATGTTTATTTTGGGACATAGTTTGTGAAAATATTAATGCAGGATAGTTTTGGCCAGAATGAAGCTTATAAAGAAATAACATTTAATCATTAGAGACTAAATTGCACTCAGGCTGAACAGTGGTGTTCAGGATGACTTCTTGAATCAATTTATTCTATTTCTGTATTAAGCTTCAACCTGGCAGAGTCCTAGGGTTGTCCATAATTCTGTAGATGGTACTGTGTCAGTGTGCTCCTAAGTGCTGTCTGTAGCATTGGATTTATTAGAATGTTACTATTCTTAAAAAAATACGGATTTTTTTGTTCTCTCTTGGCTTGAATAGGCAATAGCATATTTTAGAAGAATGATACAGGTCTTTCTGTTCTGCACCAGGCCATTAGCTCATTTTTTTTAATACCAAATACCTATGAAGACGGTAGAAACTTGAATTAGAATATTATGAATTAACCTCTCTGTGGAGTAAAGTCCATCTGAGTCTTCATCACGTATACTTTGGCCTTATAAGACATGAACTATTCTGGTGACAGCTAGACCTATATATAAAATGTACTTAGTTTTAAACATATGTACAATTCTGCTAACAGACCTGTTGTGCCAGAGAATGGCGTATGGACTTAACACATGAATTTTCATCTTCCTTTTCAAAAGAAAATATATACTGAAATTGTAATCTGATTTCTTTTTTATGTACTTGTGTAGATAGACATGCAAAGCATGCAGAGAGCTTAGAACCCTAATAAATGAAATGATAGCACTATTCATACATTTGCTTCTCTTTTGCTATCAAATGAATTCCAAAGGCAAATTTAGAACGGTTTGTTTGGGTTTCAATTAAATTTTGAAAGTTTTGCTTCTGAAGTTGTTCATTTCTGTAGTCCCTCCTAACATGTACATCTTCCCTGTGATCTATTTGCATGTTTGTGCTGTTCTACAGCAAAAGCAGCTTTTTGGTCATTCAGAGCAGGAGGAGACTGGACCAAGTAATCAGTGCGTAGTGCTGCAGGCTGGCACCCAACCCTAACAAGAACCTTGACAAGTTGCTTTGAGTACCATGGAATAGGAATTGTCATCTTACGTGTTTGGGGAAGTTTTGGATTTGGTAAATGGAAACTGGGGAGGGGATGTAGTATTTGTTTATAGGTCAGGTAAGGTTATGCATTGCCTGGAGTGACTTTGTTTTGCACAAGCCTTGGATCATCCATATTCTGAGGCTTAGCTCTTCTTTTTTACCCTAAAAAACCTCTCTCGGTTAGCCCTTTGGAAAATGATAACGTCAGTGAGGTCATTGCGGAATTAGATGTTAGGCAAACCACTGGATATTTTGTTAAATAAAATGGTCCTTGCCAATATTTTGCAATCAGTACTTTAAGTTTAAACCACATTTTAAGTTAAAATGTGTCTGTATCTATGGATAGATAAACTTGAGTATGTATACAGTGAGTCCTAAACCCTTCATTAATTATAGTTCTTTTTTTCATTGCAAAGGTCTTTAAAATAGATAAACAGCAGTTCTGAAATCTGAACTGTAGGATGAAACACTTGTAATGGTTTTAAGACACTTAGAAGGAGACATATACAAGGAGTTGGCTATTTCTTAGCAAGAAAAATACCTTTGAAAATCTTTCCATAGTCCAGGTATCATCTTCAAAACCACATCTGATAGGGATCTAATCTCTATATTCAATACCATCATCGTTAAACATTAACACGTCACAAGATGCTTATCATTTTAACATTACTTTTCAGGATCAGTTTTAAATCATGGTCTGTAAAAACAGCGTATGTTCTGTTCTTTGTCTTTTTTATGTTTTTTTGAAGAAAGATGTGTTTTTTTCCTATAAGATGAGTATCTAATACCAAGTGAGAAGATTAATTTCAAATGGTCTTTGTTGGCTTTAACACTTAGCAGTGATGGATCTGATAGGAGAAAAAAGCTGCATGATTAAGGGACAAACAAAAAAAGATGCACAGTTAACAGCAATCTGAAATAGATGACACTACATTTCATACAAGCTGTTACTTATTGCGGGAGAGAAAAGGGCTTTGGTTCACAAATGCTCTGCATATATTTTTCTCCGTTTCTGATCACAATAGGCCATATTAAAACTTGCATCCAAGCAGGCCTGTATGCAACTTCTGTGACTTCCTCAATTCTTGGACTTAAAATGAGAGCTTTAGATTTCTAGAACATATGAAAAATAGTTCAGCAAGAAGTTTTTAAAACACTTAAAAAAAAATCCTTCAATTTAATTCTTCAGCTGCTGATTTTAATTATTTATTTATAGAAGCTTGCAGGTATCTTTTCAGCCTCAGTTCAGCCACTCCCTGTAATGAAACTCTTTTAAGCAACTAACGCAGGGCTGCAGAGCCTGCAGTGTTTTCACCTACTTATTCTTGATCTGTGTGTTGGTTATGTAATGGATTATAAAAGTAAACACAAAATTTCACAGCATTTGTAGCAATTAAATTCTCTGAATTCATCTATAGAAGCTGACATAAATACACAGGTGTACAGGGTTCTGTTCAGGGTTACACCCATTGCACATAGCTTGTCCATGCATGATCTCAGAAAGATCTCAGATTTGAGAGGGTTTCAAGGCTTTTGCTTCCTCTGAAAAATAGAAATGTCCTTATGTGAGTACCAGGCCTTAAAAACACATTTCAAAATGAGGCTTCAAAAATAATGATTAATTTCTGGCTGTTTTGGTCACACGTTTCTTCATTTAGACAAAGGAAACCCTTCTGAAGAAGGTCTGAGGATCATCAAGGTCCGGGCAAGTGAGGTCTTGTCAAACTTTTATAAACAAATGTTCTTAAAATTGAATAGCTTGTTTAGTGGCAAGAACCATTATTTCTTTATCTCTGCTTGTTCCTTTCTTTCTTTACTAAGATACTGCTTTCCTGTGTCCTGTTAAATCCCTCATCCTGTTAGGAGAGGGGGAGAAAAAAGGAGAGAAATATTGTACTGAACTGCACAGACGTATTGTCATTGTGGTTTCCTATTAACTTTTTTCTGATTCCTGCTAACTTATCATGTGCTTTAATGTTCTGTTACACTTTCCAGCAGCAGTGTGTCTCTAGTGCTTTGTCTCTGAAGCACTAAAACTTGCTGTTTGCTGTTTTGCTGTTGTCTTCATGTAAAATAGCCTCCTTAGGATCATAAGAACAACGGGGCCAGTTCTTTTTATCAAATGATGTTTTTCAGGATCTGGAAAGGTTGCAATATCAGCCTCTGCTCTGACCCCTAAAACAAAATCACTTCCATTCACATTATCTTTGGTGTGTGGGAAACAGCCAGAGTCTGAATATTCTTTTTATCCTCACTCCATATTTTTTTCTTTTCTTTTTTCCACATTTGCTCGGTTCCTGTTGAAAATGCATCTAACCTATAAACGAACAGCCTCCTCTGTGTTCATTCCCCAGCATTCTCCAAATATTCACATTCTTAAAATGCCACCTTCTTCCTTATTTTCTCAATTCTGTATTTGTTTATACTCAAAAGCTTCTTTGTAGCTGCCTACACTGAGCTGGGAAAACATATAGTCTAGTCTCCTTTATTTAAATGTACAGTGGATTGTTAATGTCTTTGTTACCAGATTCTGGCAAGCTTTATTGAAGACAAATCCATATGCCAGTGAAATTGTACATGAATGTTCCCAAATGTATGTGATGTTCTTCAGATTAATTAGATTCCATGGAAAATATTCCCATCACAATGCTTAAAGGATTTAAACATATAACTCCCATTAATGTTAATGGGAGTTGCATGCTTAAATCCCAGCATTTCTAGACAGGAATGGCATTGCTTTAAATAAAAACAGTGTCCACCTTAGTGTAAATTATTACAAATTATGACTACAGTTTTCTTCTATAGATGGGAAGGGAACACGTGCTACCAGATCACCTATTTAAAACACTTTGTACTTTCTAACATTGCTGGACAAGTAACCTGAACTTAACTTCATTACTTGCTACTGGAAATTTTGCTCTGTCACATTAAAAAGGTAGTCCAGCAATTGGCCTTAAAGAAATAGAAATGTGTATAAAGCAACATTCTCTTCAGCAGAAGAATCATCATCTTTCTTGGTAGCATATATGTTGTTTTCATGAATTTGAAATTATATGTATACGTAACTGGAACATCCACTCACCAGTAAGAAACTTATTGCTTCTCAACATGGCCTGTTTAATTACATTTTTCCTATACCAGAATGATACTTTTGTCGGCAGTTTTGTTTCTAGGCATTATTTTACAGTAGTTAGTAATACAGTTTTTTTAACAGTGCTGGAAAGGCAGCAGACTTGCAATTATCCAAATGAACAAAATCACTTACTGTGGACCATAAATAGATAAGTAGAGAAATTGCACTCTGGGATTGTTAAGGAAGTTTTGGATTACTTTACATCAGTCTTCTCAAATTTATTTAGCAGCTGCATGTTTATCAGAGTAGACTAGTCATTAAGGGAACAGGTAACAATTTCTTCTGAGATACAGTGCAAGTAGGGTAGACTAGTGTTTTAGGTGAACATCTTTGTGTCTTCCTGGAGTCTGCATGAGGAAAGTGTTCAAACCAGCATTTGTTCTAATGATTCTTGTGCCCATGAGCAGCTGTGCCTTTGAAATCCTGCTATGGAGTAGGGAGACCAGATTTCTGACATCACATAGATTCCCATAGAAACTGATTTTTTAGTCTCCAGGGCAGGATTATGTTTTACTTGCAACAGGATGCAAGGATGGCCATGGAAGTAGAAACCGTTTATATAGCAAGAAGCAAATGTAGCTGCTAATGAAAATGACAGCCTTTTCTCTATTCTTCACTTGCTCCTGCATGAAAATATGGCTGTAATGTTATGTAATCTTAGGATAGGTTTTATATTCCTAAACCAACAAAGCCACAAACAGAAGGGACAGAAAGGGGATAATTCTGTGTAACATAATTACATATGGCAGTGAGCCAGATTGATTCTCTACTGGTAAAATCCCAAATCCTGTGTATGAAAGATTACTATGGGAAGGAAAAGCAACGTTGTTGCTTGGTTTACATGGCATAATGTGTCGGAGAGGCTGAGGAGCAGAGCGCAAAATGCATCTGGTGTTCTCAAAAATGTCCTTGATTGTCTCAGAAGAAACACTTGCCCTCCTAATTCTTTCTTCTGTCAAATGTGTAGGGAAATATGGTTTATCTAATACACCCATGAGCTGGGGTTGTTGAGCGGGTAATCTAGGGGAGGAAGCCTTTAATCCTGAAAAGTATTTCATCTGATTGTCCAAATTTGGGTCTCTTTTGGTTAGTAATGAACTTTTTCCAACTACTCTATTTCATCCTCCAACATCATAGTTTTTGGTCCATTCCTCTGGTGCTGTCAGTCTCCTGTTCCACAGAACAGCACCACTCGGACAAGTAGTAGGTCTGCTGGTTTGTACAATCGTAAGTACAGGGAAGCATTCAGAGGCTGGGAGATGGCTATCACTGATCACGTGTCAACATCTTCAAAACTCATCTAGGTATGAGCAAACTGTTGCTCAAATAAAGTGCAGTTCCTTCCTGATTATTCAGTGCTTTGCTTATTATACTAATTTGCAAGCTTTCTGACTGCAGCATCATCTCCTATAGCTTCCTTACAATCTTCTGATTCATTTGCATCTCAAAACACCCATTTCTGTTGCTTGAGTATCTGAGACGCTAATTTAACCTCAACACTTGTGGAAACTGGAGGTATTACATAGTCTTCAGCTTTCTCCTACCATTCCATCAGACATTTTACTTATTTCTGCTTCTACTACTTCTGTGCTTGGAAAAGGTGGAAACTTTTTTTTCCTCCCCCATCTTTTCTCATGATGTCACTGCATCTTATCGCTGATTGATTTGCATTGCATGAGTCATGGCAAAAATGGAATGCCTCATCTCCTAAACCAACCACTTCCACCTCCACTTTCTGTCCTGTCTCCCAGTCCTGCCATGTGAGTTGTCATGCTTGATTCATCTCTCTTATTTATGTTTCTTCATCACATGAGTGGTCAAAAGTCCTGCTGAAACATTTACGTTGACTCGTGATTAAGTTGATAGATAAGAGGTTCACTGGTACTTTCCATTAGGTTAGACTGTTCCAAGAACTAAATCCTTCAGCATCCATCAGATAGTATATCTAGCTAGTGTTAAACTGGGAAGAGATTAATTGCGGTGGTTTGAATGATTTACCGGGGGGCTGGGAAGGACAGTCTACAGAGCCATATTGTGCCAGAGTGTTGTTTGAGTGGAAGCAAAGGCACCAAATTATTTTTCTTCCCTTCACTGGTTTGACATACAGTGTCCCAGAATGAGTGTGTCCTTGTAGTCCAGCCAGATAGAGAAATTGTTCCCTCTGAGCATCCTTCTGCAGACTGCAAGCAAAGACATCAGGAAGAGCAGGGGTGGACTTCTGGTGGTTATATAGGTACAGTTCTCAGGAGTGGAGTTAGTGCTTCTGGATATTTTAAGGTAATGTATTAGTCTAATTTATCAGTTGTGTGTATGGCTGGAGTCTAAAATGAAAGGAGATATGTGAACATCAACCAGCCCTCAGTAAGCAAAACCTGGACAAAAAAGTCTGTGTTCTTGGTCATAGCTTGCTAAAGAATTTTATTCTTATTCTGATTGGCACTGACCAACACTCTTACCTAATTTAAAAAAGCATAACAAAATGCATTTCCAACTTAGCGGAAGTAAGTTCAGTAAGAGGATTGGTTGTATTACAAAAGCTTTGTAAAACAATGTTTGTTTGGCTAAGATGGGCTGGGCAACACATCCTGTGTGATTTTGCATCACTCTTAACTGCAAAATGGTATTTTCTTTTCTGATTTGCTCAAGATAGACAACTCAGTGCAAGACACTTGAAATCGCAACAGGCAGGATGAGAAGGAAGTCCCCAACCTAAATTCTCCTATACAAAGTCGTGGTTGGATTTGCACAGTCATAAGAGCAGAATCCACCTCACCACTGTGAAAGTATCTGTTGAGTCCTGCTGACACTTACGTGCCTCCCAGCTCTTAGGAGATGCCCAAGGCCCATTGGTTTTGGTTACTGAGACAGCAGAGCATGGGATATGCACTGAGGAGTGTTGCAGGAGTGTGAAAGGAGGCTGGTCAGCAGATGATACAGAGGATCTATTGGGAGAGGGAATGGGATAAACAGCATGGTGTCTTTTTTTGAGACATACAGAGGAAGAGAGCAGGGGTATAACTTTCTCCTGGCTTATTGTTTGTTCTGTTTTCTCGTTTGATTCCCTTATTGATAAAAGCATTAAATAAATATAAAATTGATATTATTGATAATGGCATTATATAAATATAAAATTACATGGGAAAGCTGTGAAACACCTGACTAAGGTGTTCCCATCTAAGCATCCCTTTGTATGTGGGTAAAACATTTTAAAGTTACAGTGGAGCAAGGCAGAGGATTGATGCTCTTTATTTGGTATGGATGCTCTTTATTTGGTATGGCTCTTTAACACTTTCTTTGGACTTTCACATTCCCTCAGATAACATTGATGGAAAACCTATTTATGGAGAAATGTTGACCATAATACTGAAGGATGCGTCATCTTTATTCCTTCTAATCTGCTGTTGTCTGAGTGCCTTCCACTGTATTACAGCTCTCATTGTTCGTCATTATACTTGGGAAAAGTGCTTGCTTGTTTAAAGAGAGGGGAAGAAAGAGAGGTGGAGAAAGAAGGGCTTGTGAGCCTATGGTGAACTTAATTAACATCACTGGAGGGACAGCAATAAAGTACTTAACAGGGCTACAGTAAACCTCGCAAGACGTGAACAAGTCAAAATATTATTGACGTTTTCAATTATTTGCAGTTGTGGGGGTTTCGTTTTCTCTGATGACTCCTCAAAATAATAAAGCACTTTAAAGTTCTGCTCTCACTTGGCTGACCTGGCGCTCCTGCAGCAGCACAGCGTGTTACCCCGGGAGGGAGCTGAGCCGGAGCCAGTGTGGGGCAAGGAGCGCTGAGAAAGCAGTACATGAAGTCCCTCAGGAGGGGAGCAGCTCACATTCATCTCTAGGGGCTCTTCCTGCCTGCCCTGTATTATTTATTTTACTATTATTAGCATTTCTGAGACACCAATCGCTATGGTAACTGGGTGCCCGTAATAACTTTGCATTTATGTAATTCTTTTCACCAACAGTTTCTCTGTACTTCACAGTTACTAATTACTTTCACCCTGCACACATGGCCCATTGCACTTTCTAGGTTATTAAACCTGAAGATTTCTTATAGATGGGAAGACTGAGGTGCAGAGGATTTAAGGGCTAAGTGTTAATGGGTCTACTCACTCCTGGACCTGCCTCTCCTGCGTTTCAGCTTCTTTTCTTGGCTTCCCAGAGGAGTGTTGTAACAGGGACTTTAAACCAACAACCCTATAGGTTTCATCTTTAAATTGTATCCATTGCTTTCCTTCTGTTTGCTGAACCTTTGAAACCTAGTGATAGGAACCACCGAAGGCTTGGGCTGAGTGATCTTGATGCAGGTATTCCACACAGCAATTCAAGAGTGCATTTTGCATCCAGCCTTGCGCAGACATAGTGAGCATCATGACCCCATGGCAAGTGTAAAGGACTATGGGAATACCTCAGTGATTGCACAGCTCAGCTGTGCCCCCTGTCAGCTTCAGAGATGCAGCCACACAGTATTCAGCATCAGAGACATTCGTTGGGGGGTAACTGCTATGATGCACAGAAACTTACTGGCAGATTAGCTTGATACACCTCAGAGGAGAGATCCCACACACAGTGGGATTGCAGGGCAGCAGCCTCATCCCTGCATTTTGCCTCAGTTTTCATCAGCACTTGGGACTCTGTGGTTGCAGTCACCCACTGGCTCAGTAGTGTCATTTTAAATCCTTTTAATATTTCTCTTTTCAAGATCAACTTAGCTCGGGGGCCACATGGAGGCTGAATGGCAGGAAGCCTGTAAACTCTGGGGTTGCACAGGGGAAAGGCGCAGTCTGCAGCAGTACCACTATGCACATCACTGGAAGAATTATGGTTGATTTTCACATATATCTGTAATATCTGTGTGGCTAATAAAATTGACGGAGTTTGTCATAATCAGCCTGTACTCTCCAGTCAGAGAATTATGTCTGAGCATTTGGAAATCTCATGCACAGGCAGTTACTGAGGGAATATGCTGTGAAGATTAAGTTGTTTCTCCGTGGCAATGGATGTTCACACAGAAATGCAGTGCCACTTCTGCCCCCACAGCAGGTCTCTCAGAAAGAGGATATTGTTAAGTGGGACACAGGTATTAGCTAAAAACATACGTATGTGCATGCACCCACTGTAATAAGTGTGTGCACTCACACAGATGCACTAGAGTAGCATATTTCCAGTGCATCCAAAACTAATCCCAGAAATGTTGCACTGAACAGCCCAGTCCCTTAGTCTGGGTGGCAAAAGGAAAGCCCCGCAGGAAGAACAGCATTAAAGATATTGCTCTGATTTCCTACCAAACCCTCACCTGCTGGCATGCCTCACATTGCCTGTGCCTCAGAGTTGGCTCCCAGAAAGTTGTAAGCTCTGGACTGGCTCTCTTGTGGGGTGTTGTGCTAGGCTGTCTGGTCACTTCCACGCTGGTGTTTTCTGAAGTCCAGCACAGAAAAATAACAGGGGTTGGTAAAATCCATGTTCTGTTGCTGGATTTAATGTAAAATCAACTGATAGCTGTCAGGTTTCTGGGAAAAAATGGACAAATAATGCTGTGATGACAAATTCTGATCACATTCATTTTATAAACATTGATAGTCGAAAAACAGTACTCAAGAGAGATTCATACATTCTATATTTATTTACTGCATTTTGCTGGCTATGGACTTAAACAAAATTCATTTTGCATCCAAAATGTAACACCATGAGCACAAGAAGGCACACGACCACAGGTCATTTGGGCATCCAGTTCCTTTGCATGTGCATGTAACCATTTCTTCTTAAAATATCAGGGTGGGAGACATTTAGGAGTTTCCTAAAAATGCAGGCTCTGATTTTTTAAGAGGATGACTTGATTTGGTACAAGTCTGGAAATCATTTATTTTTGACTGTGCCAGTTCTGTGTGTCCTGCCTCTTTCTAGCCCTCTCAGTGCTGTGACTTGAAAAGCCTCCTGGAGCACCATGTGGTATTGCTCATTTAAGTTCAGAAAGAATCTAAACTAAGAGAACCTCTTCTGTAGCTCCCCTGTCTTTCTGGAATAGACATAGACATTCCTGCTCCACCTTTTGAGAGAGTTTTGGGGCCTGACCCAGAACACAAGTTTCTGAGGATGTTGGATCAAACCCACGTTGCTGTAAGAAGTGAGCACAGAACTGCCATTTAAAAGTGAGTTCAAGTCTTTTATCGTTTCAGATCCAATGAAAATAAAGACAAATGCATTGGGTTAATAATGCTTCTACCTTCAAATTTAATTTAAAATCCCTTGTAATGTAATCACATTTGGGTGTGCCATTACCCAGATGGAGAGAAATTTGTTTTGTTGAGAAATTACTTTAGCATAAGAATGACTTGTGTTTATTAACAGGGAGAAAACATGACTCCCCTCCCCAACCACTCCCTGTGCATTCCAAAAATAAGAAACTCATTTCAACATGAACATTACTGGTTAAAAAATAATTACACATAATGAAATGTCATATTTCACACATACTCCCTGCAAACCACGCTTCTTAGTCTTCCCCAAAACACTGCAGGGTGTAACCAGCTCTTTCTTCCTCCTTCATGAAAAGAATATTTCACAATGGAATTGTGCGATGACAAAAAAAAGAAGAAGAAAAAAAAATGATGCTGGAAGAGCATCACTACCCAGTGACATAAGGAATTGCCACAGGCCACTGCGTGTAATCCCACACAATATTAAGTAGTCATTGTATCTCTTTCCAAGGCTTCATTCTTCTTTTGTGACCTACAGCCTCAGTGAGAGTTTTTACAGAAATAGAGCACTATGGAATGGCAAATTTGGGAACCCTGTCATTTGACAGAAGTTTGGCTTAGAATGTTGTTTTATTTTAAACATATCTTTCAGTTGCTGTCATTAAAATTGTTAAATAGCATTAGAAACGTGTTTTGTCAATTACCTTGGGGACAAGTATAAAAGACCTGTCTGTTAAGTGTGTGCCACAGAAAATAAGACTGCCCAATGCTAACACTGCATGAAGAACTACTTCAGGTTGGTGTTTGCAGGGCCGGACAAGCGTCAGCACACCTCACCCTCCTTATGGAGCATTTCCCTGTGGGGACAACTCTGATTAATTGTGATTAGATATTCACAGACCAAGAACATGCTTTCCATAAGTGTTTGTTTGCATTTAAAGCAGATTTCTGCAAAGATTCTGGTGCTGACAGTTTCGGTCCAGGAGTGGTTGCAGAGCACAGGTGCAATACCCAGATGTGCACAATGTGTGCAACCTATGGTGTTCATTTACCAGATAAAATTTGGATTGTTTCTTCAAGTAGGACTTTGCTGGCACTGGTATCTATTTTGTTAAATAAATTTAGAATGTGAAAAAAAGTGTACATTGTTCTGCATAAAACTGAATTGCACAAATTTTGTGCTGAATAGCAAGAGTATTCAATATACATTAATGCTAACTAATTTCTAATCACGTGTTTATTAATATGGGCAATACTGCTTATTTCTGGAGACACATATTGCAGTTCTGTGAGGTTAGGTTTGGGTGGATAAAATTATATTGTTCCTACAATATTCTCTTTTAAAGAAATATATATAAAATAAGCTTGCGACATTACTAGGGGAAGAGACTGCTAAAGATTATAATTACCGTAACTTCTGTAGACTGGGATAGTGGTGCTGAGTTAAAGTTCCTGTTGCAAGATTTTTGCATACTCCAGGCTGGCAAGAGGGAAAACAAAGACACTTGTTTTCTTAACTCCTTAGTGTTCCATCCTGAACTAAAATAGGTAGAAATGTTGGAAGAAATGAAAGAAAAACAAAGCAGGCAAGTGAGAAACTGATTGGAAATCACAAGAACAACATAAAGATAGGGAAAGAAATTTAACAAAGTTTTTTTTTTTTTTAATTTTTCTCCTTGAATGAAACAGTTAAGAGGGGGGAAGGAACGCTCACTTAAAAAAAAATGAAATTTTAAATATCCTCTGAGTGTAATGCCCATCCTTTTCCTTCCTATAATTAGAAGCACCCAACGGTAGCTCTTATTTACCCTGGTAACATTTTGTTTAAAGAAATATTTCGTAAAATTGCAGTCTGGATTTTATTGCTGTGCTTTGCTGGATGTCTGGGAGAGGTTATACAGCCACCCCTAACCCACTCCATCCTCAAATCCAAGCGTGCTTTAAATTCAGAGCTTTGAAAACCAGCTAAATTTACACCCAGCTTGCTCTGGAAATAAATCTGCTCATTTAGATGAGGTCTCATTTGAAATGGCTTAGCCCAATAATTAATCATTTCATTCTCTTTATATATTTGTGGGTATTTGAAAGAAGTTTGATTAGTTACCAGTGATTACACTTCCTAACACCCTGCAAAGGAAATAATAAAATAAAACCCATCAGGCTTTTAGAAAAGATTGCTTGGGCTCGATTTGGGCTGAATTTAATAGTGACTTACTAACTGGCAATTATTTGTCTGCCTTTAACAGGAACTCTCTAATGAAAGAGATTATCATCCAAGAGTTATACCAAGTTTCTTTTTAAACCCTGTCATGGGAAGATAGGAACAAAGCAGTGATGGCTTTTCAGTTTCCCCCTAGGCAGGGATGGCACAAGGTGCTGTTTCAGGTCACATAAGCACAGGTACCCACCAACCCCCTGTCTGGCCCCCTGGGATGCTCAGCCTCCTCCTGCTCAATCATTTGGGCTAGTTCAATACATGCAAGAAAACAGGCAAGCTTCCAGTTGCTGATTTGTTGTTTCTAAATGCGCTAAATTGCTTTAAGGAGTCTTGAGATTCAGGTTTAAAGATGTTTGCCTAATCCCATGGTGTTTTGCTTATAAGGAGCCGCAGAGGGGAAAGATCATGTCAGTCTGTGTAGGCATTGCACATCTAATACAGCCTGTCATTTCTTATCGATATTGTGGCCACAGTGGATGAATGTCAGAGTTCAACATAGCCATGCTGTTTAACCTGGTGCTATTATCACAATGACCTTAACCAGCTAGGCAGTTCACAGAGCAGGCACTAAACAGAGCATGAGATGAATTTAATGGATTACTAGGGAGTATGTTATTGCAAGGAGAAGCACCTGTGGAGCAACATATTTACCTCAGTTCCACTGAATGAGCATGTTGAAAGTGAATTGGCACAGCTTTCTGCTTTATGAAAGGAAGTATATTGTCATTCTTCATGCTTTCATTAAGAGGATTTAAGGCAGAGGATGCTGAAATGGTTCTGTGTTGGCACCAAAAAAAATCACAGATTAATAAGTGAAGCTTGAAAATAGTAAAGCATCTGATTTTTGCTTTTTCATCAACAAGCTTAATAAACCAGGATGAAACTATTAACATACAAATAGACAACCTTCTGATTAAAACAGCAGCAGCCAGCTCAGCCTGAAAAAGACCTCTTCAGGCAGAAAGCAATTATGATGGCGAATGTTGCCTGATTCACTTCCATTTACAACAAACCTAGAAAATCAAAATGTAACCAATCATAATTTTACAGAAAACACTGGTTTTATTAAAAAATCAAGATGCTCTTGATTTTTATGCTCATGATTGGCATTTTAAAAGCCTCCAAATCTACTACAAGGTTTTACTTCTTTGAATTTCTACTGTAGATGTATACTATAAAGAAAAGTAAGCCTTTGGGATAAAGTATTGTGGGAAACCTTCCCAGAGTAAAGGCAGAAATTATCCTAGATTGTATTACTATAGTATGTTTACTTTCCTTTCCTGCATCTCCCCTAAGATGATTTTCTGTGGGACGAATCTACTTTCTGGCTAACCATCACTTAACAATCTACCTCCTGACAATGACAATCTAGTGGAAAGAAGTTTCCTGATTTTAAAGTCAAGACATGACAACTGATACCACTAAACTATTTCAGCTTTTGCATAAAAGAAATTTTGATTTGTGATGAAATAAATGACTGGTAGAGGAGAATTTTTCCTTGTGACAAAGCAAACCCGGTTTCCTGTTTGCGTGGACTGAGCACAAGCCATCGTGAAAGCCTGTCCAGAAATATGCTTGCTCCTTTGAGCAGGGAGGCTTTCCAGAATGCTGTGCTGCCTAATTCCAGTTTATGCAAGCGGAGTATAAGTGGTACCAAGCCCTACTGAATTTCCTCTTGCCCCCATTCCAAAAGGGTGTAAATACGTGCCTAAACCACTCCTCATTCAGGATAGTGCAGAGGCTCATCTGTAGCTTAAAGCATGTGTTTAAGTGGTTTGCAAGGTGAACACATGCATATATTGAGATATATTTTTAACATATTTTTAACATATCTTGGACCTCAACGTATCCTGCTCCTCCTGGAGGAAGGAGTCAAGATGAATTTTTCCAGATGGAAATAGGAGTGCCTATAGAATTATCTGAGGAATCCCCTTCATTCCACCTGCGAGAAGCATTTCTCTTCGATATTTTGAAAAGAAGTCTTTACATGGTTAGCTCTGAAATGTTGACACTTTTTGGTATCTGCACTATGTTTGATATTGAGGCAAGTATGCATTTAATGTGTCTATGAGCTTACCCTCCAGTTTCCTTTTAATTTCATAAAACTTATTTTGAATATTCTTTTTGAGCAGGACATAAAGCTGCTTATGTCTCACTTATTTAGGTGGTCAGAAACCAGATCATCATGCATTATAAAAGATTTCAAGGTTGGAGCATGGTGGTATATGATTTCTGCACCAGAGAGAGTTAGAAACCTAATTAGACAGCTAAAGTAGCCTCCAAATGTGCAGACGCTCTTTTACACTCCAAAATAGTTGCATCAGCTGTCAAAACAAGTGGACAAATGATGCAGACAAGCAACCGAGGGTTTTCATTTGTGAGTAACATTAATTGTGGGTGTAAAATGAAAGATATAGTAAGTGATGAAAGTACCACTCAGTAGCTGGATGAAACTCTTTCTAAAGGGGGAGTTACAAATGGGACACTTTTATAAGCAAATCAAATTTCAGCTCTGGACTGACCCTTTTATGTTCTTGAAAAAATATATAACAGTGCCCACTGATTCTTGTTCTCCTTGATTTTGGTTTTCTAGCAGGGTATTCTGGCTCAGTGTTCATTAATCTGCAGTAATTGGGCTGGGAGAGCAGTGTTCAGACCTCAGTTCGATATGCAAGGCAAATAAATTATGCAATTATCTGATACAGAGTCACAGAGTAGCATCAAATGGAAAGTAATGGTGCCAAATCAAGACCACATGTTTTTAAGAGGATTATGAACTTAAGTGATATGCAGCTAAATGTCATCTATTCGCAAAGAATTGACGAATTTGAAAAAAATCCTTTTGAAGATTCTAGTGAATATAGTAATTGTAAAAACACTTGCCAGGATTTTTCTGAAGTCAGTGTCAAGAAGTCTGAAATTCAGACAGAAATTACTCTGTTCCTGATAATCCCTTCTGAATGGCTCTCCTGATTGCTCTTCTCTAGGGTCTGATCATTTCCCCAAGGAAGAGTGGACATCTGAACCAGATTTCAAGCAGTGATTGACCTCACAAGTTTTCAGAAGTTTAAGTTTCTATAGAATGGACCATTCTTCATTTGCAAGGATTTAAAAGCTAAAGATCTAAATGAGATGCTTTCTGCTTCCTTTTTTTTTTTTTTAATAGTGGCATTTATGGCACTTAATGCCCTAAGTTTGCTGTGTCTTGGCAAAAGACCTTTATATTTTCCCTATCTAGATACTGAGCTCTTCACCTCACGTCTGTCACTGAGGTCTACATGCGGTTGCTAAGCCTCCACTATCACATACAAGGGTGGAGACAGGGTAGCAGTTTTCCCTGGAAAAGAGACAGATAATCATGCCAAGTTGCATAGAAGTATTGGCAATAGCTTTCCTGGGGAGAGATTGAGACAGATTTTGACAGGAGCCAACACCCATTTTCAGATGAGAAACGTTCATCCCACCATCTAACTCCTTAGACTCTTCTCCAGCAGATACTTCTCTGGGAAAACACCCACTGCTGCATGTCTGAGGCCGGTGGAGATCCTGTGACTTGCTCTGCTGTTCCTAAATCTGATGTACCTACTCTGCCTGTGCTCATGCTCTCTACTGCATTTTTGCCTGCATAAAATACTATGAACAACCGATTAGCTACTTTTAAATGTAAGGATGTGAGCAAAACTGGTTTATCCGTGCTTGTTGTCTTGTTTCTAGAGACTTTATAGTGGTATCTTGTTTTGTTTGTCCTAGTATCAGTCTGGTCCTCTTTTTATATAGTCTGGCAGTTTGGGATTTAGAGTGTCCTACCTGCAGGTAGTAAGGAGTCTAATGTGGCTAACATCTCCTTGGATTGATGTAGGAGAAATGAGAAGGAGCCTATGGTTGGTATATACACTGCTGGTTCAGTCAAAATTGACTCTGTGTACACGAATGATGTAATTTTGGTTACATTCAGGCACCAAAGAATCACTGGTTCTTTCTCATGCTTTTATTTTTAGAGTAGCTGCATTTTGGATGCTAGCTTACATAAGCCCCATTATCTGAATGGTCTGGAGTTTGGTGTTAAGACAGGGTCATATAAGCCTGTTATTCAGCTAACTCTGACAGCTCAATTCAAAACAATTTGTACAGGTCTGCTATAAAGACCTGAAGCACATAGCCAAGAGGACGCAATTCCCAAATAATCTAAAAACTCACTGACAAAGGCAAACAATTTTAAATAATTTAAAAAATTAAATAGTTAATTTTAAGGCTTTTGCATAGAATACACTAAAGACCCTTGAAACTAAGTCAAAATATGAGTGAGAAAGGATGAGAGAGTATTCCTGAATGCACCTTTCCAAATAGACATCACACAATGGCCAGGAATTTTTGGAAATTGAGCAGATAGTATTATCTCCCATTCAGATAACTTAGCAGGCAAAAAGTGCTGCAAGCTTTGGGAAGCCTGTGGAACACAGGGATGGGGATAGGAATTCAGAGGTAAGGGAAGGGCACTTTGTGGGCTCTACTGTGTCCAAGATTCTGCATCCTATTTGCTACAGTAAAAGAACACACAGTGTTGGTTTTCTGCAATAAGCAGGATATTGTTTAGATCCTTTTACAACACAGTATTATCAAGGTTGTGTTTTTTTGTTGTTTTATTTTTAATTGAGAGTAACAGCAAAGTTCAGAGTACCATATGCAGATGTTACAGGGACACGAAAGTACAAGATAAGGTGCTTCCTACCACAGGAAGGCTATTTTAACAGTTGGGTTTTAAGCTGATATTTACGAAGGAAGGAAAGTCAAAGGCGACAATAATTAATGTCATCATAATGGTCCAGATTTTCAAAGAAATGTTCCATTAGGAGCTCAGTTGCTTCAACCTTTCAGAAGACTTTAACACAAGATTAGGCAGCATTCAAAAGACAATGAGGGTTTTCTTTTTTCCTAATTTTTTATATAAGGAATCTATGTGTGTTCAAGTATATGGATTGCAGATGGGAAAGTGTGTTAACAGAAGAGAAGGTAAATTTGCAGGCCTCACCAACTTCCCTCATTAATGGTTTTCAGCAAAACATGCTGAGCTTTGTGACTTTTTATTTATCATTAAAACAATTTTTTTTTGTATTTGCTGAATGGTTAAAATTTCTTTTCCTGATAATTTGGGTAGGTAGTTGTTTATCATATGGAATGATAAACAAAAGCGACAAAAGTATTTTCAAATGGGTTAGTTTGCAGCCTTATAAAGCTATGCTTCATGAGTTTATTTGCATCGTCAGTAGAATCTAAACTAATTTAATTCGTGGTAGGGAGTGCATGTTAATGACTGCACTGGGTGGTTAAAGGTACCACCTTCTTACTCAGTGGTTCTGATCTACAAGCAGGTCAATAGATCAAAACCACATGCTATCTCATGGGTGGTAAGGACCCTGTGTGAAATGAATTCATGTTGACCATGTCATTCTCTGTGGGTACTTCTATACATCAAAAAATATTCTACTGTAGTTTGCTACCATATAAAACAGTCCAAAGGTTGAATTAGGTTTAGAAATTAGCTATATTCTTACTAGCAGGATGAGATGTTTCTTGCCAATGGGAAAGGAAGGGAGTGAGCTCTGTCGTCAGCAAACAGCATTTATGCTTTCCCAATTTCCTTCCTTGCAGGCTTGTTCTGACTTCAAGAACTCTCTGGCCTTCACAAGCTTGAAAAACTGTATAAAGGAAGCAAAAGAAAAGGTATTTCAAGGAACGAAATTAAGAATTGTAAAGACCTTTGAATAACTAGTGTTTTCAAACTGGGTTAAAGCAGACTTAGAGTAATCTGACATGATGTAATCCTAGTGAAGTTGCAGGAAAGCAGAAATTAAGTATTTATTTGGGGTATTACAGTGTCTAGTGTAAGATATTGTTAAGTACTGTCAGTAACTCATTATATATTTATTTAAAAAAATAAGAACTTAAAAGAAAAAAAGAAATTTCAGATTAGAATGCAGTTGCTGTACATGCATTATACATGCTTCTCCTTCTGTTCCACTAATGGATCCTGACTGCCAGAACAGCGAAATGAACTATTGAAATTAGCGGAACTAAGACCCAGATCTATTAAAAAATTTTATTTGCCTCTAGTGTAGAATTTCCAACAGATCCCTGATTTCTATGAAGCATTTCTGAAGTATCAGAACTATGCTGTGAAATGAGTTTTCTGTCAAAGGGAACAAGCTTGGTGGTGGCAGAAGCCATTGAAACTTCTGTTTCCAAATGGCCAGCCTGCAAAAGACATGAAAAACAAAGGATGAAGCATCTCTAGTGGCATATCATTAATGCTGGTGGCAAGTTGAGGAACTACTGGGGAAAGAAACATCAATAGTGGAGGAGGCTGAGATGAATGAAGCAGTAGTCATCAGCATGGAAATGCCACCTTAATTATTCTGAGTTCTAAAAAGAACTAAATCAAGGCCAATATATTGTACTGAAAGCTGAAACTAGAGCCACAAGCCATCCATTTAGATTTCCCTACCCAATCTTATCAGAAGTGTATCACAAGTCACCATGGGAAAATAATATCTCTTACTTTTCAGTCCTTGGTGATCTCCCACTGCTTAAAGAGTCACTAATCCAAAGAGTTTCAAATTCTGAGCAAAAATCAGAGAAGAAATACTATTGCAGTTAAAAACTTATTTATAGGTCTCAGTTAAAAACTGAATTTATTGGCTCGACCTGTTACCTGCTTCAGAAATACTGGTGGAAATAACATAATATACTACAGAATTATCAACAATCAGATCTTCAGTACAGAGCACTTATCAGGAAACCTTTTAGTATTAAGTTATGCATCATTTTTAAAGCTGCCCAAGCATGCTTTGCTTTTGCCAAAATAATGGAAGTCTGAGCCTTTGCTGGGAATTTCCATACTTCTGTGGCTTTAAGTTATATCCTTCAATTTTTTAATTTTTTGGATTTGTTTTTTTTTTTCTTTTGGTAATGGGAAATTTTAGTGTCTGGAAAATTTGAGATGCTAAAGGAACCCCCAAAAATGTATATGTAGGAGAGGGTTTGGGTTTCCTCTGAATCCTGGTCAGAATCTGGAAAACAGAACCAAACCTCAGAACCAAAAATTCCTTCATGACTTTTCAATATTTCTGCTAATGCTGAGTTCCAGGGTCTGGTTTACATTGGGAAACCCTGACTCCTGGCTCCAAAGGGTTCAATTAGTCAAAATGGTTGGCAGATGGAAAAAATAATTAAGTTCCAGCTAGTGTTGTGTACAATAAAAATAGACTCAAGACACAATGGCCTTACCTTGAACTTTGCAGGCCAGCGTCACATAATGATAAAGAGGGAGTCAGCTTTTAAAACCTGGATTATCTACCAGCACATGGACAGAGTGCCAAGATGGGCTGCAAAGGGAAGAGGCACCAGAATCCAGCAGCCTGGGCGCGTGATTATTAACATGACCATTTTTAGTCCAGATTGAAGATGCAAATTCTGCCAATGAGAAATAACTTGACATGGATATTATGAGATTACCAAAACCTTGCATGGTAGCAATAACAATAATCATCTGTTATTTGAAGAGACGCTGAAATCCGTGGAAATTTTAAAATGTAATTCTTAGAAATCTGTTTCCTTAATGCTTTGTCTTTCCTGAAAATGGCAGAAAAGCAGATTGATAACACTTTTGATGAACAAATAGTTTTTAATTTATACTTAAAGACAGACTTAGATGACCTACTTTAAGAATGAGATTTTGAAAATACAATTATGGAGCAGAAATATAAACTGTACCCTAATTTGACATCAAAATTGGCTTTAGTCCAAATATCCTATAAGATAGGTGGGTCAAATAATTATGCCTGACATTACACAACTCATCATTCTGAGTAATGAATATATTCACAAAAAAGGAGAGGCAGATGATAGGGAAAATTTGCAAATTGGGAAGTGTGACATTACACACATGATTTATTACAAAATAAGCTCTAGTGAAAATTTAATGGCCAAGCCAGTGATTCAGGTAATAAATGATATAATACAGACAATAAAAAGTGGACAAATTCTCCACCATTGTCAATGACAGCACCTGATTATACAGGGCACATAGACTCGTTATCTCAAGGTATAGCATGAAATTCCTACCTGGGAATTACTAGCACACAGTTGAGGTTCTAGACTGTAATATTAATAAAGTTTTCCAGAAAGTTTAATAGCTCCACGTATCCACACTTGTACATTTGCAGTTTTACATCTGCTCTTGGCTGTCACTCAGTGTTGGATGCAACTGGATACTTAACATCTAAGGAGATGGAGAAATAAATTGCATTGCTCTCAGTGCAAGTCTGATCAAGCTCTGAAAGGTGAGGTAAGACTGCTTCCTATTGCTCATGTCCTTCCTTTTTTTCCCCTAGACCTCTACCAGGTCCAACTGCTGTCTCTTTCACCATCTCACTCTCTCCCATATCACTACTCTAAGGTTATCCTTTCCCAGCAGGACTGCAGCCCCATTGCCCCCATCCATTTTTCCACGGCAGCAGAGCTTTGATATGCATTTGATACGCACCCCTGGTGCAGGGTGAGGACAGGCTTACGTGGGGTGGCTCCCGACATGATATCATAAAGTGTTTTGGCAGCGCTTGTGCGGTTGAACCACGTGACCGGTGCTGCAATGCCAGCATTTTAAAGCAGTGATGTTCACATGCTTGTGATCGCTCTGATGGTTTGGACTGCTCTGAGTGTACAGGAGATGGCCCCCACCTTTACCTTCAGGGAGTGTCTCGTGTTTATATGTGGTGGGAGTCCAGAAAAGCCACTGGATCTATCCCAAATCTAATGGTATTTAGAGGGATAGAGATGTTCAACTAAGCCTGGGAATCATTAGGTGGCTGCTTTGGAGCCAAGCACCCTTGGATGGGGCTCAGTTTCACAGCTGGCAGAGAAAGAAGAGAATCTTTTTCTCCTTTAGCTGCAAACAGTGGCAGCATCAAGCTTGGTGAACCACCTTATGGTTCTTGGGAGTTTGCGGGATGCTGGAGTGCATGTTCTGTTCAATGATCTCTCAAGACATCTCTTTGGTACATGGTTGTGTCTTTAAATTTGGAACTTGCTGCCTGGTGTTTCACGGTTTGGGTCAGAGCATTGGATGTGTCTGACAGTCTCCTAGGGATAATAGTGGTGGATTCTGGTATTTAAATTAGGAGGTGGCAAGGGTGGAAGGTCTCAAGGCAGAATTTTTCTCTTGAATCATAATACAAATTCACTCCACCTGAAACCCCAAGTGAACATTCAGAACCCTGATTTCTCTAATCTCTCAAAGGCCAGGCTCCTGGATTCAGCCTGTCCCAAAGCACATGCTTCTGACTTGACACAGCTGTCCTAAAGTCCAGGAAAAATCAATGTATAGCGTTGTGTTAAACCCAGTGAGGATTAACAGCAGGGATGTGCTAATGAATTCCATGTGAATATGCTGCAGTAGACCAGTCCTACAAGGAACAGAAATAATTCAGCAGAAAACCTGCCTGGTTTGCTCTCCACCTTGGACTGATCACTGGGCAGGCTGTTACTCAGAGTAAGGGCTATTCCCTGTGATGCTGCTAACATCACCAGGGTGGTGTGAGGTGTGGTACCCTGCCCTGTGAAGGCAGAGCCGGCGCTGCGCAGATCAGAGCAGGCAACACATCTTGATGTCTGCTGCAACTCATGAGGTTAAGGCTTTGATGTATGTCCAGGACCTGGCCACTATGATGCAAGATGCACTGCAAAACCTGCTTTTCAGGGAGCACATCTGTAACCATAGGATCTTTGCAAAGAAAGTCTTGTCCATCAGGAAGCCTGTATCAATGACTGATCCATGGGAGTTCCTGAAGAGGAGTTCCTTGTCCTAGATTTGATGCTAGTGTCCTCCACCTCCTGGAAGCCCAAGCCTGTCTCATGCTGTTACATGAATAACCTAAGCAAAGGCTTTAGGTGTTGCTTCCAGCTCAAAAGCACTTAAATTCCAGCATCAGTACTCCCATAGAAAATGCTAAAATGCCTTTTTGTATGATATTTTATAATTGAATTTAGCTGTAATACCTCACAAAATACACTGCACTGAAAGCCTCTAGGTTTTCACTAGCAGAGCAGCTATGCCAGCTAACTAACAGAAACTGTAGTGATATTTTTTCTTACTTTTCTCACACACTTCCCTATAACTCACTATCCCCAGATTTACTTCTTTTCACTAGCCTGGCTCCAGCTCTTCTCATTGGCAATGCTGCTGGTTGCTCCCTCATGCCCATGTGCCTGCATGCACACACACACAGGCTCAGGCAGATGCTCGTAACCTGACTTCACAATTCACCCCTCTCCCTTGTTAATTGTAGGGGAAAAAACAAAAGGAAGAAGACTGAAAACAAAAGTGTTACACAGAAGAATAGAGGAACAAGGCAAAAATAGAAATCCAAGGATATGGTGGTTGCAAGGGATGCCCAGAAATTTCCTTCTGGAGTCTCAAGTCTCTTTTAATCATCTCTCATACTTTGCTTCACTGCTCTCCTTTCAGCTATTCAGGCCAGGTTGCTTGGTAGACTTGTACTGCCAAATGCCATTATAACCAAGCTGCTCTGATCTTTAGCCAAATCTTAGGAAAGAAGTGGGTGTGCTGAAGCACTGGTGAGCCAGTGGGGGAACTCTTTACCATGGCTGGAATGGCAAACATGACTGTACAGATGAGAGCTGCTGCAGTAGGGCTATAATGCTACCGTGGGGTCTGAATTCAGCTGCTACATGAGGAAAGAGCAGTCCTGAATGTCTAGGATTTGTTTTGGCTACAACCTCCCTGATATTAGCACACGGCACAAGCACCATCTTTTAAGGTATAGGATACCAACCGTCTGGGCTTTGCTGACGTGTCCCTTGGCTGTGCTGACTAAGTGCAGATCCCTGGTAGGAATAACTGAGACTGCACTGAAACTCAGGCCCACGCTGTCCTAGAGAGGACTCATCAAGCAGGTGAAAGGGCTCCTATTGGGCTGTCAGGGCTATGTCTCCCCTTCTCAGAGGTTCAGGGTGGGCTTCATGGCTGTGCCTGGCCAGCTTTGGGCAAGGAGAGTTGGAAATGTGTGGCTGGAGTGTGACAGGCAGAGCTAGGAGCACAGAGGCTGTAGAAGTTCATCCTGTAACAGCATGTTAAAGCAGGGCTAAAATACCACTTAAACATATTGATTTCTGCAAGACCATGCTCCATTCTAATTAATAAAAGAAATATCTGAGCCAAAGAACAGAAAACTGCAAACATCTTATTCACAAATGCAATGAGCTTGCTGGTTTCCAGATCCTACACTGACTCTGCCATACATCTCTAATAAGAGTGTCTCTATTCGCTTAGCAGATGCAGTGGAGTCACGCAGAGTTCAAATTTACTGTACCCATCAAGACACAAATCCCAAATTTCGTTTAGCATTGTCCCGTTGGTAGGGATGTTATGTGCAGGTCGGGATTCTGTCTCCCCCCAAGACTTTTAAATGTGTTTATTCATTTTGTTTATTTTCATTTCCCAGTTTCCACATGTCACTCAGTCAGATTTTCTGTTAGCAAGACTGAGAGACGAATAACATATGTTACCCCAGAACTGACCTTGAAGGAGAACTGAAGAAACCATCTTCCCTAGGGCTGAGATGTAATTCAGACACAAGCTTGCTCTGTAGAGGTCCTTTTCTGAAAAGGCATTGCCAACCACATTGCAAGCCCTGGAAATATTTCTGCCTGCATCGATAGCAAAGTGTAAAGTATGTACCAGGGGGATGTTGAGGATTTAGCCTTCTGTGCCATCCCTCCCTCGGCTCTCATAAGCAAAGCAAACAAATTCTTTGTGTCTGAGAAGAATTGGATAATTCAGCCAACTCGAGTTGTTCTCTCTCAGTCCTGCCTTTTCACCTGGGGGAGTAGGTTTGCTGATCCTGCCCAGGTTAAAACGACTGAAAATCAATGTGGTTTGACAGCTGAGGGGGAAAAAAAAATAAATAAATGGATGTTCAAGTGGTTGAGCAACAAAGGCTCTTCAAGCAGATACAAAATGAGGCACAAAAAGAAACTGATGTCTGTGATCTTCCTACAGGCTCTTGATTCATGGCAGTCTGGCCAGTCCCAGCCCTATCTGATAGGGTCAGTCTGCCTCTTCCTCATCCCATTGTTCTTCCTTGCACACTACGCTTAGGAAAAAGAGACACAGACTCCTCTCCCCTTTCCTTGTGTGACAGAGGATGGGTATGTCTGTGTTGACTTAGCCTGATGTTGCAGTCTGATTTGATGATAACCCCTTCCCCACTGCTGAGCTCAGCCTTTGAAACAGAAAAATGCGGAAGCCCTCATCCGTGGAGCTCAGCTCCTGAGGACATCTTTAGGGGGGTCCTATGGGTGGCACTGTGCAATGGAGGTTGTGTGAGAGCCTGTGCAGAGCTGGAGCATAGCACCAAGGCTGCTGGTTAGACCCACTCACCTTTATCACTTAGACCAGTGGTCCACAACAAGGTCTGGAAAACCAAGTCTAGGTTTAACTCAGAGTCAGCTAGCTTGTCACTTCACTCCCATATGCCAGCTGGATGCTCAGAAGTTGTCAAATTGAGAGTCTTCCATGCTGAAGGCTCCACCTTTGCCTGTCCACCCCCATAGACATCAGCTTTTGTGGTCCTGCCACCCTGAATGGACCCCAGGAACTCATATAACTTTCCCTCTTCCAGTGTTTCCAGGTTGTGGTCAGTCTTCATCCATGGTTTACTTCTTTACCACGGGAACATGATTGACCTGTTTCCTATGATAGCTCAGAATTCAATTTTGTCTTTGCCCCAAGGACAGTGCCATTTGGGAAGGCCAGTCCATGAACAGCATTCCTTGCTAGCTTGGTGTCACCCTCCTGCAAAATTTCAGATCGATGCTGCATTGCAGCACAGAGGGGAGATAAATGTTGCATTCAGCATGACTTGCCAGTTTTGACACACAGAAACACTAAACATGTATCCAGACAAAATCCCAAAGTCACGCAAATTTGAATCCAAAAACCTGTCTCTCCAATTATTGCTTAGTAACAACTTTATATAATTTTTCCTGTGTAATTAAAATGTCTTTCCTGAGCCAAAAATGATTTATTTATTTTTTTTTTTTACAACAGGCAAGTCTTACGTAAAACTGGTTTTGTCTTTGTTTTCCACCATTTGAATGCAATCTTTCTAGCCGTACTTGAAGAAATCCATTTTGGGAGGTAGCACATTTTTTACCCTGGTACTTTAGGGTAGTGAGGAAGGAGAAAAGTAAACTGTGTACTTAAATTTCATGTGGGCCTGGCTGCGTTGCTAGATTTGGTGGATGTTTCCACAGCTTTATTATGGATACCACCTATGGCTGGCAATGAATATAGGCCGACTATCGCTAATGTAGCCTTTAAAAATATTTGTTAATGTTCATGGCAGCCCAGTAATGCCTCCTGTTATGACATGTATTTTAGGGAGAATTGAGCGGGGTCACGTACACATTTTCTTCATATTTTTATACTGTGGCTGCTGATTTTGGCTGCTTTCACTTTTTTCAGGTCACCCATGCCTCATGGTCTCCTGTAGTGCTCAGTCAGCAGCTCTGGGAGACCTGGAGCATCACCTTCTGCCAGTTTGGTGTTTAGAAATCCTCCCCTTGTTCCTTTCCCCCTTCACCTCCTCCCCAAATAGCAGTATTTCAGTTTAGTAGACACTTTGGAGATGTGGGTTCCTGTGATCTCTTGGATGTGCCAATGGGCTTGCTGGCATTACAGGTCAGGATCTCTGTCACCACCCTGAAAATGGCCTTATTGGCAAAGGAACAAAGCTCAGAAAATAACGTTTTGAACCTGTCAAGTCTGATTTACAGAAAGCTTCCATGATCTAGAAAAGCAGCAACAAGCAGTGATTGCTTTCTGCTCCACCCTAATTTTAATTAGAAAAAATGCTAGTATAGTTTTCCAGTTGACATCCCTGTAAAGGAAATAAGTAGAGTTGGAGTAAATCTTCCAAATAAACATATTTCTCACACATAAACGTGGTAAATCTTTTCTTTTGAAAAAGATACAAAGAATGGTTAACTTAAAATATGCATATAATAACATCTTACCCACAGCTTCTCATGTTTAAAAAGATTCCATATGCTGGGAAAACCCATAAAATAAAACCTAAGAAATGCTGCATCCTCTTTCTATTAATTTGAAACAGTCACTTAATGGGAAAAAGAAAAAGAGGTAAAAAAGGAAAAATAAAACTGGTAGAACAGAATTATTTTATTTTTTCTTAGAAAATCACAAACAAATCAGTAACTCTAACATTCCAATCTTTTCATCCTGTTCTTAGTGGTGTATTAATATGCAAATTCAATACTTGTGTTGAAAAATAGCTTTGGGTAAGGAAAAATGGTAGCAAATTCCAGGGTGGCCTTGCTAGCATTTTTGATTGAAAAAACTTGGAAAAATGTTGTTGTTTTAGGATGATGAGAAGTGCTGCCATCTTTTGTGGTTTACCCAGGATTGTCCCAAGTTTGACTGTTGTATCTGGTTTGGTTTAAAACCTAAAAAGGGGCCAGTAGTCGTGGCTGCCTCTCTCCCCCATTCTTGCCCTCTATTTAAATGAATAATTGGCTTTAAAATAGTCTCACTGAAGAAGCTTTCTGTTCAAGTGCCATGGATAAAACAATCTGCTTTTTCAATATTTTTTTTATTTTTTGTTTTAAGAGGAGTTTGTATCTCCAAAAAGGTCTATTCCATATACATGCTGCATAGCTAACACGGTATCTGCTGGTGAATAAGAGTGGGACTTAGTGGATTTGAGCTCTGAGCTAGTTTTGCTCTTGACTTGGTTTATGAATTGGAGCAAATCACCATATTTCACTTGACTTAGTTTGTGATTCCCCCTATTTTGTCTGACATTATCACACTGAGAAACTTGATATGCAGATTCTGGTCACTCCTTGGCAGGGGCAGCCAAAATGTTCCTCTAAGGGATGGAGCAGAGTGTGAGACTTTCAGGAACACAACATGGAAATCACAACTGTCCTCTTTTATAGAATCATAGAATGGTTTGGGTTAGAAGGAACCTTCAAAGCTCATCTCATCCCACCCCCCTGCAACAAGCAGGAACATCTTCAGCTAGATCAGCTTGCCCAGAACCACATCCAGCCTGGCCTTGAATGCCTCCAGCGATGGTGCATCTCCAACCTCTTTGGACACCCTGAGCCAGTATTTTACCACCCTTCCTCAGAGACCTGTTTTCAGCCTTCCACCACCTTCAGTTTTGGGTGTTTCCAGTTCTCTTCCATCCTGCGAACCTCAGAACTTTTGGCTTTGCAAGGGGGTAAGGCTCCCACCCAGCTGCAAATTCAAACCTCATCGTGCCCCAGGGTGGCCTTGAGCAGAGCTGGGAACACAGTTGAGCTAGGCAACCTCAAGCTCCACTCTAAGAGAAGCAGTGTGCATGCACACCCCACGCTTAGCAGTCCCTATTGAACAGGAGGGTGTTTGCAGTCTGAGGCAGCCAAGCAGGTGCTTTCCCAATCTGAGCATCCCAATTCCCTCTCCATGCCCCTGCATGGGGCTCGCTGTGGGCTGCTGCAATGGAGGGGGTTAAAGCAGGCTGAGCTGAGGACTCCCAGCTGCGTGCACTGGCTGCCTGCGCTGTGTGGGGAGCTGGGCTGCACCAGATGCACAGAATTAAGTAATTCCCCCCAGTCAGCTAGAAAAGGGCTGTGTCTCTAGCACTGGGATTAGCACTGGGGGAAGTTAGGGTTTTATGGTAGGGAAGGAGTTGAAAAAAAGCTGCATTCGACTGATTCCTTGCTTGCACATTGTCTAGGGAGGATTTGGGCTACGTGAAAGCTGTCCTGAGAGGAGCTCTCTTGGCAGCAGGGTTAAGAGAAGCCTGACCCGCTGACTTCTTCATTTAGCATCTAGGCTGGGGAGAGATGCTCGTTTAGCCCAAAAGCTTGGGTGAGGCTGTCAGCTGGAGTTCAAGATCCAGGGACTTAATGTCCCATGACTGAGTGTAGCTTGTTTGACCTGTAGATCTTGAGAGTAAGGAGCAGAAGTATTTTTATGGTATATGCTGAGCCTGCTCTCCCTGACTCAAACACCTCCTGGAAAAATGAATAATTGAACCTACATGTGACTGTGTATAGCCCCTTCTTCAAACACAACCTGAAATAGGGCAGAATATCTTCTAACTTCATAGGCTTTTTCTCTAGCTAACTGTATAGGACTGGCTGTAAACTCCATAGGGGCTGAGTAAACTGTATAGGAGGGAGAAGTCTTTTTAAGCCCATGCTTTTGAGCAGTAGCCTTCAATTCTGATTTTTTTAAGCTAAGCAGTGTGGTGAATTTCTGCCTTCTGACTGAGCTTAAGAAGGAAAAAACAAATCAATACTGATTCTTTTATTTTTTTATTTGCCAAGCCACACTGCTCCCTCCTAAAATCAAGAGATGTTACTATTGGCACAGTAGGTTTAAACTCACTTCTGTGTTTTGCATGTTTAAATAATGAAGAAACTGATTGAATGAGATTGTCTATTAGTTGCATTAGATCAGCAGTTTTTTCTTTGAGGTGATGCAACAGATTGTTTGCTGAATAATACAGTAAGAATAGACTCATTGTGCAAAGCCCTATAAACCGTCTGAAGAAAAAACAGTGTCCTTTTCCCCCCATGACTAATTCCAAGCCACTAGCTGCTTCTGATCTTCCTGTATCCAGCATAAGCCCAATGCTGTGCATAACACACATCTAATGGTTGTCAAGAACTAGTAGTAGTTTGTTAGGAGAAGGAATGTTGAGAAAAACAGACCAGAAACAATAAGGGGGATTGGTAGTGTGAGGAGCTCCCTAGGCTATGTTTTGGGGTAGCTACATTCAGTCCATGGTGTTTATACATCATTCTCATGTGATCTTGGGAAAGTCTCTTAATCTCTTGTGTCAGTTCCACAGATGTGTAATAAGAGGCACCATCTTGTCTCTAGGATGTAGTAAGTATTGAGTAAATGTCTATATTATGTATTAAATATATGCATTTAGCATGTACTAAGGTGGTAAAGCAAGAACCAATTCTGTAAAGACATGTGTAATGCTCAGGACACAGGGTCCTGATTTCACAGTGCATCAGTTGTGATGTAAAATCCAAATTAATTCTCTCCTAATTCTTGATAGTGTTCATTATCTCAATTCAAAGTTTGGGTAGATGCTTATTTTTAGCTTGTGCAAGGGAATGAAAGGGGAGGATCTCCCACACCAACCATTTTGGTTTCCATATAAATACCTGTCTCATAATGTTACAGACAAGTAAAGGGTTCTTACCACACATAAGGTGTTACAGTAATCCTTCAAGGACTCCTTTTAATGAATAAACCAGAGATGCTTCATATGTCGTTTATAAGTTGTTTATTAAGGGTTAATGATGTATCTTTTCTCTTTGGCATCATTCCCAGCCTAAATCAAGCCTGCTTCATCTCATATGGATATGAAAGACAAACTGTACAGATTGAAAACATCTGTATACTGAGTGAATGAACCACATGGCAGCAGTGTCATGCAGAGATTTACTTAAAACTGTCCCCTTTTGTTTGACTTTAGAGGAACAGCACAAATAAATACAGTAGGTTCTGTTTAAACAAAGAGGACTCTGATCAATAGAGGTTTGTATAGCTTACGACCTTACGACCTTCAACTATAAACAAAAAATTGGGGTAAACCCCACATGTCTCAGGTCAATTGCTGTCTTATTTACTTTATTACGCCACTAATGTTCTAATCTGTCTTGCATATAAAATGCTTTTTACAAGCTGTCTTGCTTTGCTTCTCTGTATTTGCCAGAGATAAAAGGGAAGGTTGCGTTTGTTATTCAGAGCAACCTGTGAGCATGGGTATGAGTGTGCTGCAAATTTTGACTGCCCGTGTAAGCCGGCAACTCAGACCAACCAGTTCAGGCAAATTTCAAACTCCAGTAAATTTTGCTCGAGGTCTCTGATAACTTTCTGTGCTTTTTAAGGGGGTTCAAGCATCCAGAAAGAAACTCAAAATGGTTTGTGGCTCATCCTAAAAAGACCTGTGCACAAACCAGAGGCAGTGCTGAATAGAAAGTGGTTGCTTTGTTCTGGCTGCAAGCTAGGGTTATCCTTTCTGCACTGACACTTGAAAACATTTGCAAATATCTGGTAAGGACTGACCCTAGCTGTGAGATTTTATTATTATTATTTTTGTTACTGTCTCCCAGCAAGATTAAGCCATTCCAAATACTGAAGGGAAGACACCCCTGTATGTGTTCTGCCCTCCTATCTCCAAATAACTAACTTAAATCATAATTACTTTTCCTAGGACTTTTTCTCATTTTCTAGAAAGGAGAGAGTGTTACCATAACCTGTTTCTGTTCATCTTTATCTACCCTGTCTAACTTTTAATCCTTTTCACCAATTTTAACAAAGACAAAAAAAGAGAATGCCACAGAGAAAATGTGACTATACAGGTTTATGAAAATAGCAAGGTAGAGGAGAAAGACCAGTCACACATTTCCCAGTGGATGAAATTACAGTAGGAGCCCTCACAAGACATTAGAGGAGCCAGTCAAGACACAGAAAGCCATGAGAAGCCAAATTTATTAGTCCTGCTGCTCAGTTATTCAGATGTTTTTCTTTACTGGGGCATTCCTGTTCCCATTTACTCCATGATTTTCAACTTCAGTAGTATCTCGGAAATACTCCACTTTTGCTTCAAGTGCATTTTCTTGTGGAATTCAAATACTTTGGTGGGTAACAGAATAGTAAATCCCATTGGACACGTGTCTTTCCTCAGAGCTTTGAAAGATATGGAGGGATATTTTTGGGGGTTGTTTGGTTTTGAATTTATGTAATTTTTTCAGTTAAAAAGAAAAGAGCACTCAGGCTGCTTGCCTATCTGCATTCTCATTCCATTAGCTAGATGACTTCTGATCCATCAAGCAGCTTCTCAGCTGCATACCTCACTGGAAGAAAATCCTACAGACATTTAGGTTTTGCAACTGAGCAGTTGTGTGCTTGTCTTGCTTCCAGCATTTCTTCACCGTCCCCGTTTAGGCCCAGAAGCTAGAGCTGCAAGTTCTAGTCTCAGCGTAATGTCTCCCCTGTCATTAAATTATTGAGTTAGTCCTGCAATCTCCAGCCCAGCAGTTGGAGACACTACCTCATAGCTGGTGGGTCGCTGGCAGCAGGTTTGACAAAACCCTTCAGGGATGGCTAGTGGAGGATCTTTCCTGGCAGGTCCCAGCTTGGTTTGTTAGGTCAGTGGGGAGACAGACGGGGCTAACCACGCCATGCCCGTGCCAAAGCCACGCTGGCCAAGATTGGTTAAGTTTGGCTGTATCTTCTGGCACAGCTTTGGAAGTACTGAAGAAGAGGCTGTGGTCCTTTGACTGAATAAGGGAAGGAAATTTAGGTATTGGAGTCCTCGGGAGATGCTGTTTTGCTGCCCTCTAGGCAAAGATTGAAGCTTAAAACATGAAAACTGCAGAAAATACTGTCCTGAGCACACCGAAGCAAAGGAAAGGGTTGGGGAGGTTGAAAGACTTCTTGTGGAACTTCTTGAAGGTGTGACTATAAAATCTCTAAAAAGATCTCTGGGCTCAGATAAGGAAGATCCAGTGGTGTACAACAAAGAATTATCAGTAAAGGCATCATAATTACAAAGTACTTTTATATTAAAATGATGTCATGTAATAGGTTGAAGAACAAGAAATAAATAAGCTGTGCAGATCTCCTTTATCTAAATAATTGTTTCTTATGTGTTCAGCTGCAAACTTCTCATGTAATTCCTGTCCTTTAATGGTAAAAATAGAATTAAATAAAGACAATGAAGCTGTTTTAACGTTTCAGCATTATGCTTCATTTTCAGGATCCTGAAGTACATCACTGAAATGTAGATCCAAGGGAATTGTGGAAATAGAGAATACGATGTACAGTGAAGGCTTAATACAGAGTGTGTCATCACAGGGCTCTATGGCAAATATATAACCTCATTTTAAAATATATGAACTACTGTATGGAAATTCAAATATTTTTATAGAAAATATATAACTGCATGACTTTGACAGTTGAATACTCTTTTGTAGGTCTTGTTTCCTGATGTCTGTTCACTGAGGATAAATCTACATTTCTCCCATGTGAGGAATTATGCTGAGATCTGCCCATGGAAAATTACATTCTAGGAGCAAGAATCAGAAAGGACCTTTGCTTTTAGACTTTCCTTTAAGAGGTACACAACATAATGAGCAAAATGGAATGAAGTGTATTAACCTTTGGAAGACGAAAGATAATCAGGTCTGAACCAATGCTCCCCGTGGTTAGACCACAAGCTTTTATGAAAGCTTTTTGATCGGTCTGTGTATCTCAACATTTCCTAGGAGGGCATTCTCTTAGGTCATATATTATTGGGGGAGGGGTATCAAAACAAAAAAGCACACCAAAACTAAACAGATAAGAACAATAGTTGATCCAGAAGTGTTTAAGTCTCATCTCCTAAACCAAAACAGATACAATGATTTTAGAAGCAATTGGCTTTTGACTGCTACTACAAATACAGAGAATGTTAAGGAGGTGGAAAATGAGGTCAAGTTCCTATTATTTGTGAATCCACACATTATTGTATTGTGAATGCTTGCTCCTTTTTCATCTTTGTAGACAAAAGATCAAATTATCTTCTCAGGTTGTCAGGATAGGAGAATGTTCTGGAGGTAATTTGGAGAATACAGTAATCTTTTCAGCATGGCTTCAGTGGTTTCTTTGCCAGTCTGTGGCACCGAGACAGCTTTCCTGTGAACTGCAGGAGAGCTGAGAGCTTGGTGACCTGCCTCTGTTCACTCAGTAGGGGCATGTCTCTGCACTGTTGCTGGATCTTTTTATCTGCTTATGCTACTGGTGACCATGATCCCCTTCTTTCTCATCTGGGCTTGAGACTGACCTGCTTGACTCCTGAGCTGCATTTGACTCATTGTATTTCTTTGGCTGCCAGGACTAGGAATCCTTTTTACTCAGCCCTGCTCTACCTTAGGCAGCTGCCGGTGAGCAGTTGTATTTTCTCATGTAGTGTTGTCTACCCATAAGGGGCATCTGTGTCAGTTTTGGTATCTACAAGTTTTTCAGAGCTTTCAGTTTGTGTATAATCTTGGAATTTACTTATCATACCCTGCAGATTCTGAAAACAGGATATTGGAAGGTGCTGTTTGTAGGTGTCTGCTGTATTATGAATGGATTCAAATGTACTTACATTTAATTTGTCCTGTGATTTGGTCACTTTGTTTCAATGGGCAATATGGATGTGTGAGGGTGGTCTTGTGAACCAGAAGTGTATTTCCAGAGCAGGAACAGGTTAGGAATGTGTGCTGTTCTTCATTAAAGAAAGGATGGATATATAATGAATGCACATTTGTAAAAGAACTTGTATCGCAAGAACATTAACCTGCTTTTTTGTATTGGCTGGGAGGATGTAGGTGGCTTGTAGGGAGAAAATGCAGGAGAGGCCTCTGAGATGCTGGAAGGAAATAGTATTTTTCTAGAGTTTCCTTCTAGACTAAATTTTCCGATAAACTGTAGTTTGAAGGTATTACTTAATTCCCAAGAGTGGAATGGAAATAAAAACAAAGAAAAGTATCCAGGAAGAGCTGCTGGAAACATATAAGAGTAAGTAGTCGCTCACTCTTCTCATAGCTCCATAGTCTCCATTCAAAAAATGTCTCCTCAAGCAACAAAGCCTCTGTGTTTTAACCTGTGCTACCAGCAAACAAGCAGTCTTTCTGAGCCAAAACTCGCTGCCACAGCCACAGTTTATAATCAGGAGCATCTCTGTACAGACATAGAGAGAACACAGAACATTTCCTTGGGGCACAAGTGTTGAGATTGTACCCTTGGAAGATGAACTCTCTCCACCTGCAGAGGTGACAGTCCCCAAACACACAGGGACAGCTTGGTCTTCTTGCAACACCAAAGCCTTGCTGCACTGTGCTCTACATCAGCATCTAGGGAATTTCCATTATCACCAGATTTAAGATGTGTGAGAAATTTCCCCCTTATCCTTACATCAGACTCTTGGGCTGATATCATTAATAATGATCTCAGAGTGATTAGATGTTGAATGCTGGGAAGGCTGAGTTAAGGGAGGGGGGAGAATAAGAAAATTAAAGAGAAACAGAAAATTGTATATCTCTCAAAAGCAATGGATTCCTTGCCACTAGCAGGTAAAGGCAATGGCACACATTGCTTGCTTTGGCTCCTCTAGTTGATTTAAAATTTCAGCAAGGGAGACAGTTCAGTTCAAATTGCTGTCATCCTGGCAAAAAGCTGTTTACCTGTTCAGAAGAGGAGTACTCATTAGTACTGGATAGGTTTCATATACCTGGTCTTAGGATCTCTTTCCCTCAGCTGCTGGAACATGAAACCTTCCAGCTGCCTCTCGCCACACTTTGCTCAGAGAACAGAAAATACCACAAACGAATTTTACTAAATCCCTCATTCAGTGTACTGAGAGCCAAAGCCTGAAGTAAGACTCCTGATAAATATGGGGATCCAAATCTGGCCTTTGGAGAGCTATCATCTATTACGCTCTAGCGAAGGAGCGACTTGATGTTAGTATCTGAGTGCTCATTGCAAAGCTTATTTTGTTACATCAGCAGGCCACAAGGTTCAATAAACTATGTGGCCTTTATCTGTTCCATATGTACTGGCCGCCTCCTGTAGTTCCTATGTATTTACACTGTACATGAGCTTTAATGCAATCTGATGCCTTTAGACAGTAGAAATGCAGATAACTCTTTGGTTTGTAAAACCCAGTTTAAGTTTGATTCTGCATCAAAAAATAATGCCAGTAACTGCGATTTCTGTTTTCAAGATACAGGTTTCCAGAGGGGCTTATGACTCAGAGGATTTTATAGGCATTGAAATGTGATGGATTAATTGTTAATAAAAGTTAGATTGGGTAAGTGAATACGAACATCATACTGAGTTTAATGATTACATTGGCCTCCAAACATTTTAAAGGGCAGTTTTGGATTGGGATCCCTGACTTTTAAATTCTTTGCCTAGAAATTTATTTAACTGGAGAACAATACACACCATCCAAAACAGCATCTTCTTCTGTTTTATTTGTTTTGCACTGTGTTATCACTGTCTCCTATCGGGATCTCACTGTACAATAGTGACCTCTGATGTAAAGGAATCAGGAATGCCATTTGCAAACCCTACCATACAGCCTTACTGAGCAATTATAAACCTATTCATCAGCAGCCAAACAGCTTAGAAAGGAAGAGACGTGTATGCACACACACACGTACACACACAGCTGAAAGACCAGTGATAAAATTGAAGAGCACAACACTGAAGGATCTTTAGCCATTAATTTTTATAGCTGATACAGATACTAATATTTTATGAGGTTTTGAGCTATCAGTATAAAAAAAGTAATATCTAGCCTTACCGTTTTTGTTTTAATTCAAAGATAAAGCTGCCAATCACATAGAGCAGCGTTATAGTTAATAGACCTCCTCTTTATGAACAGATCTGTTTTCCTGTTTCCTTTTGTCAATATTTATAAAAGCAGGATATTTTTGCCTAATCCTGTCCAAAATCCATGGGTTGGTTTCTTTAAAGAAGCACCTCCCCTGCTTACTCGTTTCTTAAGGTATACTTCAGTTAAATAGCAGAGCTGGGTTGATCCCAGCCAGCTGTTATATGTTGTAGTTTGTGAAATGGCTCCTTTTAAAAGCAAATTCTGAAGTGGCACCAGGATATTGGATAAGACACCACTGCAGAATTCGCATGATGATGAACATTGGAACTCCTTAAAAGTGCTGTCCTGTTTCTCTAGGGACGCAGGGGGGTATCTCATTTGAGTGCTCTCCATCGTTATTTCAGACAGTTACAGCTGCCCAAAGATATCGCTGGTGGGCGAGGTAGGTGATTTTGCAGATGCTGCAAAATAGTCCTTGAGGTCAGGGGAATGAATTCCAACAGGATGGAACAGAAACCAGGGAGAACCCTGGCCCCTGGTCATGTGATATGTCTAAGACCATGACCCTTTAGAATAAATAATAAATGTGTCACCTTAGGGAAAATAACACAAACATTTATTTCCAGCTCACTCAACAAATGATGCCAAAGGCATATTTTTTTCGGAGAAATGGGGTATTCAAAGAAATGTGATATTATATTGGATGCAACTTTGAAAAAGATCTTAGCATAACAAAAGTCTCTCAGTAAGATGTGGTTTTATTTGTGTAGAGCAAGGGTGATCTCTGAGGCAGGATGCTGAACTGGTACTCAGGTGATCCACCTTCTGCTGTCACACAACCACAGACTTCCTCTGTGACTTTATTTATGACCTTATTTACCCCTTACTACAGTTTGACAGTCTTTGAAAGTATGATAAACTTCTTAGTGCTCCGTAGGAAAGTTATACTGCAAGACACACAATTTGCAAAGTTTTCAGCTATTCAAATGCTGAAACTATAGGTAGCTCAGATTCCTGGAAAATGCCACTAGTTCTGAGTTTGTTGCAATTTGCTAGGCAAACATACAGTAAGCAGGAGGCCACAATAAAACCTAAGCTCTGAATTGTCCTTCTGTGAGCTTATTCTTTGTTTTCTTGCAAGATTTTATTAAAACTGCTAAAAGACTGAGAAAAAAAAAAAAAAAAAAAGAAGTACTATGAAACAATTATGCCTTCAAAAACTTTCAGTAGAGTGATCCCTATTTTCCAGCTTCTGGGAAAGTTTTCCTGAGTCATTGTAACATAAACGTTTTGGAAAAACACATATGTTTAGGAAGTGTTTTGATGATATATAAGGTTGAATGGATTCTTCAATATATTGAAAGATGTGTATGCTTTGTAATCTGAGTCCTGGCTGGGCATCAACCTTCCCATAAGGCATTCTGTCCTAGCAGCAGCCAAGAGACCTGATACTAATAATGCTCCAAGAATTCAAGGTGTTTGTTAATATTTAGCTATAATGAATGCAGCATGTGTCTTTGAATAAACTACATGCTTGAATGAGGACCTCTCATTCAAGAAGGTGAGGTGCATAGTATAGTGATTAGACTTAGCAAAAAGCTGTTGTTTTGTACAGATGACACCAGGCAGCTAATTGTCATTGCTAAAAGCACAGCTCCTCCAGCATCACTCATAGAGTCGAGAGGCTGAGCTGCTTTGTTATCCCAAACTGCACCACACTGGTAAATCTTAAGGGAGTGCAGTGGCAGAGAAGTCCCTGCAGGTTGGCACAAATCTGCTTTTTGTTAGAGCACAGTTGTTTCAAGCTTGATATATGTTTGGCTGAATACTCAGCCTTTCTCACTCTGTTTGATTTGTTAAAATTTTACTCTCTTCCAGTAAACTGAAAATGGCTTTGCTTTCTAGAAACCATTTGTTTGAGCTTTGGAGGCGAATGAGTTTCAGCTACACCAGATCATCCCAGTAACCACTAGCAATGCAGAAGTTTGAACTTGTTATAGAAGTGGAGAGGAGGGCTGGAATAGATCCTAAGCATTTATCCTTATGAGACCTGAAATTCCACCAACCTTAGAAGAAGTCTTCAAAGCAAGCAGGATCTGTCCTCCAGTAATCACTTAAGTCCAGTTTGTGGAGAATATTTCAAGTGGTGAACATGCAAGGGAGGTGTTTTCATTCTGATATGTGCAGGTTTAGGGCCAAAACATCTTCTCAGTTGCATAATGGGGTATTAGGGTGGAGACCTTCATTTCCATACTGTTTAAGAGATGATCTTCATACAGGGAAGTGAGATGTTCTAATACCCTTATCTTACCTTACATAACTCCAGATGTTAATCATCAAAAAAAAAAAAAAAAAAAAAAAAGAAGATCCAGCCCTTTTTAATATTAGAGAATGAAATGATAAGGCTTGATTTAATTTTTTAGCTTTCTCCTGATAAACCTTGAGATGCTGCAGGAGGTGGATTCAGTAGACTTCTCAGTAACTTTCAGATGTAATTACATCAGCCTAAGCATATATGTTCATCTTTTGTTCTTCTAAAATATTTTTGCAAAAAGTTTAGAGTAGTAATTCTTAAAGAATTAATTGGAAGAAAGTATTTAATACTCTCTTTAAGGGTAAGAAGGTAATATTAAGAAAAAGCAATCTGGAAGTATAATCAAAATACATTCATAGCATTAAGCAAAATTTTTATCATCTTTCAGTGTTTCCATTTCCAGTCAATCAACTTCATCAGCCACCAATACTCCTAAAAAGCAATTTAAAGTGATTATTTGCTTTGGTACTATTCCTCATTAAATGTAGAGTGAATGCTTCTGAAACCAGTGTGGAGGGGGGTTCAAAGTGAAACCATGTTATTTTAACATATGACTGCATACCTGTATAAAGTTGCTTATGGTTACACTTTCCACACCCTATAAATAATAATAATAATTGCAAATAACGAAAGCTTCCCACTCAGACCAATTTACTGCAATTTTTCTTTCACCATCTTATTCAGTTTATTTAATCTTTACGCTACCTCTGATTGCCTCTGGATTTCAGACACATGAATGTGGATAATTAACATAGATGTAGATACTACACAAGATGCTCAGGTTTATAAGATACAGGCATTTCTAAATTGTTGGTCCTTTACAGTTCCTTTTTAGTTTCCCACTCTCTAATAACAGTAAATTTTTTTTCAGAGGACATAATCCTGGCCTCCCTTCTCCAACCAAAGTGAGAATATCTCACAAGATGGGATTTAAATGCAGAATGAGCTCTTAAGGAAAGGCTCCAATCTGCATGCCACACCTCTGCCCCCTCTTGTATACAATGGAAAGCCAGTCAATGTTATTGTAAATCGTGATGGCTAAGTCCAGAAAAACCATATTTTGCACCTCATCTGGTCTAAATATTGAGTTTACGAGTGAATGTTGCTTTGCATTATGTGTTATAGATGCTTTATGTTTATTTAAGAACTCAGTTTGCAGGAATGTTTTCCAGACATGCGGTTTACCGCAATAGACAGTTGTTGATATTCTGATCCCAAGAGCATTAGAATATGTTTAGAAATTGCGACACTTTTAAAACCAGATGTTCTACATAAGCTACACAAAAAAAAAAAGGGGGGGGGGGGAACAAATAGAACTGTCATTTGGCATGAAAACAGCCTGTGTTAAAGCAAAGGCAAACACATACCAAGTGAAATAAACGTGGTGAACTGCCCTCAACCCTTTCCTTCTTTTCTAAGTAACTATTTTAACAAAAGATGGAAAATCCCAGCTCACACATGGTGTGGGAATGGAGAAGGAAGGCTTTCAGGTCCAAATTCACATATGAAGGAAGCTGATGGATCTTGTTCCTGGGATGGATCAAACCAGAATGACAGAGCTAGGCAACTTCAGGCAAGGAAAGAATGTAAATCTGGATTCAAAGCTCAGGACAGAGATTCATTTTCTGTTGTTTCTAAAGGTAAAGAATCATCAATGAGGAGGCAAACAACATTATGCCCTGCATGGTGAATCACCATGAAGAGGTTCTTGCCAGCAGCTGCAGGATGGTGGCACATGCTGCATTGTCCTCCAGGATGGTTTGATGAAAATACTTCTGTAAACAGGTTAGGGGATCATCCTGCATGAGACAGTTCCAGAGACTGTCTCAAAATACCTCTGCTGTGGGTCTCTGGTGTGAAAGCATAGTTGAGTAGCACAGTAACTGGGATTCACAGCTGTCTCCAGTTGATGATAAACTGTCTATTTCCATTCAGTCTGTTACTGTTTTTGTTCCTAACTTTGAGTTCTTTCCCTTGTTTATTATAAAGGAGAAGGCAAAAGAGTTTCACTCACACCAATCTCAAGGAAGTTGGCCTGTATCTTACTACTCTGAATTATTATTCTCCTCCTATCACAAGTTAACATGTATTAGAGTAATCAGTGATAACACTGTAGGTCCCAACCTAAAAATAATAAGACCAACTGGCAGCCAAAAGAAGAGAAAACAAAGGCACTCCTGCTTTCCTTTACAACAGCATCCCACGGCGATGGAAACATGTTACCAGCAAGTCTGGAGTAATTTGCACAAAACATAGTGGCTTAAGTAACTAAAATGATGCATACTTTGCCAAAAGGTTGAAAATGTTGTATTTGTAATATGAAAGTAATATAAAGTCTGACAAACAGCACTGTTTGAAAGCAGTTCAAGGAATGCTGTGAAGAAAAGCGCTGTGTAACATGCTGTCACCAGCAGGTTTCCTGAGCATTAAGAATCAGGTCTGTAGGGTACAGGACCCTCCTGTATTTTTTCTGGGCAGTAGCAAAGCTCCTCTGCACACTGATGCTGTATTTTTGCAGTCTGCTTGACTGCATAGGAATAAGCTTATTTGTAAGTTTGTGGTTTCATGGGAAGTCAATTTACTTATGTTAGTAAAAGGACCAAGCTGTCCCACTAGCTTAGTCACTCTGACTTCACTGAGCAGAAGACTCCTACTAACTTCAGTGGATGTTGGACTAGTTTGTTAGTCCAGCTTCAAAGAATTAACGCCGTAGTAGGATCTGCCCACTGACTCATTCTGCTCCTCATGAGTACCTGAAAAGCCAGCTCTGAAACTCTTACTAGGTCTGCCTCACCAAAGACAATTTATGGCGGAAGTTCATGTACATATTTATTTTGTTGCTAAAGAGTTTGCTGGCATACTTCAAAGTGTGGGCTATTACCTGTTCAGGTTTATTGCCTGCTCGAGTGAATTATTACCTACCTGAACAAGCCTGCTGAGCAATAGTTCAAATTAAAACGTGTCATTTATCATGTTCACACCAATCCAAAATGACCGCAAAACCCAAGGTGTAATTATTGCCAGGCTCTGAGCGCAGAGCTATCACAGCAAGCTCTCAACCAGTGGGGAATACTGGTTCATCTCTTTGAAGCAAATCCTCTTTCTTCATATCAGTATGACCCTGCCATTAACAGTAATATTGTTTCAACTGCTGATATTCACCACAGAAGCCGACTTCTAAACATGGTGGAAGAATGTGACATGGATCCCACCCAAGATCAGTTTTTCTGCAAACTGCAATTTTAGACCAAAGGTTTTTCATTAATATTTATTCTAAAGACAAATCTTGTACTTCTTACCAGTATTCAGAAAGTAGGTTTTTACATGGCCTGGAATGATGATGCAATTTTTATTTCCATTATTATTATAGCTACTTACTATTATTATATAACCCCACTTTCAGAAAATAAGTGGAAGTAGGATCCCAGTACCAGCACGGGCTGTGAACAATCCAATGTGCCTACAGCTGTAGCAAACCAAGCCTATACACCTGTGTTCTGCTCCATCCTCTTCTATCCCTGTTGCTTGCTGTGTCATCTTTTCATGTTCTTTGATGTATCCCAGGGTTTGTGTACCATTTTACCCTAAGCCTTTTAGGGCTCCAGGTGCCTATGATATGTATATGAAAGTAGTGAAGAGCAGCAATATATACAGTGTGCTGCTCCCTCACATCCCTCCCCAACCCCTCCTGGCTCATCTAGGGCTCTTGATCTTTTTTTGGATAATCTAAAGCTTCTGAAGTAATAGAGAAATAAACCTGTCTGTCTACGTCTTAACAGAAGCATAGTAAATATATATTGTAACACTTCTATTTTATTTTATTTTAGTTTATTTATTTTATTTTTATTTTATTTTATTATTTTTATTTTATTATTTTATTATTTTATTTTATTTCTTTATTTTATTGTTGTAGGATCTGAAAGGAGAGGGAATAATCAAACAAAACTAAAATCGAAAACAGAAATCAGAAGTATGTGCTTTAATGAAACAGTTTTGTGACAGGCATGTTTTTTGTCTGTGCAAACAAGTAGGTAGTAAGTACAGGGAGAGAAGGGGGGAGGAATGACATCCAAATGGGTCTTTAGGCTGATCATAAAAGTTCTCTGGGGTGCAATTGCTTGTGCACAGGGATTGAAGATGGACCAGGACTACAATGTGTGATCAGGCTGTCCACAATTGATGTGCAGACCTGGTTTTGAGCATCCTGATTCCTGTCTCAGTTTGTGAACCAGACCAGGTCTCTGCAGTTAAACACTTCCCAAATTATGGAGTTTGCATCCTGATCTGAATTTTGCAACTCAAGCCTACCTGTGGTTGTACAGTCAGACAGAAAAGCCAACAAGCCAAGAGCAACGCCTAGTCACTGACTTTGATCTAGAAATAGTTATTATCCAGCTATCTCCATTACAAAACATCCAGTTTGCTAAACCTGGGTTATCTACTGATTTGGCTTCATTTGATAGACAAGAGCAGGTCTAGCATGGGAGAGCTTCATATCCCGAAATGATGCATCTTTCAAAAAACTGATAAGTGATAAACCTTGCAAAACCTGTGTCTAGAGTTAATCCTAAATAGCACTACTGGAAGCCATTGCAGATGAGATGGAAAAGTGAGTGAATTAGTGCTTTGCCCTGCAGAACTGGGACTCGCTAGTGGGCAGCGACAGGAAACATATACTTGTAATGATAAGTACATCAGTGCGGTTATGCAGAGGATTTCAGTTTCTCAAGCTATAAGCTTATGCAGATTTTTCATGAGGGTAAATTACTTATTTTCAAGAAGTTTCTCTGAATTTCTTTTTCTTGGAAGCAGAGTGGGAAGTTACTTAAAAAGGAAATCACTTTGAATTCTCTTCTTTTCGCTCCAGATTAGAAGAAACTCTTGTTTCTCTGAAGACAGAATTTGGGTCACAATGCAGTAGCGTTCAGTCCTCATGCTGAATTACTTGCTGAACATGTGGTAGTGTTTTGTGACATGGTCTGTGAACTGGGAAGTAAGCTGAGCTCACCCAACCCATTTCATTTATGGCTTTACACAAGTAAATAAGTATGTTTTCAGCCACTCAACACAAGAATGGCTTGCAAATTGCAGCTGCCATTGCCTGGCAGGTTAAAGGTTAAGCTTTTCAACAGGTCAGACTACAGTGCTAATTCACCTCAGTAGCGAGTCCCAGGCAGCCTGTAATGCATATTTGTGGTGGTTGTGTTTGTATAGCATGCACATAAAATGAAAACCGTATGACAGAGGTTAGTCCTCTTAAATGGTTGTCACATTGGCTTGGGTAACTTTTGTACAGTTATCCATATGCTAGCCAAGTTTCTGGTGGTATTTTCGTATAAATTTTATTGACGTGGTGAACTAAATTGAGTAATTTCATAGCTATTATAATCAGCCAGTGGCCCAAGCAATGCACTGCTGTGTTTATCATGAAAATGTTGCTAACTGGTCTGTCCAGGTTCAGCTTTCAGTGGTGGCTGTCTTCCAAATCTGGAAAACCCCTTTTTTCTGACATAGAGGGTTCAGACGGATAATCCTTGTGTGCTCAATCCACAAAAGCACTGATGCTGTGGGCTGAGGGCTCAGCCGCTGTCGTCAGATGTATCTCCTGAATGTTACACAAATAAGGAGGTTGCTGGAGCTTCTAGAGTTCAGTTCACAACTGCCAAAGCTTGGTCTAAGGCCTGGACTAATAAAATGTCTAAATTAGGAGCCTAAATTAGGCACTTAACTCTATTATGTATTCAGTCAGGAGAGATAGGACCTCTCAGGCATAGCTCAGGGAAGTGTATTTGTCTCTTGTGTGTGCCTGTCCATTCATTGGCTCCAAGAGGAACCCAAGGTAACAGATAATCCTAATGCACATCTTAGTTGGGCTCTTGTAGGGCTAGGGATCTGGACCTAGATAGCAACATCAAGGCAAAAATTCACTTCAAATTGGTTCTTCAGGGGGCTTATATTCTTATGTGACCTTATGTACTGCTTGGTGGACAGCCATTAGATGCAGGCATAATCCTGTGGATAGTCCTGCCAATATTAGTTCAGCAAGTCAAACATCTGAATGACTAAAAGGAGTCATTTAGTGTCTTTTGTTGGCAGAGAAGTATTAAAATTTCCTCCTCTACAAGGCAGGAAGAGCAGACACAGCCCTGGACTTCCTCTCCCAGATCCTTCCTGACCAAGATGCCCTTCTCCAAGGGAGGAGCCGTGACCTTCAAAGGCCATGTCTTGGTAGATCAGGATGTACTCATATTCATAGCACACATCAGTTGCTCTGTTGCAAAACAGGTGAGTTAATAAACTTACTGTGTTAGCCAATTTTGAGACATTTCTGCTGGAAAGAGAAATACATGGTGAATTAAAGAGAAACCTGTAAGTGCATGTAATAAAGACAACTGAGTTGTTTGGGAAGCTCCCATTTCCAGCTCCCAGAGTTCCTCTACGTCCCTGAGAATAAAAGATGAGCGGTCCCCATCTTTGGTGAAAGGCTTGATGGAGCTGGCAATATCACTCTGGTTTAACACCGACTATAAAGGATGCTTACATTTCAACAGCATTTTTAATAATATTTTTTGTAAGCAAAAGCTAAAGGAGTTACTTTCCACCAGGGTCATGAAGAGTTCACTAAATGCTGATAGACTGTATTCTGTATTAATGGTGCTAAGCTAACTGCCTCACAGAACTGCCAGAGCCCTTTATTTAAAGAAATAGCACTGTATTTCACAAGAAAATATTTTTAAAGCCTTCTCTGCTAATAATTTGTCTAAAGAGAGACAGGTCTAATTGTTTATATTGAATCTGGAGGGCGCAGTACTGGATGTGTTCAGTAAGATACATGCTTTATTTGAATATATATTTAAAGCAGCATGCAACACAGATCATTAAAGCATTTTATATTCTTTTTATTTAACAGAATACCAGCAATTAGCTTTTCCAGCTAATTACTGGATTCTACAACTGACTCTTCAAAAAGCTATGAGGTTTAAGTTGAGGCCTTTATACCAAGCTCTGGGTAAGGAGTTCCACATACCAAGAGGAGAATCACCTTATTCAGTTCAGGTCACAGTTCCTTCTCTTCAGCAAGGGAAAGGGATCTGCAGCTCATCTCTGGCTGTGGGTAAGATTCTTACTCCCTTGCATGGGTAATGCAAGTAAAAAACTAGTCCTTGCTGATACTTGTGCAAATTCCATTATGCTGGTGATCTGAAAACTGTGGTACTAGTTAGAAACCAGAGCTTATTACAGTCAAAACCATGATAACTTTAAAGCAAAACTACTAAGAAAGTGACATAGACTAGATGACAAACGAATCGCTAGGAATAACTTCTCACTTCAGTGCAACCCACTGAAACCCACATGATTTCACTGATTAATTCCTTGACTCCTCACTGGAGGGTGAATCTGTAAAGAACAATCTGCACACACTTCTCCCCTACCATGTCCCATTTCAAACCAATGCAATTGTAGTGAACCAATCAAAGCAAAAGCCCCAAAACAATACAAAAGAGCTTCTGCTTTCCAGAAGTCTTTTGCCTGCCCATGATGGATCAATTTATGAAGCTGACAAAACTTGCCATTAAAATGTGAAGACCATGAAAGTGTTTTGTGTAACACCCAGCTAGACAAAATGACTCTTTTAGCTCCAACTATTTGGTTTAACAACTATAGCAAGAGTGTACACAAATGTTCAGAAATATTCTCACTATATATGTCTCTCTGCAAAGGGCTGGTAATGCAACCCATACCCCAGCAGCACCAAGGTGACTTCCAGAAACTGTGGTATCTTGAGAACTGCAGGTTCAGCTTCTCAGGTGGTAAACTGTCCATACATGTAGAGATAGAAATTGAGGGTCATATTTAATGAGGAAACAATTCCTCAGACTCTAATCTATTAGCTTCCCAGTGTGTGACACTGATTCCAGTGTACTGGTTTAAGGAACTTGCGCTCTTGTGTATCTGTGTAAAATGGCATCAAGTGACCCCAAAGAAACTTGAGTAAAGAGCACAGGGAGAGAATTAATCAGTTGTCAGCTTATCACTTAAGCATAACCTTAATGTTAAGCATGGAACTAATTTTGTTAACATGAATTCAGTAGTATTATCTGTATGTTTAAAGTTAAGCACTAAACTTATCTATTATACTATATCATGGCCTAATAGCTTGCACACTTACTTGCAAATTGAAGGTGCTTGATATGTTTATACTGGATCTCCCTGTTGTTGCACATCAGAAATTGTTGCCCAAGCAAGCAGGGTAACAAGCATATAGCAGTGCAGCCCAACTCTTTCTAAGGCAGGGACAGAGGGATGGTAAAGAGCTGAATATGGACAAGGAAAATGTATAAACCAGGTCTTCCAGAGCTCTCAAGCAGCAGATCAGGTTTTCCAGAGCCCTCAAGCAAATGTCGCTAGTTTGGCCTTAGCCCCAAGGGCAGCAGGGTTACGCCACTGCTGAGGCTTTTGAAAGTTTTTGCTCACTGGATTAGAAACAATAAGAGGGACATTGTGGTTTACATGCAGCTGTTAGAGACAGAAGGGCTGAGCTCTGGTCTTGCTCACTCATGGGTGAGCATTTGTTCAAGTCCTCTCACTGCATCGCTACTCTGGGGACAGCTATATTTTGCTGTCATGACTCATTTTTACATGTCACTCCATGTGTGCAAAGATGATGGAACCCAAGACATTAAACCTCCCTGTCAGAGTGCCATGTGAATGGGGCCTCTCCACCTGTCTCTGTCTTGATGTGTATAGAAGGAAGGTCTGGGAGATTTAGGCAATAAACTGATATTCTCACTCACTAATGACCAAAAAATAAATGTTCTGAGTGATGCAGACAGAGCCTTGGGTGACATGGTCTAGTGTGAAGCATACCTGCCCATGGCAGGGGGGATTGAAACTTAAGGTCCTTTCCAGCCCAAACCATTCTATGATTCTATATACTCAGCACCTTCTATTCTCACTGAAGTAAATAGTTCCTTTGGGACTACTTTCATGTGTCTTTAGGGGATATAACCAAATTGCACCACATGAGAGCTGGTAATTTTAAAGTTATGCTGTAAGGGAAAAACTATAAACATAACAGGAAAGACTGGATGTTTTCCATTCATATTTTTAGAATGGTTGCTTCTCATCTGTACACATTAGTTTTTCTACATCTCTGGCAAGCTTTTAATGAATTATTTAACTGGAATTGAAAAGCAAGTCTTGCTTTTAAATTAAGGCAATAAAAGCTGTTGTATTTTCTTTCTTTTTTTTTTTTTTATTCTTAGAATATTATCATAGAAGATAAAAATCAAAACCAGATCCAAGAGGCAATAAGGCTAACAAAACACCCAACCTCTAACTGCATGGACAAGAGATACATCGTTCTAGAGAAATGACTGGCTATGATCAGAAGTCTGATTAGTAGAGACTGTTGAATCCATGAGGTTTTAATTGGAAGCCTTTTGACATTGTGTCAGTCTTTCGTGATGGGGAGCACAGGGCGTGTGGTGCAGGGCCATGTGAACAAACCACTGCTGCATGAACCAGGCCAAGTTTTGCGCAGAACTTGGTGGAAAAGCTGAGAGTGGGTCTTGTATAAACAGACTGGCTTGAAATTTCCCATCTCCTTGGGTGAGGCATAGGTGGGATCCACTTGCTGAAAAAGTCACTCATCTGAATTGTAGAGCAGGAGAGGTTCTGTGCCCACTTCCCAGAACAACTCTCTTCAGTATTTCCATCCTTCCCCTTTGGCCATTAAGACAAGATTGTCTCCTGCAACTGAACAGTAAACGTTTCTTGAACAGTTCCTCCCTCTGCAAGCAGACCTTGAAAATTGATTATTTCTTGTTTGTTTCTTTTAGTCTCCAAATGTTTCTGCCATTATAAGGCAGGCAGTTATTTTGCTAGGAAGGAATGTGAAGAATTAGAAAAGTTGAAAGTGATTAGGATTCTGTTTTTTAAGACAGAGCCATTCACAAAGCCTGGCTGGCATTCAGCCTGCTCAGAGCAAGCATCATAAGACACCCTGAAGCCATGAAATCCCTCAGTTTTAAACCCCATGGGGTGGCTTTTGCATTATCAGGAAAGAAATGATGTTGCGGAGGCTATTTTCTTCATATTTTTAAGGCCTGTGAGTTAATATTTGTTCTAAGTCGATATTTATTTTTGGATACTTTTATTGTTTCTAAGAAGGCCACAAAGGGTTCAGTGTTGTGGAGAAATGGTTACTTTGTATTTATGGTTAAAGAAAAAAGTAGAAGAAAAAAAAGAAAGTGCCAAACAATCCTGCCCCAGTTCTTTATTTAAGGAGACAATGTACTTTCCACCCATGCACAGGCAGTGCTTTACAGGCTGTATAATAAAACGCTGTTCCAGATATTGTCTAAATAGAAACAGATTTAACCCTGCTGTTGTGACTCGGATTGCTGGGTAATGAAAGTTTTCAATCTGGTTTTACTTTGTTTTATGCTCGCTGGAGAGCTGCACATCCACAAAACCCTGCTGCCTTATGCACAGAGACCTGTTGTTGCAATGCCATCTGTTTGTGTATATAAGGTGAACATCCCCATAAAAACAACAAAAAAGAAACCTATTTGGATTTGGTCTTTTCTGATAGGTAACGAATCCTAATTCAACCCTTAAGTGATACTTCCTGCAAAGACTGCAGGTTATAGAACAGGACCCAGTGGTTTCAAGTGAGACTTTAACTGACTCATGACAATAGGTGGTGGTTCCTATTGCTTCATTTTGTGCCAAAAGGTCTGAAACTCAAGAATTTCTAACCCTAAAACTCCATGACAATGAGTCAAATCATTTTACTATGCAGTCATCCACTAATGGCATACTCAAAACTGCTGAAAAGACTCTTTAATTTAAGTTGGCTTTGAAAATTACCCATTGCCGTGTTACCTAAAGCAACCTCCAAGTGTTTCTCTGTAGGGGAAAAAAACCTGTGATAAGAGATAGTCCCTGAAGATCCGAGAACAAAAGATGGGCTTCAGAATATGCATATCAGGAAACGGTCCATTACTCATTAATTGCTCCATTTCCGTGCACCAGTGAGGGTCACCCTGTCACTGAGGAGCAGAGAGATTATAACAATAATATAAATACTGCTTTATTTACAATTTTACAAGAAAACAACTTTCCATGGTTATTATGTAGAGACTGGATTTTTTTTTTTAAAGTTTCCACAAATAAAGCACTCTCAGAGGACAGTAGGAAGTTTGTAATTTGAAGCATTTTGCAGTGGGACTAGAGGCGTTATTTCCATATGTCACAGAGACACATCCAGCTGCTGGGGCATAAGCTAACAAACCAGGAGGAACCAGATTCTCCTCCTAGCTCCCCTACATATTTCCTGTATGACCTTGAACAAGTTACTGAGTTTCATTGCCTGTGTGTACAGGCAGTACTGTATTTATTATACTTCCTTTTACACTCCATGATACTCTCTTTTATATTCTTAAGTATTTTATATTCATAAAAGTCACCCTTGTTCAGGTCCCCTTAGCTCTCGTGCCAGCTACCTGCTGATGGTGGCCTATGCAATTACCTGCTCCAAAGCAGCTCAGTCCCAAAGATGGTGATGGAGGAGGATGAAGGGAGGGTGCCAAGGCTGAAGCACTGGCAGCCTGCACCCTGCCTGCCTGGGGCTGCCTGGGACTTGCTGGACCTGGGGTTATTGTGGTTTTCCCATCTGCACATCAGAAGTAACAGGATTCACCTACTGCATGAGAAAATATGTGTGGGTAAATACAAGTGACACTAAGGATAGGCATTATTATCATAATGTGTGTCTTATGAGTGTTTGAGGTAGTCACTATAACAACATCGCCTAAAATTTGTGTCCACTTGAGCTGCTCTGTCTCTGTAATCGCAGAGCAAGAATGGGCAGGTATGACTCTGATTCTTATCATCTAGGATTAAAACACAGCAATCACCCCAGCCCACCTCTTAGTATTCATTTTACTTATTAAAGCTTCCCAACAAGTCTCTGCAGTGATGTTATCTGCTAAATTGTGTGAGGTTTCTGATCATTAAGTGGATTGGTCTTCAAAGAGCTAAATGAAAATGAGCAATAAATATCAGTGTTACTTAGGTCATACAGTGCAAAATGACAAGGAGACCGAAAGACCTTCTGGCAATTGTAGAACAAATGTGAAATAGATTCACTGAAGCTTCTTGTGGGTTTTTTATAAAGTGTCTTAATATTTTTAATTATTTTCAAAAGCAAGTTAAAATGAAGAAGCAGACTTAGTCTTAAGGAACTCCTAAAAATCCTGGCTTTTTTGTTCCGTTGCTGTATCCTGAAGTTATGTACTTTTACTCCTGCACTTTCTTCTCTGCAGAAGGGACTTTGTAATATTTATGTATGCACTGGAGAAGGTATCATTATTATGGCAATTTCTACAGTGCTTTGCACATAGACAGATTTATTTAAGGAGGTGAGCCTCCCGCTGGTGGGTGTAAACATGAAGTTTTGCACCTGCAATTCTATTTCCTGTATAAAACTGAGCACTTGTACGGGTAGCAACCTGACTGCAGAGGTAAATGAGGGAGCAGTGGTTGCAATAACTTCTGTTCATGTCTGTGTTTGCATTCGCTTAGAGAAATAACCAGCCACAACAGTTGCCAGGGCAGATTGTATCCTCAACCAAATGCAATGAAAATCTTCCACTGCGAGTAATATGAAATGATTGCGTGATTTCTTAGATATTATTTTAAGGTCTTATTTTTACTCAGTGAAAAATAGTAATTAAAAGATATAAAATTCTGCAACTTCTTATGTCTTGATTACTCTTTTAGTCCCTTTCCCATAGTGTAAAATTATGACAGCAGCCATTGTGACTGGTAACTTTCTCCTTGTAAAAGCTGCCTAACCCTGTCAGTATTGCTCTGGTGGTGAAGCCACATAGTCCTCCTTTGTAGCATGGCAAGTGAGCAGCTTTCATAGCAAGGGCTCTGAGAGCCTGAGATGTCCATGCATGCTCCAGCAAACCAGGAACAAACTCCTTACTCCACTATGAACCCACTCATCCTGTTGTCAAAGGCCATAGTTTTGCTCTAGCCAGGAGAAGGATTTTCCTTGTCCCTTCACCAGCTTTTCTCCTTACAGAGAAGGAATGAGAGACTCTCTTGTAATGAAAACAGCAAAACAGGACTGTACTTATTCTTTTGGTGCCTTTAAGGTGTTAGCTGTTGGCATCCCTTTCATGGTGGCTTAAAGTCTTGAGCTAGAAATGGGACCGAAAAGTAAGAGGTGACTCAGTTCAAACGGAGTTGAAAGATGGAGGCAAAGAGGGAGATGGAAGGAAGATCAGTTTTAGAAGCAGGAGAGAAAGAAAGCTATAACCTGAAACCCCACAAGCCTGAAGGTAACAGTCATTTCCTATTTCTGTGAAGACTGTTGGGGTTTTTCTAAAGGAAGTGGGGGTGGGGAGAGGACAGTTCCTGGTATTTTCCTCAGCTTAGAAAGCAGAGAAAAGTCATTGGGCTTCTTACATGACTAAAAAGAAGTGTTACGGAAAGCTTGAACTCTACTGTAACACCACTGCAGTCTGTATGGTAAGGGCTAAGGTACCATGATGTTGGCTGTCAAGCAGACAAGAAATCTTGACTCATACTTGACCACACAGAGCTGTTCCCTGTGTATAAAGGAAAAATTCTAGTTCAATGCTGACATGATTCTGGGAAGGGTTAGAAGTGCCTTGACTCCATTCTTGCAGCTGCTTAGTACTACTTGATCCTTCTACACCTAAAGAGTGTGCAGTCTTCTGCAGCAGTACACCTTCCAAACACATATGGATGGTGGGCTACATTTGCCATTCAGTGACTAAGACCAAACACACCCAAAAACTTTCTCCACCTTGGTGAAATGTTTATTCACAAAGGGTCACAGCAACAAAAATGTCAGTATGAGATTGCTGGAGAACACACATTAATTGGTTTCAGAAGATTTTCAAATAGGACTCAGAAACAAATCAAAGCAGTGTAAGGTAACTAAAATGTACAGTTCAAAAGTAAATTATGCAGTACTTGTTAAATATAATATTTTAAAATTCTGTGGAAGCATCATCAGGCTTTTAAATTATAACCGAGATCATGCATGATGTGAAATACAATAGCTGCCGTTCTGCAGATAGGTAAATCGGGCACAACACAGAGTGGTGAAGGCTTGAACGTGTTTCCTAGGTACAGACATAAGGACACACATCACATATGTTCTCTGGTGTCTGTCTCCTGTCTTCCCTTCCCTGGTGCATCTAGAGACTATGCATCTGCACAGCAGCAGAAAGGGAGCCAGCTACAGAGGTTTTGGTTGCTCTTACAGGATCAGATCTCTAGTGACTTGGGTAAGGATATGAAGCTAAGTAGCAGTGTTATAAGATGAATGCCAATGATTTCTGCTCCCATTTTCCAGTTAATAGATATTCAGCTGGGGAGGGCAGTTCTGTACAGGGGAAAATTCATCGTATATATATGTACTGAGGAGAAGCAACCCAAAGGAAGATTAGAAGGAAGAAAATTCTGGTCTAAGGTCTCAGCTCCTGAAGTGTGAGATTCTAAAGCTGAAATGGTTTGACTTGTGCTAAGGCCTGGTGTGCAGAGCCCATGTTTTTAAAGATGCCATTTTGCATTTGTTGCATCAGTTAGGATTTACATAGCCTTCAATAAAATCTGGGCCATAAATGTTGATTTTAAACAAAGACATTTCCATAGGATCTTTATTGTCTGTGTAGTGGTAAAGTGTTATGAATAATTTTTCCCAGGTGCTTAAACAGGTGGTGTCTTCAAGGGAAGCAGGGCTTCTTTCATGTTGCCTGTAATTTGTACTGCCTTAACCCTTCATTGTCAATGTCCTGGGTGAACGCTTATAGCTGTTTGAACTGTACCTTCCCCACAAAGATGCTGGATACCCAGCTCCATGACTGGAATGTGAGTGTTACAGATATTTATTTACAGGGTAGGAAATAACACAGTGTCTCTATTTGCTGGTCCTAAATTTATTTTCTCTCCTTTTGTGCAGTGTAAAAATGTTAGTCATCTCCAATGGTCCTTGGAAATAAGCTTTCCAAATATATTCTCATACTCTATATAGATGCACTGATGACACTCCAGCAGTTCAGCAAGAGGAAATCTGAAAGAGTGGCACTAAATGACAGGGGGAAAAAAAAAAAATCTCTTGGGAGAAAACTCTCCATAAAAGTCTGAGGATTATTATGGAGCATTCGGAAATGTTGCCAGTGCTGGACTGCATCCTCATTGAGCCCTCATTTCTCAGACATCATTGATTAAAGGTGGATGGGAAAGTACCATACAAAAGAGCAGACTCACGAGCTTCAGTTTGTTTCCATTTGCTTTTAGGCTGCAAGTTCAAACCAGTCTTACAAAACTGGGATTTTTTAATCTTGCACTTAGGGCCCAAGCAAAAATGGCTGGACTGAGAAGCGGCTGGATGGCCACCATTGACACACAATGCTCATAAAGCTGTGCCACCTTCGTTAGGAGCTTATGTTCAGAAATGGGCAGCAAGCTGTGATAGCCAGGTTTGAAAATGGGGATTGATATGACTGCAAGATACCATTTCATCATTCAGGTTTTTTAAAAAACCATAATACTTCCTTTCCTAAGAAACATGTGTCATGAACTTGGATTTATCAGCATTTTTAAAAGCAATGTATATATATGCTTGCTGAGATCAATGAGGGCACACATAAGCTGTATAAACATTTCCATGTGGTTTTGGGGTCTCCCTCAGTGATGTCCTATGTCCATCCTGTCCACGCTCATTTATTCTGACACTCAGAGAATCCTCCATGACTGATGACACTGCAAAAGTGAGTGATTGACCTTTCCCTGGTGAATTTGTGCAGAGATTATTCATCTGCACAGATAAAGGAAGGGGGGGAATGGCACACAGATTTAAGGGGGATGCTTGAAGAAGTTAATACTGTAACAGTTCAAGACACTGGTTGTTCAGCCATACACCTCAAAGAAATAAGCAGTAGAAATATGGTAGTATATGAAAATATCACCTCTGCTTCTCCAGCCACATGTAGATCATCCCTAGTATAATACAGATAGATATGAATATAAAATGTGTTTATTTATGCCTGTATGTATGTGTATATAAACCTTTTTCCATTAAAAGAGAAAAGCTGTGATTAGGGCATGGAAGCTGAAGTAAGCTACTGAGTATCTATTTTGTTCAAAAACTCTGAAATAATTTTTTCTTCTTCCTCATCATCATTTTTCCAGCCATATGGATTTGCCAGTTCACTGCATCGTTGCATGTTTATAATACAGCATTTCTTCAGCAGCTGTCACTACCTCATATTGCCATAGTACATCTTGCGTGCTGAATTACAGGCCACAGTATGATAGAAAACAGCTTACACTTAAAGAAATAAAGACCTTCTCTTGATGTCCATTCGAGTGCTGGTTATGGACTTAGAGAAGGCAGAGAAGGCAAAGTTCCAGCTTTGTGTCTGGGCTGCTAATTCACCACCAATCCTTGACATTTAACACAATACAGTTTAGGGTATGTTTACCAGGAGCATGGTTACTCCATCCTTTTGCTAATGGGTGACACACAAGTTGTGTGGAGCTACCCCAGCTGAAAACCTGCCCGTATTGGCTGTATTGGATGCAGATGTTCAGGCTGTGGCACTTTCTCAGAAGTTTGGTGGGTGTGACTTTCAGCTTGTGCTTATCATTTGACCATCACCCGAACAGGAAGAAAGGTTTGTCACTTCCCCACACACACACTTTTTTTTTTCTAATGAATATTATGACATGATAGCTTGAACTGTCAAAGTATCTTATAACATGTAACATACCTTCATAGAAAATAAATCACGTACCTGGTACTTAGATTAAGTGTGATTAGATAGCACTGGATTGCAGGTTGGTGTTGTTAGCACCTCTCATGTGATTTTGTGTGATGAGATTTTACAAAAAAACAAACACAACCAGGAAATATTTCTTCTTGTAGTCAGTCATTAGCAGAGAAAGAGCAATTGTACAGTACTAAGATTATCCAGCAGTAGAAAGAGCATCCTAATCCCAGACATGAGAGACAGGATGTCCATTAGGAATGGTAGCCACTGATCAATAGTCTAATTTAGCATAGAGAGGTTTTATTGCTTTGGGAGCTGGAAGGAGAAGAGTGAGGTATTGCAGTGTCTTCAGTTCTAGTCCTGCCTCTGCCGCTGACGCACCCCAAAGAAACACTGGCTGACTCCACTGCTTTTCCACAGCCATAGGATCAAGCAATAATTTTAAACTAGCAGAGCATTATGTATTCTGAATGTGCATTTGATTATGTATGGGGCAGCACAAAGGAAGAAAATCCATTTCTGACAATGTCAGGAGTAAGCTGACATTTATCTGCAGTTCATTTCAGATCAAATCCAGCAAATTTCTAGGCCATCAGCAAAGAAAATAATTATGGATGTCTTTTTTTAGACATTTGGTGCTTTTTTTCATATATATAAAAAATGTGGAGACAAAAAGCAGAACTTTATTTATAATTATTTTTCTACAAATATGCAGATGTTTTCTACAGTGTATTTTCAATGTTTTTAGAACACCTCTGTCCCCCTCTCCCTTCCCATGCTGCTCAGAAATGAGATTTGAAACTGTGAGCTAGTAAAGTGCATCACCTTCAATGGGGAACTCGGCTGCCAAAGGTTTTCTAACTGGGTGAAGGGGTAAAAGTTGCTATTATTACATGAACTAGGCAATTAAAAGTAAGCATTACCAGTAAAAACTTTGTGCTGGAATTTATATAAGGGTCAGGTAATCACATGAGTAGGAGGTGGCAGGTGGTATGGTTCTCACTCTTGTTTTTCCTCCTCTCAGGAATTGCTCCTGGTTTAAAGCTTGGGGAGGGCATGTCTAACTTAGAGCAGGGAAAGTGATAAAATGGTGGTAGCAGAGCCTAATGGATTTTCAAGGAGATTGAGCAGGAGCCACAGAAGGTAGCAGTGAGGCATTGAAAGCAAAAGTACAACAGGCCTCATTTAATTATCCTTTTCACACTGCATTAATCATCACAAAAACAGGATTATGCCTATTTTTATATCAGTGTTGGAGGGTAATCCAAATGTCATTTTGTGAACTGTCTGTCATTAGCAACTGTTAAATTAAAGGTTTGAAAAGCAAAATAATGAAGGCAAGCTGCTCCCTTGACCTATTTTTTCACCAACAACTTTTTCCCCTTTGACCTCTGAATCTGAATTTCCCTTATCAAATCATCATCTGATTTCCTATGACTGTTGTCACTTTCCCCAGCCCCCACAGCCACCCTGGTATTTGTTGTTCCCATGACCTCTCTCTTCAGCTGTCTTATTTCATGTGCTGGTTTGACAGCCAGTCATTTTTCTTTTCTTCCTACAGCATACATAGCTCCTTGCTTTCCATAATCTTCCTCCTCAACCAGTGAACTCTTCTTCTAGCAGCTTCACTTCTTCCTCCATTCCTACTTTTCCCTCTGACTTCCTCACTCTCCTCCAGTGTCCCTGTTTCCTGCTTTTTGCCTCTTCTTTGAAATAATTTAAATAACTCAATTTTTTGCTGTGGTCTCCATCCAGATGTGGCCATGATGTTCCAAAAAGAAGCACATAAATTTGGTTAGCTATATGCTTAGACTGTGGTTTAATGATGTGGGATCCTTTCTCACCCCCACAAGGGCAATAAATGAGTTATGCAGTTAAACATACATGTTACTATGCTTGCATAATTATTCTTCCTACGCTCAGGGAGGTAGAGGTTCTGTATTAAATTTTACTGTAGCAGTTGTCTCTATGATGGCTCAGGCTGGCTGCTGCAGCTAAACATGCAGTTTTCAGTGTTCTTAAGTGACGAGCCTTGCATTTCACGAGGAATTCCCTTGGTCTGAATTTATGAGAGAGGGCTGAAAAAAAGTAGGTGCATGATGTCTTCTCAGGTGGAATTTATCCTAGTCTTTTCAACTGCATATACTCCTGTATCAGTACAAATACTGACATATAGCTCATGTTTTTTCCTGCACACACCTTTGATTGCTGTATATTATCTCCGGCTTGGAGGTATGGAGGTGTGAGTATTGCATAGTTACACAAAATTCCCGGCTGGTGTATAAGATTCTGCGTTTTTCATGGAGGTAAAATGGTTGGACATAAGTCTGAAACCCAGACTATGACAATTTCCAGTGATTTAAGGATGTGAGATGAATCAGATCAGTCACAGCTCTGATTTCGGAGGAATGCGTAGGAATATATCTTCTCACATTAACATCCCCTGACTGTGATCAGTCTTTATCACCCATACCTCAATCTGAACAATGGACAATCGACTGCATCTGTTTCTACTTTATTAATCTGATCTACCCAAAGAAACTACTCTTGCAGGAACTTTAAAGATGAAAACTAGCACAAATTATATTCTCTAATACAACTGATTTCTAAGTACCTATGTGTATATTTCTGATTCTGTACAATTCCACTGTCAACCCCATAAGAAGGGAAAAATCCTTTCACAAGACTACATAAATACACTGCAAAGCCATATATATAGGCAGATACTCCAGAACTGTTGGTAAGAATAGATAAGATTAACTATACGGAGATCCAAAATGTTGCCCATTTGTACAACAATGGGTCAAATAAATATAGCCAAACCTCTTTTTGGTTCCTATCTTTTCCATTTTTGTGTGCACTATGTGCAGCCTTGATTGTAGTTGGCACTAAAGGCAAATACGCTCTTTTGCTACTGCACCTGTAACAAAGGCATTAAAAGATAGTTGAGATCCCTCATGGAAAAAAGAGTTTTGTTCTGACGTTATTTAATTATAGAGTGTAAAAGACAGTACATTTTAAAATTAACCAAAGCAGATATATTTCGATACCATTGAAAAGTCACCTCTGAAACTCACTGTCGCAATAGTATAGCCTTAGTTGGCAATAGTTAAGTGGGTTCGCATTATAATAATAGTAAAGCTTATAATTTAAGGTTTTAAAAAGGATATAAACTTTGCTTTTTCATTCAGGAAGCCAGTATCTGGTTAGGCTCTGAAGAAATGCCTGTAACAAGTAGGTTATTCCATCAGCATGGTGCAGCAGGTATTTTTCACCTTGCTCCAGAGAAGGGTGGGTGGATCTAGTAACTGATGAAGAGAGGATACCAGACAAGATGGAGTGTTGGCTTGATTCCATATGATAATTTCAGTGTAATTGTTTTGCCTTTAGGCTGCTGTATCTGATTAGACCAGTCTTCAGCTGATCCAAGGTTAGGAGAATGCAAAACCACTGTAGTGTTGTGCTAAACGCGGTGCAGCCAGACCAAATAATCTGGGTCAGTTATCCGTGCAGATCGGCAGATACAGGCACGCATGCAGTTTTGCATGAAGAGCACAACATACAGTAGCTCCAAATTTGGAAAAAGAATTAATAATTTGCTGAGATAAAAGTTGTGGCCTCTACAGTAGGCTGGGTAACCATAAATAAATTTAAAAGCCTGTTTTAGAGCAGCGTTCTTTTAATGCTAACTGGATGCAAAAATCTTATCACATTAGTAACCTTCATACCTTTATAATAAGTCTTTTATTGTATTAGCAAGCTTGGTTTTCACTAATATGATACGAAAGACTTGCTAATATATTAGGAAAGTCACTAACACTATTAATTTACTAGATAAATTACTTCTCTATCTTAGAACTTTAAATGAAATGGAATTCACTAATCCTAATTGGTTTGCCTTCTACCAGAATCATTTCCCATTAGTTCAGCATGTTTTCTTTTTTCATACTTGAACAGAAGAGATTTCTTAAACTCAAAGCCTTGGGGTACAGTATATGGGTTTATTAATTATCAGGTATTCATTCAAGGGGGTTAATTAAGCAATAACTTTCCATTGACTGGAATATACAAAGGAATAAAAGGCTTGACTTGTCCTGCTGATTAAAGCACTGAGGCCTTTGTGTCATCATTTTGCTCCATTTGGTTGTGGGGGAATAAAGATTTTTCCACTATTTAACATAATTGGTCGAGAGCTCAGAGACCCCATTCCTTATGTATAGCAACTTTGTTGATTTTTATCCCTTTTTTCCCCTTGTCTGCCTGGAGGAAAGTGCTGTGACCTTTCCTTGTAGCTGTGGAACTTGGTGCTGTTATCCATGGGTTTGCCACCTGAAGACTTGAGAACTGCAATGCAGTAAAGGGAGCTAAATCCCCTGGGAAATGAGGAACTGGTGCTGAAGGCAAGCATCCTGCTGATTAAGCAGGGTATCTCATTGTAGGTGCATGACACCAATGTTGAGGAATCGGTACTTGGCTGCATATTGGCTTCCAGGCAAAGTTTATGGTGTTGGCTTTGACATTTGGGCCTAATTCAAACCTCTTTGGAATCAGTGGAAAGACTCACCATGTGCTTCAATTGATTTTGGATTAGGCCCAGCAGTCTTGGAATAGCTTGTCTATATGAGAGACACCCTCTCCTCTCAGGGGATGTTGCCTCATGGTTTGAGAGCAGCAGCATGTCAGCTAGAGCATCTTTTTTTGAGAAGGACAGTGAGCTGCCCTCAAGTGAGGACTTGAGACTCTTGCAAGGGTTACTTTGGTCTAGGGCTCATCCTGCAGGGACTTGAATCTGTTGGCTTTTAGGGCATACCTGTGAGTAATGGATCTGTTGAGGGCATAAATTAATACATTAGAATAGGAGGAAGAGAAAGGGGTTTTTCCTAGAGCTTCCCTAGGTCCAACTGAACTCCATTTCATGTAACAGCCTCCCCGGGGCTGCGGCAATCTGTTTTAATTAGAGCAGCCTCTGAGCATCTCTCGATTATGCTGAGGAATGGGGCTTCACTGAGAATTTAGCTGACCCAAGCTGTGGGAGCACAAAGGCCATCGTTGCGCAGGCCTCCCACGTACCCTCATTTGCACTGTGTGAGTCTTCAGCCCAAGCCAGCTCTCTGCCATCCAGGCTCTGGAATCCATTTATAAAAGAAGCCTGTGGTTGTGTCTGTTTGTTGGTAAATGCATATTATGCACTAGCTGGAGCTGGCTGGCTGGCTGAAACTGCTGCTCGCAATCAGCCGTGCATCACTGAGTCAGCACATCCCAAAACCTGAGCACATCTCTGCCCAGGGGAAGCAGGGCTGGGTCCCCACCACGCCCAGGAAGGTGGGGCCTCCGGGTACCAGCACAGGAGCCCACTCGTCCCAGGCAAAGAAGGAGAAGGAGGTGGAGCTGCAAGCTGGAAAAGTGTGTGATGTTAGAGTGACTGCTGAGTTTATTCTCCAACAAGCGTTAGCATGCTTTTCTTGCTTGATTGTTTTGGTGATTGTGGTAAAGTGCAGATGTTATGCAATGGTAGGACTGGTAACACTGGCCACTGCCAACTATAGTGCCAGGAATCATTTATAAGCTTCCCAGCAACGAGCTCTGTCAGCACATGCTTCACCTCCTGCTACCATTGCAGGCACCACCGCTGAGCCAAGCCATGTTGTGACTGAGACACCCATTTCATCAGGGAGGACTGTACCAGTCTTCTGAGAGAAGGGCTTCTTGCCCCCATGAAACCACTGCACTGTGCCCACACCATCCTCTGTTAACTCTTGTGAAATAGCTTTGCAGCTCAGTCAGTGAAGATGAAATCCCTGCACTGCCTTACCAAGAGGAACCTTTTGGTAAAATGAAAAGATTTCGAAATCTCAGCAAGAAAGGCTGTAAGGTTGCCTTGAGTGTTTGAAATAATACATGTATGCAGATATCTAGGTATACCTGTATAGCTACATGAGCCAAATGACTTGCTTTGGCTTGCTTATCATTCTAAGACATAAAACAGGTAATCTAGCTTTATTTGACACCTACAATAATCATCCAAGAAAATGAGAGGCTCTGTAATGGAGGTCTATAAACAGGTCTTGCAGGTCATTCACACAAGCTGGCTCTGCACGCCAGGGTGCTATGGAAACATGGCTATAAACACTGTGTTGGATCAAGAGCTTCTCTACTGACAGAAAAGATGAACACTAAAGCTGTACAAAACTGAGTAAGTCTCAGAAAATGATTCACTCTCTTAATTAATTTTCCATTTTGGTTGGTGTAATGCCCTTAGGTAGCTGCAGTGGGCTCAGATTTCTTCTTTCTGGGCAGACTTCACCTTTGCACCAAGACTGGGAAACTGTACTCTCCCACCTTCCATGCACTGAGGAAGCCAGGCAGGATTCTTTAAGGGAATATTTGCCTCTACCCAAATCATTCTGAATCACAGTATTTTCTTAGAGCACAGTCACATGTGGCTCAGAGGCTTATTTAATTGCCAGCACGGTGGTATGCTGGGAAGCCTGTAGCCTTGCTTTGTTTAGCAATGCCCCATTCCCATCTCATAGAAAGTATTCCCAAGTGCACCACTGCAGTTTTCTGTCACGACAGCCCGCAGTAAAAACAGCCGTACACATAAGCAGCTTGTCTTGCAAAGGGTGCAGCATTCTCCTGGTTCATTTCCCAATTGCCTGCACACTAGAGAACTGAATCAAGCACTTGTAAAATAAGGCAGAACCAGTGAGCAGTCAGGTATGCATTTCCTAACCGTGCAGGATTCAAATGCCCATGGTCTGCCATCTTATGCTAGTACAGCTGTAGCAAACTCATGCTGCAGCGTGAATGTTCACACACTGCTTTTATGTCCAGTTTGTGTGGTCATTAAAGTTCAGTAGAAACAGTTTGCTTGCTTTCAAAAGCAATTGAAGGCTTTGCTCCAGCCTTTTCTTCCATGATTTACGGTGACATCCTTGGGCACAGTTTTCCCACTGAAATCCTTTACTGTTATCAGGAGACAGGATGAAAGGAGTGGAAAGAGCCCCCATGTCATGCCCCAGGCCATCCTAGGGAGGGAATAGGCAATCCTGTGCCTTATCTTTCCCAGTTCTCCCCCTCTGATATACTTGGAGAAATGACTAAGCTGGGGAGAGGAGCTGGAGCAACACGGAGTAGGTGCGTAGGAGGTTGCCAGTGGGGTTGTTCCAGCTTATGCTGGGAGTCACCTTGACCCAGCACTACAAAGAAAACGTAAATCTAAATTTCTTCTTTCCATTCCTGCCCCACAAACTGCACAGCATAAAATGTATCACTTTCTGATTTTCAAATAGCATTTCTGTATGCATTATTAATGTAACTAAAACCCAAACCTTCAATTTATCACTCCCTGGATGCTCGCACTTAGAGATGTGTGTTATATCATTGTCTGTTTAGAGGTGGTGTTAAGTTCTAGCTAGAAAAAAAAGGTGTGGTGTAGAGAACTGTAACTTCCCCAGAAGGAACACCAAACTCTATTTATTTTCTCAGGACAGCAGTGTGTCAGGGTGTCCCCTGATCTCGGTATAGGGGAACAATAGGGTAATGAGCAGGCATGGTCCATTTTATTCTACCCTATCAGGCAGAACCTGTCTGCTTCGCCACTGTGCCTGCATTAATCAGTGATTTCACTGTTTTCCCCTTTCCAGTATTTTCCTGATAAACATCAGTTTAAAACCCCAAATGTAACCCACGAATAAATCATGGTTATTTTGTTTCATAAAGCTTTTATCTGGTTAAGCCTTAAATTTTTGCTGCCCTTAGGAAGACTTAGATTAAGGTGCTCAATATGGTGCCAGAGATGGAAGAAGGTTTATGTAACTGGGAGGTTTTAGCCGACCATCAGAAGCTTTAAGGTTTCACTTTACTCCTGAGAGAAATTGCCAGCAGAAGATTAGGTTGTCATAGTCAGATTGGCAGGAAACATACTGACACCCCTAAGAAGCCAGGTAGGAACTCCAGTTTTGGCCCAGTAAGATCTTTAAAGTCAATATTCCTATGAAAGCTGCATGAAGTCAATGAAGATATTTCAAAAGGCTCTAAGGTATTATCCCATAGAGTAGAAATCACACACTCTTCAACACCTGAGTTAGGAGGATTTGAGCAGTAGGTCTGTGCTAAAGGGGAAGGGGTCATCCACTCCTTTTCTCTCTGAGGAGGAGAGAAGGTGCAGAATATCATAGAACCATAGAATCATAGAATTGTTAGGGTTGGAAAGCACCTTAAGATCATCAAGTTCCAACCCCCTGCCATGGGCAGGGACACCTCGCTCTAAACCATATCACTCAAGGCCTCATCCAACCTGGCCTTGAACACTGCCAGGGATGGAGCATTCACAACCTCCCTGGGCAACCTATTCCGGGGCCTCACCACCCTAACAGGAAAGAATTTCCTCCTTATATCTGATCTAAACTTCCCCTGTTTAAGTTTTAACCCATTACCCTATGTCCTATCACTACAGTCCCTAATGAAGAGTCCCTCCCCAGCATCCCTATAGGCCCCCTTCAGATACTGGAAGGCTGCTATGAGGTCTCCATGCAGCTTTCTCTTCTCCAGGCTGAACAGCTCCAACTTTCTTAGCCGATCTTCATATGGGAGGTGCTCCAGTCCCCTGATCATTCTCGTGGCCCTCCTCTGGACTTGTTCCAACAGTTCCATGTCCTTTTTATGTTGAGGACACCAGAACTGCACACAATACTCCAAGTGAGGTCTCACGAGAGCAGAGTAGAGGGGCAGGATCACCTCCTTTGACCTGCTGGTCACACTCCTTTTGATGCAGCCCAGGATATGGTTGGCTTTCCGGGATGCGAGCACACACACTGAATCCAGCTCATGTTCATTTTCTCATCCACCAACCAGCACCCCCAAGTCCCTCTCCGCAGGGCTGCTCTGAATCTCTTCTCTGCCCAACCTGTAGCTGTGTCTGGGATTGCTCTGACCCAGGTGTAGGACCTTGCACTTGGCATGGTTAAGCTTCATGAGGTTGGCATCAGCCCACCTCACAAGCGTGTCAAGGTCCCTCTGGATGGCACTCCTTCCCTCCAGTGTATCAATCGAACCACACAGCTTGGTGTCATCACCAAACTTGCTGAGGGCGCACTCAATCCCACTGTCCATGTCAGCGACAAAGATGTTAAACAAGACCGGTCCCAACACCGATCCCTGAGGGACACCAGTAGTTACTGGTCTCCAGCCAGACATTGAGCCATTGACCACAACTCTTTGTGTGCGGCCATCCAGCCAGTTCCTTATCCACTGAGTGGTCCATCCATCAAATTGATGTCTCTCCAATTTAGAGACAAGAATGTCATGGGGGACAGTGTCAAACGCTTTACACAAGTCCAGGTAGATGACATCAACTGCTCTACCGCTGTCCATCAGTTCTGTAGCCCCATCATAGAAGGCCACCAAATTGGTCAGGCAGTATTTCCCCTTAGTGAAGCCATGCTAGCTGTCACCAAGCACCTTGCTGTTTTTCATGTGCCTTAGCATGCCTTCCAGGAGAATGTGCTCCAAGATTTTGCCAGGCAGAGAGGTGAGACTGACTGGTCTGTAATTCCCCGGGTCATCCATTTTCCACTTCTTGAAAATGGGGGTTATATTTCCCTTTCTCTAGTCGTTGAGAACTTCACCTGTCATGATTTTTCAAATATGATGGCCAGCGGCTTAGCAACTTCATTTGCCAGCTCCTTCAGGACCCATGGATGGATTTCATCAGGACCCATGGACTTGTGCACATCAGATTTTTAAGATGGCCTCTAACCAATTCCTCTCCTACTGTGGGCCCAAGGTCTTCATTCTCACAGTCCCTGTGTCTGCCTTCCAAGACTTGGGTGGAGCGGTCAGAGCCTTTGCTAGAGAAGACCAAGGCAAAGAAGTCATTCAGAACCTCAGCCTTCTCCAAATCCTGTGTAGCTAGTTCACCCAAAAGCTGTTTTTTACTTGCTATGTACCTGTAGAGTCCCTTCCTGTTATCCTTAATATCCCTAGCCAAGTTTAATTCTAACTGGACCTTAGCTTTCCTAACCTGGTCCCTAGCTTCCCGGACAACATCCCTGTACTCTTCCCAGGCCGCCTGTCCTTGCTTCCACTTTCTATAAAACACTTTTCATTTTCATTTTCAATATGCAAGTGTTTGCTTATCCACAACGCGATGTGGCCCTAGAAAAGCCACTGCTCATAGCAGGGAGCTAAAAGGGATGTGCTACTCCTCCAGCCATTGTCCCTCATGAGTCCTCCCCAAGACTTTCCCTCTGTAAACTGTGCTGCAGTGGAATTACCAGTGGTTTGGAACCTATCATCACAATCTGTGCAATGTCAGAGTGAAAGCCACAGCTTTTTGGGTCTGCCAAATGGGAATATAGCTATTCTGTGGAAGACTGAAGGATGGGAGCCGACCAGCATGAGCACGCACACCTTGTGGAGGCCTATGCCTTCAGGCAGGAATTAGACAAGGTAGCTGAGTTGAAAGTGGAAGAAACTGCTCCTGAAGCATTTCTGTGGTGGAGTGTAAGGTTTCATTTCTAATGTCTAGAACTTGAACTCAAATGTGTTTGAGAGAAGCCGGCTGTTTAACTCTGGGTACTGTCATCAGGGCCAGGATCTCGACTCCCATAGTTAGCAGCTAACGTCAGGACTTCAGTGTGCCAGGCAGCAAAGGGGTCCCTTCTCCAAACATCTGCCCCCATCACCCCACTAGGAGGGGAAAAATATGAGCACAGGGAATTAAAGTGACAGCCCCTGCAATCTGGCATATGTCACTGCCTCCGAGGCTGATTTAACTGGGCAGCAGGTAGAAAGAGAAATATTCACTAGAGGAGCTGGAGAAAATGAAGGCAAGGCAGAATGAGATAAAACCTATTAGAGAGAGTGTTTTACAGTGTGATTCCTTGGGGGGCTGGGAAGGAAGGAGAAAGCTCACCATAAATGGAAAGAGGCTTGAACTATAATTAATTTACCTTGTCTGAGCTTTTTACCACATTTACACCGTATTTCTATGCATGAGAGAAAAAAAATGCACCAAATTCACATGTTCTGTATTTTTTAAGTACATGACAGATAACTGTCTTACAACAGATTAACACGGTAGCATATTTGCTCAGTATATGTGCAGGCTTGTAATGGTCTTGGGCTTCAGCTTCAGATGAAATAACCCAGACTGAAAGGCAGTGGAAGAAAGATGTTGCTGCTGTCTGAACTGCCTGACTCTTGCAAATTAACAATGTAAAGGAGAAGTTCTTTTGGAAATCTGAAGGGAAGCATCTAATCTCCACTGCTTGCACTTAGGCAAATGGGTATAATCAGGAGTGCTGAAGGCAGCTCCCCTCCCAAATCTGCTGGTCATTCATAGTCAGTCTGAGATTGTGACAATCAACCCAGGCTCTCTCTGGCTCATACCTTGACAAAAAGAACCTGGGAAATCAGACTATATTTAACATTTCTATCACCAGATTTAGTAGATTCCAGCACAGTTACCTGTGTGGGTTCTGGAGGTAGATGTAAGTCTGTACCCAATGTGATTTGTGCCTCTCACAGTGATAGCAGAAGCAGAAGAGACATTGAAAGGTTTGATCAGCCTGAAGCCAGAACTCTCATAGTTATTTTTGCTATGTAGAACTAAAGACAGTAAAAATGACAGGATTCCAGGGAAGGTCTGAATTGTCTCCAGCTTCAAAGATTCTTGGGTCAGGGGCTGGAGTCCACTAGGAAATTGAGGCTAAAGTCTGCACTTTTCCCTTTGTAGTGTTGACTCTACAGAAAAAAAAAAAGGTATATGGGAGGAAGCAAAAAGTATATATATACTTCTGCAGCCTAAAAGCTAGTTTCAGTACTGCATACTTTTATGTAGAACTCAATAAAATGCATTTCAAACATAATTACAGATGCAGCAATGTTCTCTAATAATGGATTATATAAAGCATGTTATGAAATGCATTCATATCAAGTTCTTGGCAAATTCTACTATCTACTGTAACGAGGTGTTATAAAAGCAATTATGGGTATATAGCAATTATAGACACAATGTGTGTACCCCTTGAATACAGTACAATTTAAGGTGGTTGTAAAACATTTTGTAGAGGGTGGTGGAGTTGTTTTGAACATGCTGGAGCCAGCAGCACAAGAGGGAATCCATTCTTGGGGAAAGCATGCTGATAAATGGTTCTTCAATACATATTGGCTGACTCTTGGCTCAAGACATTTAGGTTGATCCAGCTGTCCTTACGTGCCACAATATTTTGTCCTGTTTTGTAGTCCTGTAAATTCCCAGCAAAGTATGTGGCACTTTGCTCACCTAGGTAATGAATGAAAAATAATTAAGACCCTAGTCCTGAATTAGTATCAAGCATTTACGATGTTGCTTCAGTTTGCTGGCTTCCCACATGAAGACTTTATCCAAAGCTTTTTCAGTTGAGTGGAAATTTACTATGAAATTGGGCAATTTCTAGATAAAGTCTTGGTTTAATTGTGTCAGATTATTTCTTTAGGGCAGAAGGGATGTTATTCTGAGTTATTAGGTTGTATATTTTGCTGTGTCATGAGAAAAACAAATTAATTTCTTATATTCTACTTCCTCATTACTAAAAACAACTTCTAGTAAAAGATAAGCAGAACCAGTACAGATAAAAAGGAAGACCCTTTTCTCCCTGCAATGAACCTTTACCCAAACTCTTTTTTTTTTGTATGGTTCCTGTTGCTGTTCATGCATTTCCTAGCTCTGCCTAGGACAGGGAGCACAGTCACAACCACACAAATTCCCATCATCTTGTTTCTTTGCTGTTGAGAGAGATCTTCTCCAGCCTGGCTTTTGTAACAACGGATGTTTGGGTAGTTTGTGAAAGCAAATAGTGCATGGACCATGGCTTCCACATCAGCAAACTGCAGCTTCAGCTTAAGCGTGCAGCTGCAAAAACATATCCCTCAATACATCAGCTAAAGATTTTTGAGAATGAAGTTCACCATATGGCATGCCCAAAGCCCAACTGTCTGGATCAAGGGGCCTGGCTGCAATTGAGTGAGATGCCCTTTCATGCTGTTTTCCTGCATATTTTCCCTATGGGGTGTGGTGTATAACCACTCGTATGCAGGCTTGAGATTGGGATGAAGCTGGAACAAATGCTTAAACACAGAAACTTAGATTTATTTCTGTAAAAGCAGCTATGCTGATAATTTGCAGTACTTCTTTCCTCCAAGGACCTCAAAGTACTTCACAAATATTGTTGGAGGTTAAGAATGTTCTTGCACTTGGGTAAACTTGGTCTTAGAGAGGTTAAGTAATTTACTTAAGGTCTCCCAGTAAATCAGAGGTAGAGGTAGGAAGTGAAACAGGGTCATGACTGCAGATGACATCCTTTACCCTTCAGAGGTGCTACTGTGTGCAAATAAAGGCCTGACCCTGCTAGCCTCCCTCATGTGAGCAGTATCTCTGAAATTAATGGAATGACTGATGTGAGAAAAGGGCTGTAATACTGGCCTCTTCAGGCCTTTCTCTGTGAAGTATTTAATATTTCCCAAGAGGTGTTGTTTGGCTTCACCTCGTACTGATGTGTCTTATAGCAACAACAACAACAGCAACAGAAATCTCAATTTAACTTTTTTCCTTTAGTGCATAAAAGCCAAGATCCAATGAGAGATCTCTCTTTGGGTAGGCGCTAAGCCACAGGGACCTGAAGACAGTTGGTGTTTCTTGGAAATGGGCTCTGACTCCTCTACTTTTCTGGTTCACAGGGAAAGAAGATATTTTGGGTCACAATACAGACCTACACTTTCTCGGCTGGTAAAACAACATAGTCCATATTTCTTCCTAGCAAAAATCTGGCCCTACCTCAACTTCATCAGTCACAAAGACTAATATGTAACAAGGATTGCATTAAAAATGTAATGTAAAAATATGTCTTTAGTAAAAGGAAATGGGAATTGAAAATTTTTTTTCTTATTTCTGTGCAGAAAAAAGAAGGGGTTCTAAATGCAAGACTCTTTTTGCCTATTTAAGTCTCTGTGCTTCTTATTCCACTCCTTTACCAGGCTTGTAATGAACACAGAGATAGAATATGGGAAAGTGACATAGGTAGTAAATTGTGTAAGTTATATAAAGGCATGGCAATAACAAGCAGATTTCAATGCTAATGCAGACAGCAGAGATTTCTACAGTTAAGGAAGAAAGGAGAGAACCTGCAGCATCTGAAGAGAGATCGGCTGACTGAACTCCAGCGCCTGCTCCAGCCTGTAGAGATGGGAGACAGCCACAGATGGGGAAAGTGGAAGCAACTCTTGAAACCTGCAGAAGTAACAATCAGCTGAAGCTTGAGCTTCGGTAATAAAGGGAAAGAGATCATTAACCATAAGAGAGGAGAGTTTGTGGAGGACAGAAGGAAAAAGAAAGGAAAAAAAACCCCAAACTCTTTAGAGTTTTTAAAAGTGCCCTTGTTTGTTTTCTTGGCAGAGAAGCAGAGCATTTGGCACCCATCCTTGGAAGGTGTCCCAGCTGTAAAAATGCTGGGGTTGGCCCTTTCCATGCTGTTGCTAAGCGGATGGCCCAATAGCCGGCAGGGCCCTCCAAACCCCACCCCGCACTCCGGACGGATTCAGGCTTCAGCCTACTTGCATTAAAAGCCCCTCTTCTCTCACTTGCTAATAATAATAATTTAAAAACAAAACAAAAAAAAAAAAAAAGAAAGGAAAAAAAAGCCAAAGAAGTGCCGAGTTTATGCAACCAAACCCGACTCAGCTCATGCCAAGAGCTCAGCAGAGAGGAGCTGGTGAGCACCAGCCCGTGCCCGGCTCCCGCTGGGGATGGATGGGGCTCTGCACTGGGCTCCTGTCTGACTTGTTCTGCTCCCCCTCCTGCTCTGCTCCCACAGCCTCAAGGTATAGGGCAGAAGGAAAAGGTTTTATTTTTCTTACCCCCCCTTCTTTTTTTAATAAATTTATCAGCTCCAAACCCCAGGATGATTTGTGCGTTTCATACTCTCTGTGCTTTTAGTCTCAGTTAGAATTTGGATCCTTTCCATTTCTCAGTTAAAAACTTTCTTTTTTTTTTTTTTTTTTTATTCCCCCAGTTGTTTGTGGTTTTGCATGGAAGGGCATTGTTAACTCTTTCACTGCCCTTTTAGAAAGGAATGTCTTGGCTCACTTGTTACAGGAATTTCTGTAAGAGCAGAATAAAGTGCTGGGTTTTGAAACTGGAAGAAAGAACAGTAATGATGAAAAAAGTTTACAGTAAAACTGCTACTGTAGGAAAACCTGCTCTAGAAAAACAGAATGCCTATTATTTATTTACAAGAGCCCTGACCACTTCTGCAAGGCACTAGATGAGGTCTTTACAAGCTGGTGACAAAAGCATCAGTACAAGGGGGAAGAAGGGATCAGGTTTGGTAAAAGCATGTCTCAGCTGCCTTGCATGGACACGGGAGCCAGGCTACCTTGTGCTGCTGTGAGGGTGGCAAAATGGAGAATTCTGTGCTTTTTTGCCATCTAAAAATAAACGAAGTGAAAGGTGTGCTTTTCCACCGAGGCTGTGTTAAATGTAGCATCACACTTGTAAACAAAAGGTCCTCGAAATACCAGGGATACACATAAAGTGTGGGAAGAGCTGGGGAATTTTTCACTGGAAGTTGTAAAAAGTGGAGGATTCATTTTCCCTGTTGTCCATAGGAATGAGAAAGGGGAAAGCTGGCATCTGTAATTTAAACCTTTCTTATTCCTCTTCATCAACAGTTGCAGCTGCAGAAAGTGGGTATCATCTCTCTCCCATGGGGAGACTGACCTGGGTGCGCATGTCTGCGCTTGCACTGCTCACAAGAGCTTTCCCAGCCGAAGTCCTTGAGCTTTGAGTGAATGCTAGAAACAGAGATGACTTAAATATTTGGCAGCAGCTAGTATAAGTTATATTATTCTTTTAAAAAATAACATGCTATGCAAGAAGATTTTATTATATTTATGGATGTTTATTATTTCTTCTTGTACATGGTAAAATAATCTTGTTGGAACCAATAGGAATGTAAATTTAACATGTCATGCTGTGTGTGAGTAAATGACCCAACATTTCTCGTGTAAGTTTTAAGAGCACATGAAAAAAGCCCTTCCTATATTTGCACATCCTGTGGTAATTAATACATGAATATTTTCCATTTTTAGTCTTTGAAAAAACCCCAACTTTTATAGTGCTTAAAACAAGTGCATATATTTCCAGTGTCCGTCCCAATATGATTGCTGTTCTTAAATATTTGTATGCACATTTGTATGTATGTTTATTGTGCCTGTTAGTTCAGCTTTATAGAACAAATGGAGAAAATGAAAATATAGATTTTTAACCACAACAAGATTCCCTGCAGACAGGACTTTTGTTTTGCTGCTATAGAAATGCAGCAACCCGAAGGAAGAGCACAGCATGTAAGTCTATATACATCACAGCCCTTTTTTATTACTCTTACCACACCAGCTGAATGGAGAATTACAAAAACTATGTGCCTGATTCTGTAAAGATTTTTAAAAGAGGCTTAACTTTAGGCGTGCAGGTAACTTCAAAGGGAATTAAGTGAAAATAGAAGATGTGAGTAGTTCATGACAGATGAATGCATTAGAGAGAATGATCTACACAAAACTTGATCCAGAAGTTCTGGAATTACATTAATTGACCTTGGTGGGCTAAACAAAAGCTCACTGGAAATTATGTTCAGAAGTTAAACGCAAGACTTTTACACAATAAACCCCAGTGTAATGGATATTCATAATATTGCATATCCATTGACTTTTCTAGAGGTAAGGGGTAAAATCCCAGCACTGCAGAAGGGAGTGGGAGTATTGCCATTGGTTTTACTGATGCCAGAATTTTGCCTAAAACACACTTCCTCTGGCTTTCAGGTTTTTGGTTTTTTTTATTAGTTCTGGCATTGTTTTCTGCAGCTGTGCTGCCACATTGCATGGATGTAAAAGCATTTTAAAGTTAACAGTGGGCTTCAGCTGCAGAGCATGGCTCATTGATCAAACCTCTGCATCCATCTCCACAAAATCTGATTAGATGTTTGATTCAAGCCTACTGTATAGACACATCTCTCTGTGCATTCACCATTTTCTTGGCACACCTGTTGTGGCCCAGTTGGGATATATTGTGCATGTAGCAAATCCTGGTCTAGTGGGTAAACCAAGCATCAGTTTTTTTTTCACCATGTAGGAACAATCTGTGTCAACTACTGCACATCACTTTGTGATCATGCTAAAGCCACTCCGACAAAAAGCTACCTCAGCAAGCTGTCATTTTAATGTTTTATCCATTTTCTTTTTGTGTACGTTTGCTCCACATTTCAGTGAAGCCTCATCTTTCCTGTCCATGGCCATAGGCTACAAGTCTGCAGCAAAACTCAGTCTCAAACATGTCACATATAATGAAATGGGAAAATTCCACCCAAAACATTCTGATCACTGGTTTTCAGACTGAAATCCCCTCCAGGTCAGGAAGAGAAGAGGACAAATAAGGCAGTGGTAAGTGGCACCTGCACAGGGGCAATACTAGACCTCTTGTAGCCAAGAGCATTATCCTGGTTGGTTGCTGTGGGACATGGGACGCTGTCACTGTGCAGTGGCTGCAGTGGGAAACCCTACCTGCCTTTTGACTGCAGCCACGCATGGGATGCCCATGTGTATTTATCACTTTGAACAAAAACAACTGAATTGTAAAATTGCAAATTAAAGGCCTTCTAGAGCATAATTTTAAAGCACTTAAGCTTGTGTTATCTTTTAGCTCTTTCTTCATCTGACTAGTTAAGATTTTTAAGACCTAATCTAGTTCCCATTAAGACAAAGACAAGAATTCCTTTCTCTGTGAAGTGTTGTACCTCAGGAAGCCAAAACCTTTTGTGTCTGCTTTAGACGTTTATGCCTTAGATGTTTATATCTTAGATGTTTATATCTACAGGCATTAACAGCTCAACCTATAGATTTTTCTCCATCAGTTGGGGAAGTTTTATTCTTATCCCCATTTTATAGGGTGAAGTCTCTTATTCAGTGAAGTATGTGAGCATGTGCCAGTTTCAACAGAGCTGGTGGAATCTCTCCAGGATAGACTTAAGTTTGCCAAAAGTGCAATTTGAAGTGGAAAAACTATTCATAATTTCAGGTTGAATGTAATGAAGAGGTTTGTCAGAAAGAAAATCAGGGAAATTTCTCAGGAAAGTTTAAATGCTTCATTTCAGTATTTTCAAAACAAACTGTCATTTTGACCTTTCTTAAACCACTTACTTTACAAAGGTAACCTTTTCTGTTCATTATTATTTGGAAAGTAATATGACAAATATAATATTGGGCTTTTCAGTAAGAGAGTGAATTGTCATTGCTTTAAATTTCATTTTGATGTTCTGAAATAAGGGAGTTTTTCAGCTGGAAATGTTTGTCGTTTAGATTTTGGGTTAAAACCAGTAAGAAAACGTCCATTCTTTACCAATCAAAGCAACCTGAGTTGATCCAAAATGAAACTTTTGGGGGCTTTTAAGTCTGTTCCACTGACACATTGTGTGTTTCAGGTTCAACCTGACCTGAATCTTGTTTTCAGTTTGCTGCTTAGCCACCAGACTGAAGGAAACACGTTTGTACAGCTCCGGCTCCGACAGCTTAACAGCCCTATTGTTTTCGGTTGACTCCTGTGAAACTACCTGTGCTGGGAGTCAGCCACATGGCTTTGAGTCTCCCTGAACTGATGCCTAAACAAACTATGGGAAGTCAAACAGGGTGAAGGGCAAAGCCCCAGTGTCCTGGCTGGCCCTTTTGGTGCTCTGCGTTCAACACTCTTTTCCTCCAGCAAGTTTGCCGAGCTCTCTAGAACACATCTGGCTTAAAAGAAAAGGAATTATTTTCTTTGTGTCTTTCAATGCTTATGACCAAGTTGGGGCAACAATGGAAAGAAGTGTCTCGGTGAATGTGAAACTGAAGTATCGGCAAAGATTTTCAATGGTTCTTATGTTAGCTGAGAATGTTCTCTTTCTTATGAACTTAACTTCCTTTAAATAAATACCCATATAGCTTCCATTAGTTCCCAGCAGCTTTCCCATCTTCTGTTAATAGCTCCTTCTAATAATGCAAAGTAAGTGATAATATAAAAATGAGTTGAAATAACTTTGCAAAGCAACTTTAACCAGTTAGTCTGTTAAGGGAACAGAGGGAACAACAAAGACACAAATTTTAGTGTATACCTCTAAATATTATAATTAAACTCTTAAGTTTCAAAGTGTGCACATGAAAAAAAACAATCCTACCAGCCAAGAGAGAAGGAAACATGATCCAAAGGATGCTTACTACACACCAGAATATTTTCCACCAAACTAAGTTTTATTAACTTCCCAATGCCATGTGATATATATCTGCAGCTCACTCATACTGCCTTAATTTGTTGCTCTGTGTGACAAGTTGTAGTCTGATCTATCCTGACATGCCATGGTATGCACAGCACACATATATCATGATAAGCCAGCTGAAAACCAAGCAGCTCCAAAGAGAGAGTTAAATAGCGTGATCCAGCAGGGGCCTGCATCAGTCAGAGGGAGAGTATTTGAAATGGCACACCTTCCACTTGCAAGTAAATAAATACTGATTGCATGCTGTAGCTGGGAGGGAGCAAGATAATTCAATCCAGTGCTTCCACGGACAACTTTGTTTCTTTTCCTCCCAGTATATTAGTTAACATTCTTCATAATGACATCTTTTTTTTTTTTTTTATCAGTGTGTAGTGAAAAACAGGGTGTCTTGGACCTGTGAACCACACTAAAATGAGAAGGGTGGAATCACTTGCTGCCTGCTGGAGAAAGAGATGAACCCAGCTGCTGCTATTGTAGCACAATGCTCTGTGAGTGAAGATCTGTTCTTTATTATGTTGGTAAAAGCACCAGCATTCCAACTAGCTTCATTTCTGGTCAGCTTTGGGTTCCCCTTCTAAGGACACAAAAGTATTTCAGGGCTATAACTAAAGGGTTTTCATTGTCCAGGATTCCTCTGGTGAAGTGGATGAGCTCTTCAGTATCTGCAGGTTCACGGAGAAGCTACTGCCCGGTTGAAACAAAGTTGCATTCACATTACTAGAAAAAGTGGTAGGAAACAGGTGATTGTCATTTAGTGAATGAAGGCTTTAGTAATTATGGCAATGAACTCATGTTGAAGGGACCACTATAAAACACCACAACACACATATAAAACACATCTACTTTGCTCCTTATGTCTCAGTATCATATCTGAGGTGTTTCTGGGGTCTTGGAATCCAGAGACTGGGGCATTACACAGATCTGATTTGCATACCTAGAAAACTGATATGCTCTAACACAGTGCTTTTTATCACCTATATTTTGGCCACAAAAGAATATAAAAATCCAGGTAAACAGGGCAGCAATTTTTAATGAATTTTTCAGTGCTTAATTTTTATAAAGACTGGTTGTTTAAGCAAGCGAAATCTGCCTTCACGGAGGTCCCTTTGAACTCAGCATTTCGAGGGTCTAGCTGAGAAACTGAGAATTTCAGTGCTTATTCAAGTTTATGTCTTAATGTGTTCTTAAAGCTGTGTCTGTAGTGTTGTAGTGCCTTGCTCTGAGTAGCCGGGATGATGAACTGGGCATGTGCTGCATCTGGTTAGTGTTTCTACAGACTGCGCAGGATGATCACTCATCCAGAAAGGAACACTTTCCACTCTACATGAGCACAAGTGGAAATGTTGAGAGCATTCAGACTGATCTCCTTTTATCATAGAAAAGTGACATTCTCTATGGACCTGCTCCAAAGCCTGATCGTGTCAATGAAAAGACTCCTATTGATTTCAGTGTGACTTGGATTGGTTCCTAAAAATGGGAGCAAAGCAACAGACTTCATAAATCTTCTGATGTGGTCCTTAAAGCAAGAATTCAGATCCCATGGGGCAAAGGTTTGTGATTAGAAAGATGATTTGGCCTTCAGTTCTTCGTGAACTGAACCATTCAGGTCTTATTGAATACTCGTTCTTTGAGAAAAATCATATGCCAGTCAGCACAGGAGATAGTTAGTCTGTTAAATGCTATATTATGCCTTTTTCTTTCTGTTATGGTGTGAGAGTTGATTAAGGCAGTCAATGATTCTGTGCCTGGGAACAGAATAGAAAAAAAAAATAGTCAAAGGAGTCATGGGGCTAAAATACACTGCTCAGAAGTGAAACAATTGAAGGTGTGGAGGTGGACAGAAGAATTATCACTGTGCTGTTGGCACCGAAGCAGTATTGAGAGGCTTTAAACTACCATAAAGCATATGCTGGCGCTATTTTATCCTACACCTTTACCATAATGCAGACCTTCTTTGTGTAGGAGAGCTTCCTGGCATGAGAGAAAAGGTGCACACTGATGCCCCCACTCCAAAATCACAGGTGATGCTCACCAGCAGATGCTGCTCTCTGCAATCCATTGCATGATTATGGCTACCTTCCTGGACTTGTCATAGGGAGTTTTTAAAGGTACTTAGGAAATTAACAGGAGTCAAACCACTATGTTCCTCTATGCCATTGACAGAAACACAGTTTTATTTGCTTTCCTAGCTGATGTGACCTTTCCTTCTCTCCCTTTAGACTTGCTGCAAGACCTCCATAACTTAATGCTGTGCATGACTACCTTAAAGCACTTTGGGAAGGGAAAGGCTGATCACTATACAACTTTGTCACGACCCTTTCAGCATTTGACTCACAAGTATAATTTGGCTTTATCACTCCTAAGTGCACTGTAGATGCCTGATTTGCAAGGCACATAATGCAAACCTTCATGTTACCGTGTGGAACCTCTTTTCCACACTGCTGTATATATGTCATTCAACCTTTTAATTTGTTTAGGAGTTAATTTGCATGGTACTGTATGTATTCTTTTACTGGAATATATATGTACTATGAAATGTATGATGTAAGTTAATCCAAAGCTAAAGAGGCCAATAAAAACTAGTTCCTTAAGGAGGAAGAAAAAAGAACACAGCTCAATGGAAGTAAAGCTTGGTAGGAGTCCAGAGTCCTGACTCATTGTTAGCCTCGAGAGCGTCCTGACTAGAATCAACGTGTTCTGAAAGCAATGTGATTTTCCTACTGTATTAATGAAAAAATAGTAAAAAGCAATGCTAAAACAATGGGACAGACCAGAAAATTTCCACAGAGGAGTGGGGCTCTGTAACAAGTTCATGTCAGAATGATTTCCATCCTGTTCATAGAATCTGAGCACATTCCAGAGTGACATGACTTTGTGCCCATGGCGGAAAAGTAAGCAGTTCTTTTAGGGGTATAGACTTCTTTACCAAGTGCTTCAGAAAGCTAGGAGTCTGAATATGAAATGTATTTCTGTTCATGGGAGCCACCCAATCAAGGGGGAGCACCAGGAATGTACAGTGTAGCTGCAGAGAAGCATTAAGCCCTCATGGAAGTCTGAAAAATGCCTCAATGGCTTTGTAGCCTGACTCTCCGTAACTATAATCTCAAAAATACATATAATTTTGAAGTGGCGGTGTCCTGGAAGCTTGGCTAGTGTGAGCTCACAGTTATCTTTTACTTGATCCTGCGAAATAAATTATATGAAGCAAATCCCAACTGCAGATAAATTCTTCTCCATCTGTTTTCCTATAAGAGAAAAATATGTAGAATTACTTTCATGCAACAATTGCACCAGCATGTCATAAGCTTAAAGATGAAGGAGAAGAAAGTTAGAATATTTTCTGGTTTAATGCCCAAGATTTTAAGCTAAAAAATTCTCTGAAAGTAACTGCAATAAACCAATGACCATTAAGCTTAAACAAAACTCAAGTTAATTTAAACTCAATTTCATTTAAATATTTCTTAGGAGAAAAAGAAACCATAAATGCAGGAAAACAAGATCTTTATGTCTTGATTGTCATCTTTTTCCCACAATGTCTCCTAAGCTGAAATGAGGTCATTTGGACTTTAGTAACAATTCCAAGTACAGTGCAAAATATATTTCAAGGCAGAACTAGACTTCACATCTCAAAAGCAGAGTCAATAAAAATACAAAAGAGCAAGAGAGAGAAAGAACTTTATGCCTAGGGAAGTATAGTTTCACCTGTCAGGAACAAAAAAGTTTGTCTGTATCCATTGCATAGACATAAACTAATCTCAGCAAGGGTTGCGTAGAAGCAAACAGATGAAGCCTGATCAAATAAAATCTAAACTTAGCAGAAAAATTCCTAAATCAGAGTTGTTCTTTCTTTTTGAGGAAAATTTTGCTACATTTAAAAATAAACCAGGTACAATCTTGTAATTGTATGAATCAATGTATGTTTGTAGTAAAAGTGACAGAATATGCTTATACAGTTATAATTATAGTTTGCAGGTCAATTAAATGCCTTGCATGGACAGTCCATAAAAAGAATATGACAGGGTGCTATGAATAATAGCCTGAATAAATAAGGAAGTTGTAGAAATTAGGCTAATGAAAAATAAACATTCTTTTTGGGAAATGGAGAATGACAGTAAGAATTAAAGTGGTCCAGTGTTTCAGGTATACAAGTGACTGAACACATACTGCAAACACTTTATACGAGTATCTGAGAAATCTGGAAGAGGTCTAAGAAAAAATAATTGTTTGATGGTAATGTCTGCCCCTCTTTAATCACAGCATGTCTGTTTAGGACTTTGTAACCAGTGAAGACCTTTTCTTCTTTCGTTTTTGTTGTGTTTTTCAGTCTCAAACGTTTATCAGAAGTGCTCTAACCCCACTCAAAACCCCAAACCCAGAAATGCATAAAGGAGAAACTCTGAGCAGTTAGTCAATCCATCTGAATGAAAGTAATCAAGCCACATCCTTCTCTTTCCTCTCTAGAGCCTCACGTATGTCTAATAATAACCCACCATGAACACTTTAAGGGAAGGGAAGAGACAGGGAGCTGTGAGTTTTGACCCTGTTCTAACAAACAAATCTCCAGGCATGTTGGTGTAACTGTATCAGCCTGTGACATCCCAATGTAAAAGTGTAAAGCTGGAGCATATAGTGCTGCTTGCAATGTGTGTGAGCATCTCTGAAGGCTCTAGCAGCTGTCCTATAAGCATGTCTTCTGAATGGGTTCACACACAAGCCAGTACTGGAAAAGCCATGAAAAACAAACAGATGAGGTTTTCTTCTGATAAGACAGGCAAAATATCCTGCTGTTTGTGTCTCTTGGGCACTAGGTCTCTAACTGCCCTTGCCAGTGCTGTCCTATCCAGCAGCAAGGGATGGTAATAACACCCATATAACTTACCTGCAGCCGTTATTTAAGTGTGTTTACAGAAGGTACTTAGGTGACAGTTTGGGGGTAAACACTTAGTTTTGTGTTGACAATCTTGCACCAAGAACACTGGAAAGAATTTCCCAAAGTTAACTGGTGTGGTGGCCACAGAGGCAGGAGCTGTGCGCAGCCTGAGGACTACACCTGGCATATACTTTGTGAAGGCGAATAATCCCAATGGGTTGACCAGGACTCCTCTTATGTGTGAAGTTAAATATATGCCTGCTTGCAGGATGAGGGGCATTATGTATTTATACCTCGTGTCCTAGAAAATCTAACTTTCATGTGTAAGTACTTTATTAATGTGGTTTATTTTGTATGTGTGCTTTCCTGTGTGTGAATGTAATAGAATCTACCTGAAATTGTCTTTTGCAAATGTGTTGGTTTCAGTCTGTAAGAAAGTTGTTCCTGTGTGTACTCAGGTATTTCTTTTGTTCATTTTCTTTTGTCAGAAGCTGACAGTACACTGGCTGCAGTTTTCATGTGATCATTCTTGAAATTGATTCGTGCTTGGAGAAATGTGTAGGTTCTTTCTGTATAATTTCTTTAAATAGTAAGCGAAAACCATACTATAGGGATAAAAGAATAAATTGCCATATTCTGTCCTTTTTTGCCATTTTCATCTTTCATTCATCTAATGAGCTTATTTTTACTCCCTGTCTTTCATCCCCCACTCAATATTAACAAGTTCTTCCTTGACTTCATTGATTTTTCTTCCCCACAGTGGCCTTTTTTAATAATTTATTCAATATGTTTATTCTTCTGAAAGTACAGGCTGCCAAGAGAGGTTGTGGAATTGTCATCATTGGCTCACCTAGACACACATCTATTAGGGATTATTTAAGGATAAGGAAATCAATCCTTCTGTGATTCAAGGGGAGGAGGGGGCGGATTAAAAATGACCTGGTAGAATAGTCCCCTCTAATTCAAATTATTCTGTTTTTTTGTTGTTGTTGTTGTTATTGTTCTAAATTCTTTTTGATCTCAATTTCTTAATTTTTTTAGATAATGTTCTCTTGTGTTCGTGTTCTTTGAAAGTATGGGAATTTGCATGAACCAATTTTTATTAGTTCCCTTGAGAATGTTAAAAACTTCAATTAGGTCACAGTGAAGTCTCTTTTCCAGAATGAAATTCCTTAATCTTCCTTAATAACTTAAATCTTTGAGAAGTGATGTTGTTCTGCAATGCATTTTCCTCAAAAGTAATTATATACCAGCTAAGTTGCTACATAATAGTCAGTTCTGTGTTGTGCTCTGAACATAATCAGTCCATGGGTTTTGTAGAGCCTATTAGCCCTGATGGACTGGAAACACATGACTGTCAGTACGGAGTTGCAGGCTGCAGTTGCAGGAGAGATAGGAATTTCCAGTTTCCAAGAAGCCGTCATTTTCTATTTGCACAGGAACCTCTCATGGTGTAAACTATTATTCTGGCTGTATTTCTTAGTAGATCTGCTCAGCTGTAATTTTAGGATTATTTTAACAGCGGCCGGCAATGAAATCCATGAGGCAAATATGAGTTAACAGGCTGAGGAATGATGCAAGCTCTGCCTTTCGCTTTGTGCATGTATTATCATCTTTGCCCAGTGTTTGCTATGTTTTCCAGTAGAATGCATCAAGCTGTTTAATACTGTAAGTAATCAAAAGCTGAAATCCTAGTATTGATCCTGGTGCAGTAGGAAGCCAGCTTCTCTCAAGCCTGGCAGATCTTCCCCTTTGTGGCTACCCTTGTGCTGTTTCTTCCTTCACTTATGTCAGCTTTGGGGTCATTACATAACCACTCTGAAACACTTCTGCTTTCTGGAATTAAGGTAAAAGAGCCATCCAAATCCTCCTAAGAAGCTTTGAAGGTACTGCTGGCTGTGTTGGGTGCAGCAGTGAGCGCACTGTTACTGCATTGCCAGGAGCAAGAGCACCTCTGCTCTCTTTCGTTTACCTCTGTTTTCTGGCCATGAACAGTAAGTGTTTCTATGTCAGCCTCCAAAGCGGTAAAAGAGACATATTAGGCTAAAACATAAACGTAAATTTAATGCCAAAACTGGTTGTTCCTTGAAGAGTTTTGATGTAGAACAAGATAAAAACCAGTTTTGTCTCAACTGGAAATATATGGTGAAAGTTATGTAGTACTCCGTACTCCATATAGAATAAAAGCTTCCTGCCAGCACTGTTGTAAAGATTGGGATAATCTCATTGGGAATTTAGAAAGAAATGAGGATTGAGGATGCTGGGAAGAGAAGTGAGGTGCAGGGAGCAGCGTGTGATCTAGTTTTCCCTTGCTTGTCTCATGCACACAGTATTGCTCTTTTCTGGTCTACATGATCTTAAAAAATATGGAACTGAGGCAAAATCTTATGGCCCAGCCTGAAAGACTGCCATTGAAGAGTTTCTCTTGTTTTATAATCCTTCTGTTTTATGAATTCATTTCCCCCCTGGGTGTCTTCAAAATGTGTAACCATTTGGTGGACTATGAGATGCTCCTGTTTTGCAAATAGTATAGACATCCCCCTCAAGCAATAAGGGTTTAGAATATCTTTCCATCTTAGCTTCGTTGATCTTCATGGGCACAAGGTGATTCAGGCTGAAGTTACCATGTTGATCGGCCTTGTCCTCATTCCACATTTAGTAGAGTGGGTTTATTTGAAAAAAACTACTAGAAGTTTGATTACTTTCCTTAAACACTTCCACTTGAAGAGAAAATCAAGTGGGTTTTGTATAACAGCAAAAAAACCTACTTCCTGCACCCACCCTTTTGCTGTCACACTTCCTTCCCCTGCTCTGCTTTCTCCTGAATGTTTTTGCCCCTTCTGGAGCATTGTCTCTGTTAATAGAGGCAGTTTTGTAACCCAGATTTCCATGAAGTCATGGTGAGAAGCCCTGCTCTTCCAGTCATGACTTTTTCTCAAGTAATGACTCTTTAATCATTCTGTAATAATTTCAGCAGTGTTTTCCCTTGGTCCTGTAAGCATTATGTTGACAGCAGGCACTGGTGTGGCACTGACATTATGGATGTGTGTGATATTAGCAAGAAAAAAGCCTTCAAATATTTCTCTTCTCCATTTCTTGAAAATCTCCATACATCTTATTTCTGCTTTGTAATCTCAGATCACATTCTTTTGCACACATTTGGTTACAACAGCTTGGATTTGGCAAAATCAGAGCTCAATCCTCAGCAAGGCAGCCCTGTTTCTGTCCCCTGTTACAGACACACAAATGACACACCTTAGCTTTCTGTTCCACTTGGTCCCCCAAGAAGAAAAAGACACTGAGGGAAAGGATGGGACCAGAAGATCTAAAACACACCATTTCTACAACACAGCAATATGTAATGGTGCTGGGATGGGACTTTTATGGGGGATGAAGCCATCTCCTGCACCAGCAGTTGCCTGTCCAAGTGTGGCTGGGGTCACCCTCCCATGAAACACGCTTGTTAACTACTGGAAATCAAATTCAGAGCTGATGCAAGGAATGGCTTCAGGACAGTGTCTTCAGAATTTGTTTTGTATCATATCACGCTTCAAGTATTATATAGTGTTGCCATGCCAGGATATTTTTAGTGTCTTAGAGACTGGAAACAAAAAAATATTTTGTGTCTTGGCTAGAGGATTTGCCCATATTTGTTCCAGTCTAATTTAACTGCAGTTGAATTCAGCGCATCCAGTTTCTAGGCTTAGCTTAAGTTTGGGACATACACATATTCTGCTATATCTATTTACTTCAAAAATTGTGCTTTAGCAAAACAGTCCCTGCTTGTAATAACTGAATGGCTGCTTTCTTACAACACCCACTGAAAAGCATGTGAGAAAAAGAGGTCAGATTCACAGGGAATTTATTTCTTTTTTTTTAGCCAGGTTAAAAAAAAATAAAGAATGTGAGTTTCAAAAGTTTACATTGCAATCTTTATAAAAGTTAACACTAACAAAGTTTGAAGCAGAAATAGAAGTCCAATTGCACTCAATACTATAAGGAAATGCAAGAGACTTAAGAAGCCTGTTGTACAGCAATGCATTGAAGTCCTTAGTAGGAGTCTTAGGGGTCAAGTTTCTGGCACTGTTAGTCATGTTATTTATATATATGTGAACACATATTTATGTATATGTATTGCATGTGCACACACACATTCATGCACCCCAGCCATTACTCAGCCCTTAGCACAGAGTCGTGCTGCAGGGAATGCTAATTGGAAATCCTGCCTAAAAAGATCATGAGATTTGTATTTGCAGGAGAATTGTAAGGAGCGGGGAAGCAGAGTGTCACTACTCACAGGGCTTGTGCTACTTACAAGGTGCTTCCTGTCTTGCTATTAAGAGGTAAATAAACTGGGAGAAGGAGGTGTATAAAGAATGGATCTTTCTCATAGATATATTGCTGGATTTTGAGTTTCAAGATTATGATCCTTGCATGAATCTGTTTCAGCTGAGAAGAGAGACTCTTAAAGCTGATAGCATTTTCAGACAACTAAAACAATCCTCTTTAGGCAAGAATAGATGTCCATGTTTGTAACACAAAAAGGGATAAATATGTCAGCATGTAAGTATGCTTTTTTTCCAAATAGCCAAAATGCCATGACTGGGTATTGCCGACACTTTCTCTCCTGAAGTGAGACCACATGCATTCTAACACCCACAAAGATTTCAGACATACCTTGTGATGAGCTACCAAGGTGCACTGGATAGGATGCTTTAGTTTAGCAGAAACTAATTACAATGGATAATATGGAAATAATTAAATTGCTACAGGTACAAGTTTAACCCTGTTGCTTAAGAGGTTGAAATTACTCTCTTCCATATTTTCCTTGATATCTAGGATGTGGCACACAGATTAAAAGTGCTGAATTCAGACTCACAGGTTTCATAAGAGATAGTTTTGACTCACCAGCATGAACACGAGCTTTGATTTGAAACAGGGGGAGTTCTACAAATACATGAGGTGACAGCTGGCCCCTAGAGAAGACCTTGTGCCTGAGATCAACTGGGATTCTGTGTGTGACCCTTGGTGTGCCTGTGTTTTATAGGACAGCTCTGTAGTTGTCCTTTATGCAAACCTGCTGTGAGCGGGTTTTGGTGCCTTCTGATATAGTACTGAATGATCATGTCTCTGATGTGGAACAATATGTTACAGATTGGCTATAATAATCTTTGGGAAAAAAAAAATATGGTTCTTCATTGTATCAGTATTCCTCATAATGTGTTACCTACAGGAGCTATTTAATCAAAACCATTAACAACCTACATTTTTCAATGCTGAAAGCCAGTCAGTATCATAGAATCATAGAATAGTTAGGGCTGGAAAGGACCTTAAGATCATTAAGTTCCAACCCCCCCACCATGGGCAGGGACACCTCTCACTAAACCATCTTACCCAAGGCCTCATCCAGCCTGGCCTTGAACACTTCCAGGGATGAAGCATTCACAACTTCCCTGGGCAATGATTCTTATTTTGCAATATTTATGATTCAAATGCTATGGGACAAAAGCTGGTGTCCCAAACCAAGTCTGTTGAATGTCTATTTGTGGTGGACAACCGTATCAGCATGTGCACTCACGCTGAGTACAGGCATTTCAGCTCCTCCGAACAAACAATGCACATGCTAAACTCCAAGTGACCCAGTTGTCTTTGCTAATCACTTGCTGATTACTAGCTAATCAGTGCCTTGTTTAGAGCAACTAAGCCAAAACCACTCTCTGTTATGCTGCACTTGGAAAATGGGATGCATCTTTTAGTCATCATCATCACTGTGCTATGACTGTAGTAGGGGTGGACGTTTCTAATGCAGACTTGTCCTGTGAAGAGCCCCTCATCTGTAGACAGCTCAGTGATATCTGACTTACCCAGTCCATTGCTCTGTAGCCCCATGCAATGAAGAAAATGGCTTGTGGTCATTTGTGAGTGAATGTGCTAGAGTTAACATCGTCTCACAACTCTATAGGAAGTGAGGCTGGAGAGCAGGACAGAAAAGTGCCCTTTGGAGCCAGTATGATAAATTTTACCCTCTAACAGGCATTGGTTCAGTGGATCCTGACTGGAGGTTGTAGTCTTGGTTCACCCTTATGATGGAGTTGAATTCAGCATGGGGCCAAAGGGGAAAGAGAGCATAGAGGAAAGGAATCTAAGATCAAATAAGTCACCTAGTAGATGTTCGAGAGAAAGAACACTGTTTAAATGTGAACTTATCTTTTGTTACTGGATTTTTGTGCAGGCAAGAGATGGGAGTTACAAATGTTCCTGTGATAGCTGCTCCAAGCAAAGGATCCCCTTAGGCAGCAGGCTGCATGCATCAGCAAACAAAATTAACCTCTTTAAAGCTAACCTTATCCTTGTCCTTGGCCAGAAGAGTGAAGACAATGTCTTGGCCTCTTTGCCAGCATGTTTGTTAAATGGTTAATCAGCCATATGAGTTAAATTTCACCCAAGGCATTTTTAGGATAGACTTTCTGGTGAAACTTACCTTTCTGCCAGACAAGTACCTGTATTTCTAAAATAGGAAATTGAGACGTTTTTGTCTGTTTTACAACTTTTCTTATGATGACAGACACACCCATGACATGAGCTATCCCACAGAGCCTTGTGGTCTAAGAAGCACTTTATTGACAGCAAGAACCAATGAGTTAGTGCAAAACCAACAGTTTCTACTTTTGAAATCTTGAGACTCATTTTTTTGCTGCAGATGCATTATGCTCTAATGGGTATTTTTTAATGAGCGTGAAATGTGTTTTTCATGTTGTGGGGTTTTCTTTGTATTTTCCCTTCAATTGTTAATTTGCTAATGCAGCCACAAGAATAGTGTGCACTGAAAAGCAGAATGTTTTGTTCTCTAATATGGCAGGCTAGCTAATGTGTCATACATCCATTAACTTTTAACTTCTTTAAGTCTATGTAGAAAGGCTTCTGATCACAGGTGAAAATTGGTTTAATGTATCACTTTATTAAAAACACTATACCTTCTGATCTTACTGGTAGTTTCTGTTCATTTGAGGTGCCAGAAAGGAATAGCAAGATAAGAAATAGACTTATTAGCAGAGCTATTGTGTATGAATAAAGCTATCAACCTTCAATTTATTCTCCCTCACCAGTAAGCATTAAAGTGAGATGGTTTTTATGGGTGTGTATCAGTGTAAACCACCTATACCTGATGGTTTGAAATACAATTAACTCTGAAAGGGGACCTGGTCTCTTTATTATCTTGAGATCTATAGACTGGATTTCCATGGGCCATAGGGAGCAAAAAATAGGGCTTACCCCCAAAATCTGCAGATTTCTAAATTGGCTGACATTCTGATGGGGCTGTCAGCTATAAACTTGGATAAATGTCCATTCACATGTATCAAAGAAAAAGTATAAAATAACAGGGCTGAGCTTTGTTTAAGAAACTTGCCATTAGAAATATCCCAGGACTTCACAATAAAAGGCAAAATGTATAGAAATTTATGGGGTTTAAAATTTCCTCACAAAGTTTAAAGTAGGCTTGTGTTTGCTTTTTTGCCTGACCCTACTCACCTTTGCCAGTGAGAAGGAGCCAATTTATGAAGGAAGTTGGCTTTTCCTAAAGGCAGATTTGAAATTTCGTGCATGATGTTAGAATTTCCTAGCATTTCTGCATGCCAAAAAGAGCTCTTTCCACTAAGTTTCCCAGAAAAAACACAGCATTCAAGGTACATACCCTTCAAAATGTTGAGATAATTCAGCTACAAATATTTGCAACATTCAGCCCTAGTTGTTAAAATAAACATTGCTTGGGGAATAGACGTCTGCTTGGGACTAGGAAGACCAGGACATCCAAGTCCCTCATTTTTCTTTCTGATTGTCCTCTGGCATCCTGAAAAAATCACTGCACCTCTATTTTCCCATTGCTTTTCTCAAAGTGAAGGATCAGAGACTGCATTTTGCTCTGTTTATTTTTGCCTTGCATATTATAGGCCCAAACGCCACTATTATGTATTTATTTTCATGGTATTCAAAATATATCCGACAATTATACTGAATAGAAAACTGGACTGGAAGGGCAATGCACAATGCTTTTTTTTCCCTAAACTTGCCTCATGGTTTGATTTTACTCCTTGTACTTTCTTGTATAAGAAGGCTACTTGCAGTCCACTTTTAATCCTTTCTTACTGGTAGATGAACCTCTTTCCTCCTTTGGTGCTAGAAAGACTTTTTGGTCATGGGAATTCATCTCTTTGTTTCATCTTAAATCTCTTGCACTGTGGAGCAGATTGTTTGATAGAGCAGGGTGACACATGTGCTTTTTTAAACAACCGTTGTCTTTATTCTTCTGGCAGCAAATGCCACTGCTGTCAAATAAAGTAAAATTGACTCCCACAGGAAAGCTTAAAGAGTCAGATATGCCACTGCAAATTCTGGCATAGACTGTTTGGAAACCTTTTTCTTCTTGTTTGGCAGGACACGTGCTCAGTCCCTGAACACACTGCTCAGAAGCTGTTACAAAATATAGAAGACAATAAATACTAAGCAAGTTAAAATTTTATCTGTTTTGAGAGATAGGAGTCTGAATGTCTAAGACACTAGGATTCATTTGAAAAGAACAAGAGATCTCATACCAGTCTTGTAAATGAAAAGCTGTTAGGCCGGCAGTACCTTCCCCAGTGTCATGTTTTTCTTAGAACTGGGGCATACATTACACACAAATTTGAGATTATCTCTAACAATTATCTAAAATTAACTGTGGTTTTCTAATGAAAAACATTAAGAGGAGGATCTGATAAGAAGTGGGCCTATTTATAATACTTGCTACGAGAAACAAAGGTTTGCTACTCTAAGTGAAATCAAAACACACCGTGTGTCAGAATATAAAAGAACACTGGCTTCCTTTCCTTTACTTGCCAGCAGCGGCTCTGGGATTTTATCATATCCATTGGTGGTTAACTGAAAAGAGCCAACTTGAAGTAGTAGTGTTCCCATTTCTGTGTTTGTTTCAGTATTGTGTTAGTTGCTCTCTGAACACCCCTGCTCTTACAGAGCTTGTACCCATCGGCAATGTCACACACTGCAACTCTGAGCCGCCTTGTAGCTTTCTTAGTACAGTGCATGTCAGAAAGGGGCACTAGCTTGGACAACTAACACATGTTCCCACCTGTTGCTACTGTACCAGAGCAAACCCCATATGCATTTCTAGCTTGATTAATATGAGACTACCCTGGTGGTGCCAAGTGGGCATCACATGGGAGTATCCTTGTACAACCACCATTATCTCTGCTCATGCAGCAAGCCTGAGACAATGGAACTTAGAAGCTAAAAACATGAGCTGCTAAAGAGCCATGGGGCCAAGTTCTTCTGTAACACCATATTTATCGGGGCATGACTTGACCAGGGCAGCCAGTGATCGATTCAAAAGACTCCAAAATAAGTATTATGTCTGCTTGGATATGATGTCTATCTATTCTCAGTTATTGAAGGCTGTTTCAGAGCAATTGCTGTACATGCAGGGTCCATGTGAGATACCAGCAACAAGGTTACAGACTCTTCAGATTAGCCCCTCTGAATCTTCCCAGCACAGAATGACAGAGCAGAAGCAAACCCTGGCATTACATAAAGTGTGTTTCCTTAGTCCAGGCACTGTATGCGAACCTAGTCACTGCATTTAGGGACTCCTCCATGCTATGAAGAACACAAATCATGGGAGGGTTTTGTCGGCAGGGAGGATCAGTGCAGAGGCTCGTTTTTTCCAAGGCACACTCCAATACAGGCCAGAGAATGAGTCTCCAAAGAGGTGCTGTAGTTTTTCTTTTGGATTTCTGCACAACTTGGACTGCACAGAGCTGAGTTCAGGGACCAGGTTCACAAACAAGGGAGTTACAGTGAGCAACATTTGAAAGCTCTGATTTCTAAACCCATCTGAAATTCAGCAGTTTCACACCATGGGTATCTACATGCACACCGACACATCTAAGTTCTTGCATTCCTTTCACGTGAGTTTGAAAGAACCCAAAGGCAGTAAGACTCACAAAAATCATGTCACCTAAACTTCACAGGTTGAACAAATTCACATGCCAGTTAAAGAAAAGTTACAAGTTATTCCACTTATCCAAAAGGCTGATGGATCTTGACAAACCCTTCAACGAACCTATTGTGGCTTTTCATATGTAGGAGCCACAGAAATCAGGTGGATTTTGTTGTGAGACATTTTCCATAGTTCTGCTTATCAGTCATGTGAGCATGGGTAATTATTTTCACCTCATGTTTGTTAGTGCTGATTTCCTTCGCATTTGACTTGTCTTTAAAATCTTTAATCTAAACCAAACAACCCTTAATGCAAGCAAATGTTTGGATGAAGAAAGGGCAAATATCTGTGTGTTTGTGAAAGCAGCACCAATAAAAATAACACAGACATCATCTAGTATTGTAGTGCCACCAGGCAGTGCAGAATAACTAAAAAAGGCAGACGTAACTTTGCAAGGCTGAAAGAGGTTGCACTGTCTCTTCAGGATACTGCCATTAACTGGTGAAGAGGTTTTCAAACTTCAGATGCAATTTCTCCAAAGGGTTTGCAAGCTGACTGCTTCTTTTCTTTGCTTTCCATTTTTACAGAACAACTTTTAACTTCCAGAAGTTTCCACATGAGAAATGTTTTCTCAGCTGGTAAAGCTAATTAGGAGACACAAGGATCACTTTTGTTATATTTTCTTCTGAATAGGAGTGAAGTTATTTCATGCAATTTTTTACACAGCTCTGCTGTGTGATGGGCTGCATACAGAGTGGTTTATTTATACCACTTTATCTAACACCTGTTTGGATACTGGCTGTTTTATGGTATTTAAACATACTATTTCTTGCCAATTGCTTTATCTCCACAGTTCCTGCTTTTGCTGCAAATGTTTCTTATTAACTTTAAAAGAAACATCAATTGCTCCCTGAGCATTATTAGTGAGGACAAAAATAACATAATTGTTAGTTACTTCCAACATGTTATCACTGCAGACCTATAAACCAGGCATTCTTTCAAAATACTGTAGGGGCTCTTTTGCTCTGTTGAAAATAAATAATACGTGTTTTAAGGACTTGTTATTTTGCTGGAATTTTGTTTTTTAAATGGAAAAAGATCAAATAAAATCACCCAGTTTCACTGCTGTTGCAGGATGCTTTTCTGAGCCATGCTGTTGTGCCATGTCTGAGCACACCTTTCTAGGTGCCAGAACCCAAATGTGTCAGGCAAAGACCCACAAGGGGGGCACACAAGATTATTCATGCAGAAAATGCATAATCTCACGAGAATCCTTTCCTTGATATGAATATTTTTCCATATAGCGTTAGTGTTGTAGGCCGGATGCTAGCAATTTTGAAGCCTTTCTACTGAACGTTCTATAAGGTTCTGCAATGTTGAGAGCCCTCAGGGTTACTGAGGGATTTTTAGTCATCAGAACTCCTCTGAGGAGGAACTGCAATGTCCAGTCTGCAGTCAAGTGAAGTGATTTACCTGGATTTAGGTAGGTAGATATTATTGGCAAGGAGGCTACGTGCATGCTTGTATTTCTTATCCCATCACTCTGTCACATCAGTACCAAAACCATAAGCTGAGCAACCCAGGGCAATGGTCCTGTATTCATCCTGTCCTTTAAGCAGCATGTCCTGGCACCACTGTTTCTCTGGCAGAGACTACTTATAGGTTGCACAGGCTTCTAACAGATCAGCCTGGGTTGGAGTTGAACATTCAACCTCTATTAATTGCCCATAACCCCCTACTGTATTGTTACATTAATGGCCAGATAGATATCAGCCAAAGGGAAAAGGATTGCTGAAATGTTTGTCCATGGCTGCAAAGGCTTGGATATTTGCCTCAGGATTTGCCTGTCTAATGCAAATCCTTATTTCATTACAGTTGTCAGGCAAATATGCCTCGATCACAGATGGGACACAACAGGATTGCCTGGAGAGAGGAGTTCACTTTCAAAGCAAACTGCTTCAACCAGGATGCCTCACTTCATGCCTGGTTTCTGAAGTAGGTTCTTTTATCCACAGCCAGAGCACACACCACCCTCCATCCTTCTTCCCTGGGTGGTGTTTTTACTGGAGGCATTGCTGGATCTGAGCTTTATATTATTCTGCCTTACTGCTACTGCTTAAAAACCTGCCCAACTTGAACACACGTGTCAATTCTACATTTGGAACTCCAGCTTATCATCTCTTGTTTCTATATAAGCAAAATAACATTATTTTAAACAAGCTAAACACCTGGCTATGATTGGAGCCCTACATGAGCTCCTCAGAGGGAAGCTTGCCTTACCAATCTGGGACTTTTACTACAAAATCAGAATTTCCAAAGGGCAGAATTTCTAACCTGAACTTGCCTTGGGTGATCCTCAAGGGCTGGAGTTTACCTCTGAAACCACAAACTAAATAGGGTTGTTTTTTGGCTGGGTATTTTTGTCATTTCCTTCAGGCTTTGCTGTATCAACATGAAACTCAAAAAGCCCAATTTGCATTTACACTCAGGTGCGTTTGCACTCCCCTTTGTTGAAACAAACAAACAAACAAACAAGCAAACCAGTTTTTCAAAGCTCATTCCCTAGAAGCCTAATGAGAAGTTTCTTCCACTGAAACATCTGGGTTTAGTCACTGCTGGTTGGAGAATACTGGCAGTTCCTCTGTTCTCAAAATGCAGGGAAAGTGGTGTTAATCCTGGGCCTGGGGAACTACCATGAGCCCAGCCAAAATAGCTCTCATGACTATAGTCGTTCATTGCTCTTAGATCTTTTATAGTGCATCAGAAAATGGTAACTATTTATATGAGCATTTCTTAAACTAACAGTGAGACTTTTGTGTGAGTAGCAGCCTCCGAACCTGTGCAAATTAAACAGAGATGTGTGAGTGATGAATCACACATTAACCAACAGTGCCTGATTTCATTAGCTTTATTAATTTCTGTAATACACACCATGTAATAGAGGCTTCATCTTCAAGGAAAGGTTTTTAAATATTTGCAGAGCAGAAAATAAAACTTAACTTGGTCTGGATGAAAAATATACTGAGCTACCTGCACAGCACAGCATGGTCTGGTGTCTCTGCTCAAAAATGCTATAAAAAGGTTCTCTCGTGCACTGTGTGCAGTATGCTGCTATTTGTAAGACTAGACCTGTAAATCACACTTTGGTCATGAACGTTTTCTAAGTACTTTCCAGCAATATATCACATTGCTCAGCAACTTAAGACTGTCTGATAGAAGACCATGTATACTAGTAGCAAGTTAAGTAGGCACAGGCTGGTGATACAGACCCATCATCTTTCCATGGTTCAAGTTTAAATCTGCTTTTTCACACTTTCATAATGTTTTAACATATTTTACTTCCCTGAATTTGTTACCATTAGGGAAGAATGAGCTAAGCTAGATTTTGAAATCTGAACTCTGAGGGGTTTTTATGTTCCAAGTAATTTTCAAGCCCGAAGGACCTTTTGTATATGCTATACACGTAATCTCAGGAAAGCTGTGATTCTTAGAAGGTTTTGGCCAAAAGAATTTGAAATTCCTTGAGAATACTCTGCAGTTGAACACAACCCTTGGCTTAATTAAGTCTCTCAACTGAACCTCAAACCCCAGACTAAGCCTAAATTGAATCAGTCTCCAGGCATAAATATTTTTCTCACTGCTCCATATCTTATGCTGCATTTATTTTGGACACTGGTTAAAAGCAGTCTTGCTCCTTTGGTATGGACAATCTTCTTTGATTCTCAGATGTGCACAGGTTGCTTTCTGATGGCTTACAAGTGTTGCTCAGCACAGCAAACAATATATACACTCAGGGAAAGAATTTTTGGTGTAAAAGAGTTTGTATAGTCTTTACTGCCACATTGAAGATATAAATCCTGCTTTAGTATTTTCATCATTCTACACAGTTGCTGCAATTATTTATCTATAGCCAGAACTATAGCTCTTGTTTTACTGTTTAATGCTTTAAAATCCTTAACAAATGTCAAAGCAGAAACAAATGATGTTTTATCTATTTCAGCATTTGTGATTAAACTGCTTTTTCCCACAGTAAGACAAAACCAGAAAGAAAACAAAGCTTCTATCACAGATGCTCACCAATTGCATATTTCCATCAATGTGCTGCAGAAACCAAAAGCAGTTAATACAAACCTGGGTATAATTATTTACCAAGCAGTATGCAGAACATCCCACTCTGTTTTGTAAACTGGCCAATATTTTGACTCACTTAGTAGACGCATGTAAAATGCTGGATATCTCTGTCATAGGAAAGCTTCAGTGTAAATAAATAAATAAAACTACGTAGGACGTCTCCCACAGTTTACTCAACATCATAACTCATCTTACACAAGACATCTGTAGGCACAGCAGAGATACCAGCATACCATCCACACCTTCATCATCCCTTTATCACAGGGCTGGTTAGTGCTCTCCTGTTTGTAGACGTGTACCAAAGCCAATATAAAGTTGTCCGTCCAGCCTAAGAACTGAGCAGACACACATCATGTATAAATCACCCTCCTCTTCAGCAGGGCAGACGAAAGCTCAAATGTAACTCCTGTCCTCCCAGCCACAGCAGGTTTACAGCCCCGTAACTCAACTAGCCCTATGCTTTGTGCCTCGCTGTGCTCTGCACAGAGGGGATGGTTAATTCCTGCAGCACCTCTCTCAGAAAGTCATCTCTTTGGAGAGCAAATGGAGAGAAGAGGCCCCTGGCTTGTAAGGGAGATGCTGTCTCTATGCGTACCTCAAGGAGCAATGAAAACCAGCTACTAAGCCCCTTGTGATGTTGCGACCAAACATGGCCATCGAGGAGCCCTGTCCATAGTGATGTATCCACACAGTCACTTGCCCATGAACACCATACTGCCTAAATACACAGCTCTTGTGCACCAATGCCTTGTCCAGGACCAGTGCTGCTCAGAGCTGAATATTTCAATTCTCATTTTGGAAAGGGTATAAGGGCCTGATTCAAAAGCCGTTTAAGTCAAAGGTGTGAATTGCTGCTGGCCATTGCTGCTCAGGGACACTGGTAAAAAAAGGTTTCCTCCTTTCTAAAATGCTTTGGCTCACATTTTGTATGTAATGTTTCAAAAGCTTTTCATAGCTTTAGAGAGTGTTCTCAAGTCTGGGAGCTGAATTGCTGAGAATTTGTTTCTAATGTAGGTAATTTAAACCAACTATTCAAACGTGATATTTTAAAATACTGGACAATTCTGACATATTTCAGATCTTCGATAAGACTGTATAAAAAAAAAAAAAGGCTAAGAAAATATCTCCTGTTTCTGTTTATAAACTGAGGTTGAGGGGAAAAAACTTAACCTGTCTACTTGCTTCGTTTGGTAACAAATCAGTTTTGGTCAGTGAAGGAAAATAAATTCATGATCTTTTAGTTTTTGAAAAGGGGATTCCTTTGGGAATAAATGTTTTCTAGAAGCCTTCTACAGATAATACATGTGCTTTATCTCTTTAACAATGACTGTTGTGATGCTCATAGAAAAACAATTGCAAGCTGCCCTGCAGCTTCAAAAAGTTGTACTTTAACCAATGGCTATTAATGAAACACCTGGAAAAAGATTTACAAAACCAGGGCATCTCTTCAATTATTAGCTGTGCATTTTTCATTCAGTAATTTTCTCCATGACCTCACTGATATTTGGGTAAAACAGTTCATTCTATTGAAATCTGTGGAGCTACATTGATTTGCATAGACTGTAAGAAAAGATTTCTTCAGGAAAAAAAGAAGATTAAAAAGAAATTTAAAAGCACACTCATTAGAATAGCTGCATCTCCATTAAAGTCTACTTTTTGGTCCTTTATGGTTTTCAAGTCCCTACTAAGAACCAGATTCTAAAGTAAGATTAGAGCAGTGCATCAGTTTCTAATTGATTTCCTTACAGATGTTTAAAAGGAAGTATGTTATCAATAGAGATTATTATCTCAATCAAAATATTCAGTGAATTCTAATGTTATTCTTTTCTCATTTAAATACAAAGATCAAGCCAAGACCCTGCTTGCTTGAAGTAAAAAAACTCCACTATCAGTTGAACAACCTACTCTACTAGTATTTTTATTAGCTATTTTTGCTTAATTTTTCACCTGGAAATCAGACAGAACTTCATGCCCTCTTCTAAGATCAATACTTGGAAGGAGATGATTGCAGTCACGCATATACCTAGGCCTGAAAAACTGTAAGATTCAGAAAGAGACCAGATTGATTTAAAATGATCTTTCTTGACATCTTTCAATGAAGAAAAAAAAATCAAACCAACAACCTTTTTTATTAACAAAACGTTTTGAGTCCAGAAGTCCACTATCCCACAGCAGCTGGGAGGGAGATTGGTAAATAACAATATATTTTAAAAAATAGATAAAGAAAATGCTTCTGAAATCAAAATATTAGTGTTTGGTTACTAATATTTTAAATCACACAAATTTCAATTACATTTAAATTGCATAGCTGCCAGCTATGCCTGGCAGCAGCCACGAGCAACAATCAGAAAGCAGCTACTGAAGATATTTGCCATCTTTTCTTATTTTTGTCAAAATTTCACTGACCATATTTTGTGCTGCTTTTCAGTCCACCAGTATCAATAGATCATATTCGATTAACACTACTTTAGGAGGTAAAAGTCTAAATGACAAAACTTAGCTGAATTCATCACATATCTTGCTTGTCTTTGGAAAAAAGTTACCAGTGGCTTATTCCTCTGTTACTTGTGTGTTGTCCAGACCCTTTTTCTAACAACTGCTTCAAACCTGAGCTGTCACCCCTGTTTTAAAGGCAGAAATAACAAGATGTAGAAATCTTCAGAAAGGAATAGATTTAGTGCACTGTTGATGGACCAAATCATAAACATCTCATTAACCCCTCAGAGGTTTGTTTCTGCAACCTTGCATAGAGGGCAATGTCCCAGGAAAATACAACCCTAGAACACAAATAGGGAGAGACAAGACCAGTATGAAACAAATAGCCAGAATGTCATATGCCAATTATAAAAGCAACCTTGACCTGATATGTCCTTCATGATCTGCTTAGCCTTTGAGTCAAAAAGAGGAGAGAAGCTCTCAGATAATGGCATGTGGTCCTCACAGACCCAGGAGTGGGCAAAAAGCATCACTCATTATTCTGTCAAGGACTCCACATGCCAGTCTATGCAATCTGATTTGCAATCAATTGCAAGTGATTACACATTGTTTATCATCGATTGGCACAAGGAATCCTTGAGAGAATAATGAGCTGCAGCTGATGACAATCAGAGACTACTGTCTCATTGCAAGTTTGATTGCACATCCTTCCACTGCTGCAATTGAGCACCCACCACCACCACAAAGCACCAGAGCAAATAAATAAAGGGTGGCACCAGAAAGCGAAATGTTAAAAGCTCTTTTGAAAAATGAAGGCTGAATGAATGTTCTTCAGTGTAATATTAGCAAGGTTAACATCATTAGAATGCTTTGGATTAGAAATGAGATGAAAAGGTTTCAGTAGATCTTGCAGCTTATCTTTTGGCGAAATAAAATCTGGACAGCAGGCAATCATTCCTTTAAATAAGCATGAGAAATGTTGGACCGAGGCATCTAAAGGAAATCTATTATCGTAAAGCAAAGCATGCAGCCAAGTTTGAACCTTGCAAAGGAAGAAGGATATTTCAGATGATCTTCTAATACATCCTGGTTACTAGAAATTCACCTGTTTTTCATGACGTGGTCTGGCTTTTTATCAACAAATGCACAGACAGCAAAGGTAAATAATTATGTCATGTTGAAGCTGTGGGCATTATCAATTCAATGGACATCTCTTTCTAAGTGAGGTACTCAGGCCTAAATGTTCTAGAAAGCAGCAGTTCATGGCTAAGACTATCAGATAGGGAAGTCCATCCCTGACTTTGTACTGTAAGTAAAGGATGGAGGCATTAAGGATGGTGTATCTGTTGTGTGCCCAGAGTGTGTACACAATAATGAATGCCTAAGACAAATCCTGGAGTTACAGATTTGCTTGAAAAGTAGCAGCAAATACAATTATGTGTTGTACCTGACTCACTACCAATGGAAATGTGACGAAAAAGATGCAGATTTCTTCACTATGGATTTAATTTTTTGGAAGTTTTCCTTCAAGTTAAATCTTAAACTTTTTTGGTGTCCCAGCGGTGTCAGTGGGAACTTTGCCATTGCCTTTGCTGGAATTGAGATCTTTGCCTTCTGATCTGGAAATCAGCTCCATGCAAATGAAACAAAAACTTTTTTTTTTCTTTTTTTCTTTATTTTTTTTTAAGAACTTGTGTTTCATATGGCTATCACATTATTCTCACGGCCTCCCTCATGGTGAGCTGTCCACCATTGACATCATGGGATTATTCCCCATGTTCCCATATGTTCTCCAGGATCTGAGACTCCTATTTTTAGCATTTCAGACAACATGGATTCTGGTTGGGTTATCTCACATTAGATGATTATTCAGAGAGGCTCAATATACTCCCTCACACAAGATTTTTTAGAGTAACTGAGTCAGGTACCAGGAGATCTTGATGAGGCTGTGAAAGACAGGAGATAAAAATTGTGTCTTCATCTGCCAGAGAAGCATCCAGGTGATCAGGTTTCATTTACACCTTTTTTTTTCATGGGTCTCCCCATACCAGACTCCTTCAGAAACCCTGTTTGCAGCACTACAGGCTCTAAATATAAACCTGACACTTTCTTCTAATTTAATCATTGCCCACTTGCCCAGGCAGAACAGACCTGTGTCTACAGGCTCCCCATTTCACATCCTAATGTTAAAATACACCCACAAAACTCAGTGCTTTCTAACAAATGCCATCAAGCATGACTTAGCTCTGTCCTTCATTGAAAAATGTTGAGTAGAGTTGTACTGGCTTGTTAGCACGCAATACAGTGTGCTTGGTCTCAAACTGTAAATCAATATCTGTATTTGAGAGGTGACATTTCAACAACTGTGGAGTGCTGGAACCTGTTAGGATCTCTTTTTTAAGTGTCAGATTATAAACTGCATAAATAAATGATGAACACACCTCTTACAACACCATGTGTGTTTATGTGTGTGCCTGTGTCAGCACCTTTCTGGATGTAAGCACAGTGACCCTGCAAGAATAGTCTCTACAGGTTTATACACTTACCCTGTGCTGTAAAGTTCTAATTAAGCATTGACATACCCTGAGCTCTTTAAATACCCTCAGATACTGGAGAGGTAAGAAAAATCACACAAACATAAGGATGGAAGAGATCTGAAGGGGTCACCTAGTTCATCCTCTTGCCCCAAAGCAAGACCAGCCATACTTAGGAAATCCCCAGCCCATCTTTATTGAATTTATCCCTTAAAACCACCCTATGTGGAGCCCCTACCACCTCCTCAGGCAATCTGTTTCGATACTTCTACTGTCTGAACAACTGAAGAGGATTTTCCTGAAATTTAACCAGAATTTTCCTTCCTCCAATTTAAAACATACATAAAAAAAAAAATAACCAAACAGGGCAAGGAAAAAAATGGGTGGGGTTGAAGAGGATTTCTATTGAAAAGGAGGAGCTGAGCAAAGAAAAGAAAGATGTTTAACTAGAAAATTAACTTTAAAGGCAGTGAATGTAAGAAAGAAGGGCTATGCAGAGGAGGACATGTTCCCTGCACAGGGTAGAGCCTGTAAATAGATTTGGGGGGGGGGGGGGGAGTGAAGGAATGGGGCAAAGAGTCTCTGAGAGTAAGAATTTTCCTTTCAAGCATTTTCCCTTTCCCATTTTATCTTTCGCCTACTCCTCTCTATGATGCTCAGCATTCCCCCTTCCCACTGTGCTATAGTTTTTTCCCTATACTTATAGATTTTTTTTCTTCTATAGGTTTCACTCACCAAACAATGTATTGAATTGCTAGGGTGCAGCATGCCTAGGGAATTTCTGAGGCCAAACAGGCAATGAGCATCGGTGACTGTAGTTGAATGTATACACCAGTGCAGAAAATTTTCAGAGCTTTCTTTCTTTGCGTATATTAATGCTTACTTATATGTAGTGATGAAGTGTAAAAAGCAAAATGTTTTACTAATCTTACATATTTTACATAAAAACTGGCTCTTGAAAGGTTTTTAAGTGCCAGTTTATGAGCCCTCCCAACACCTCCCTGGAGCATTGGCAATCCTACTTTACATGAAACGATAAGCAACCCAAATGGATACAAAATGAAAAAATAAGAAATAAAATTAAATCAAAGATGAAACACTGCTAAGAAAATATGATTTTATTATTGTTAAGCTTCTATAGAAGATAAAAATAAAGTCTTCTTATTGCTTTGACCTCTCGGATGTTGCAGCAAAATTGTAATTTAATCATAAGCTAATAATTTACCAGTTTTCCACTTCAGAGTAAACAGAAACCCATTGTGAGAACAAGTCAGTTTTCAACCCTAATTGTGTCTTCATCCCACCTAAAAACTCTCTTATTTCAAAAGACCACAAGAAATCTGGTGAGGTAATCACACACAATAGGAAGGTTGAAGTTATCAATAGAGTAATTTGCAATAATTGTGCTTGCAAATTGAACACCATTACAATAACAATAAGTATACAATCCCAAAAAGATACTTGATGCTCTTGAGTAATTACATGCAATTAATTTGTATCTAATTCCAGACTCTGGCATGCTCTGTTGTACCCTTTCTCAGAAATATTTGCTGGCAATGAAAAAATAAGATGCTGCCCAGGCTACCTCTGCTGGGAAAGCTTTATGTTGTGCAAGAAGGGTTCAGATTTGGCAAAGGGAAATGGTTAGTCTGTGGGGAAATGTCTGAAGGATCACAGTTTGTCCCTTGTGCATGTGATAGTTGTATTTATGCTCTTATTCCAGTTCAGGTCTTCAGCTCCACCTTCTTACATTGCTTCTGCTCTGTCATGCTGAACTGTGCCCCTGTAGACAGTATGGACATAACTGTTTTGCACTGGCCAAACCAAGACGGGGAAGAGGAGACCTTCACCTATCTTAGCTAATGTTTTCCTTTCCCGTGCTGGTGACTGAGGAGAATTTGAACCTCATCTTCCCAAATGGCTGAATATTTGTCTCCAAGTAGTTTATATTCCCACAGCTTAACTGAAGAAAGAAACTGAGGACCCTACATTATTTCTGGACCATAAATCTTCTGTGGCTAGTTGTGGGAAGGTTTATGCGTATCTTCAAAGACAAAACTAAAAAAGCAAAATCAAAACAAACAAACAAAAACAAACAGAGGGAGGAAGGAAGAGAATATAGAGAACACAAAGATTTTAAAGTAAAAAGTAAAAATTACTCAAAATGCAAGGGCTTGGTTTCATAAACATATATTTTAGATAAATCAATATTATTCAGTGTGTCTTGGCACAAAGTTCTGTGTTACAGATCACTATTAATATTGATTTTCATCTACTCTTTAATCCAGCTTTTAAAGGAAGAAAGGGGTTGAAGCGGAGAATAGGGAAATTAGAAAGATGGTAACAGACCTTCTGCTTTAATTCTTGATACACTGACCTAGTCATGGGTAAGATGATTGAAATAATACATTAGTATACATTGATTTTTTTTTTTTTTTTTAAGTCAACCTATTGGACACAAGGAAAAGCTGTGTGTCTTTATGAGCAGATAAGCATTCCAGGTGTACAAGTGGACTGGTTTGGTTGGTTTGGGGAATGCATGATTTATTGTACACAAATACACCAAGTGGTACACTGGATGCGGAGAACAGTTTGATCTTAGCCTACCAGAAATGATGTCTTGCAGATAGGATTCACCAGAAAGCTTCTGGCAAGCATCTTGAATTATCTAGCACAGTACAGCTGTCTTGGAAGACAGTGGTGATCATCATTAAGGCATCCACCACCTCAAGTCATTACCTGTGCAGGAAGGTGCAATAAAGAGCTGAACTGACCTCCAGGGATGTTGGAAGAGGTGGACTTCTGCCTTATACTACTGCTAGGAGAAAACGGGATCCCCCTGGGGCAGAAGCAATGGCATCTATGCAGGCAGCAGTGCAGCAACTGGGACTGGCTGGGTGAGGCACTACCCTGGCAGCAGCCTGTCTGCCCCACATGTGGATTTCAATATGAAAAGCACACAGACATGTGCCTGCTGCAAGGTCCAAAATCGCAAGCATCAATTGTTGTTTGCTGTTATTATAAGCAGCCTTGCACTGCTTTTTTCTCTTGGGCAAGAGTGCGTGTGTGTATCTGTGTATGTACATATATATATATAAATACATATATGTATAGGTATGCATATCATAGAAATGAAACCAGTACAACCTACAATCTTGGCTTTGATGTTAACAACACATTTTATTTGAAATAGCTTGTGAATAAATATTGTTTCAGGCATCATATAACAAGCGAACTTGAAACTGCTACACACTGTTGCATTGAGGCTCTGTATAATTAGGTCAGTGATATAGCTAAAGGGAGGAGGAGTCAGTTCCTAACAATGCAAAATGCTAAAGTTTTGAATTATAAAGCTTTTTTATGGGGTAACTGAGAGCTACCTCCATCTGGTTTCAAGGGAGATCTGTTCAATGTGTAAGCTGTTTCTGGAGAAAGCTCTATGTGACAAAACAATGATTTGCCATCATCTGCTTGCTTGGAGTAAACTCTAAAAACAATCCAGATGAAGAAATGACTGCCCGAGTGGAAGAAATGGTGGGTAGAGAGTAAATCTCCCTGAAGCAGAGAAGGTAGTTTGCAACAGAGCTTCAGCTTTCAAGTTTTTACACCTTTGCATATGCATCAGATGCTCCCGGGAAGGCTGACACTCAGAAACGGAGTTGTAATTATTTGTTTTGGAAATTAATTTATGTGTTAAAGAACACATGCACCTCAGGACTTTTAGCTCTAACAGCTACTTGGGTTTCAATAAACCAAGCGGATAAATGAACTAAGTGAAACTGAGACGAAAACTTCTGACTCACATCCTCTCTCTCCTGACTGTAATAAGAAATGTCTTGAAAGCAGAAAGTACCATTTTATTTTATCAATAAACTCCCCATAGAGTTTATGATAGAGTTATTTACCTCCGTCTGAACACTAAGGAGGGGTCAGGGACAGAAAAACACACTATTTTTTGAGATGTTTCGCAAATTTGGTTGTAGTGAATCTCAGAGTGAAACTGCGCTCAAATAAAACAAAGTATAACCTGAGAGACCATAATTGGTAGCTGGGTGACTAGAGAACTAATTTGGCAGGTTGGAGACCCAGACAGAAATCCCCAAACTACCTGCAAAACCTTTGTCTCAAAATTCATACCTTTGGGCCAAAAATTGTGATTTTGACAAGGTAGATTTTTTCAGCAAGGGTATTTTAACCAGCTCACCAGCATGTTAAATCCACCTCTTCTCATTCTCCACTTGACTTCCTCCAGTGTTTTGGGTTGCAATGCCAGAACAGCAGTAATCAATAGCCCAGAAAATTGTAGTATTACATGTCGCTATAATGACTCAAATGCTAGTATCTGTGTTAGCTTCTTATCCATCTGTGTTGATGCCTACCGATAGGAAAAGAGGGACACTTGCAGCAGAGCTCCTCTGAAATTATTCTCCCAATGTGTGCACAAGGCAGCTGGGAACCCTGTGGTAACAAGCAAGCAATATTCACTTTCTCATTGTCTTTGTTCACTCTCACCTGCCCAGAGGTGACTTGGTAGAGAAGCTTTCCTGCAGTTGTCTCTAGGAAAGGAGGTAAGAGAGACTGGGCTCTTCTTCTGTTTTGGGAAACAAGTTCTCCACACTGGTGGAGGGTTTTGAGATCCTATCTATTCATTCAGAGAGATGGAAAATATTGAAGTGTGATTAGAAGGAAATCAGAAATGTGAACATACATTGACTGTGGATTCTGTTTTCCTGGTTGGTCGTGCAGTGGGTTCTATACTGCAGTTTTACCTCCGAGTAAGAGCTCTCCATGTCTCTCTTTATCTTCTGAACTACTGTATTCCCTGGTTTTCAGTTCTGTAATATCCAGAAAGTGCTGTAAAGGCTGTTCGTAAGCTCTCAGATCTTAGATAGCATATGCCTCTTGTGCATGTGCTGCAGCGCATTGGTGTGTGAAGTGAGCTGGAGCTATGTGAATGCATCTTGGCAGCTTCCCTGGTGCCTGTAAGTGGGCTGCTTGTCTTGGAAAAGCAGCTGGCTCCCGGCGGGCTATGACAACACACAATGTTGGGGATCAGCCCAAGGGCCTAGCTCCCACCCGAGACAGGCTGCAGAAGGGCTCAGCTCAAGGGGAGCAAGGAGTATTGCATTCATGGAGGTTATACTTCAGAAGTGAAACAGAGAACTTCATGTGACAAGGAGAGCAGTTGGGTTTTGGCTCTAATGCCAAATCTATGTGAACATACAAAGAGCAACAAATATGCAAGGTTATTTAGGAGATTCTTGGTGGAGTAGAGTAATGGTGCTTATTACCATGGGCTTGCAGGGGGCAAAACCAGCCTGCTAACGAAAGGAGCATCTGTCATTCAAGTGAGTTTTTTTCTTCCTTTGTTCTTGTTTCCCTTTAATGGGAGATGAGAAGGCTTTCCTAATCGATTTCTTAACGAGAAGAGAAATAGAAACCTGATTTCTTTGCTTTCTATACTGCTTTGAGAAGTTGTTTACGGTGATTTAAGTGGTTAAATGGTTACTGTCCTCTGCCAAGTACTTTCCAAAGGTTGATGCCAATGAGGAGCTGTTTCCCTGTCCCTGATGGTTTTCTGGAGCAGAGGGTGGTAATCAATGTAAACCCAGGTTCTGTGCTCCCCTTAGTAGCAGAGGTGAAAGATGCAGTTTTATTCCTGGTCAGTCCTTCGAAACGTGTGCATTATCACATCCCAAGCTAATGCCAACTCTCTTCCAGAGCTTACAACGGATGCCTGTGAGCTGAGGACATGATGCAAAGTGTGATGTCATCAGGGCAACCTTCCTAGGGCTAGAATGAAATTCTGGTGTGATCAGATTAAATCATATGCCCTGCTTTCAATAAATTCAATAAATTTCAATAAATTCAATAAATTTCAAACATCTCCAAGTTTCTCTCTGGAGGTGACAATGAATTCCTTTGATACAAACAGATGAAGATGGAGCAACTTCTGCTAAACAGTTTCATAGCAGCTGTTCTCCCTTTTTCTTTTTTATCTACGAATACCCACCCCCCCCCCACCCCCCATATGTATGCTGCACTCATTATAGACAGAGCTCTTCACTGAGCATAGTCAAGACACAGCATTTTAAAGCGTGAAACTCTTGTTTCTTCTCTTCAAGAGGGTGTTAACAGAAGGTTGCAATTACACATGCATTTTAATATGTAACTCTCTAATGTAAACTGTTCACTCTTAATATGTCTGGCTTTTGTTTGCTGTAAAGTTATACATTATGTTTGGGTTAATGATTCACTTGGCTGTATACTAATTTCTCTGTATAGGTATAATCTCACTCCAGTCATCCTAGATTATTTTTTAGTGCAATCTAATTTAAATAAGAAAACCTCCTTCCTGTTTATAAAAATATTATTTTTTCCTGGCTTTCATACATATACTTGTAGGAAAGAAATGAGTGATATTGAATAACAGCTAGCACTCACTCTCTCAAACCACAAATTATTCACCTCTATTTGAAATTTATTGTAAATGTTCATTGTTGCTGGAGTTTTTTTAAACAATTTCTATTTGTGTATTCTCTCATCTTGCTGTGATTCACGTTCACAACTTCCCTGAATCCATACACAGAAACACAAGTACCCAAGCTGGAGTGTGGAATGTGAGCTCCTGTAAAGTCACGAGGGGCAACCAGGCACTTGTATGGCTGCTGAGAGATTGGGTTTAGGCTCATAAAATAGTGGGTGGAGAAAGACAAAGACCAACTATTGCACCACCCCGCACAACTTAGTTGATATAGGAATGGGGGTGTGAGAGTATCTGCTGCTGGTATTGGAGCAAAACAGAAATAGGGAGGAATTGTTCCTGTGCTGCCCTAGGATGGAATAGCTTCCTCCCTCTTCTCTCCTGGGGTATGTCCTTGAGATATGATTTAGCTCAGTGAGGGAGAACACATAGTCTTGCCTATATATAACAAATATTCCTGTAACATAAATGTAGACAACTATCTGAATATGATCCCTCATGACAAATCTATTATGCAACAATGCAAGACAAGAATCTGTGGGTGGAAATGCAGCAAAACACTGCTCTTCCCATTGGAGGAAATATTTTCTTCAAAAATGCTCTATATGCCTGATTGGGGTAATGACAGCCAAGGACTCTAGGGGTTATCCCACTCAACACATGCTGTATGTGTTTCCGTAATGTTTAAAGGAAAACAAAGAATACTCTTGGTGTCACCACAGAAGCAGCAAAGAAATGGGGCTAAATTATCTCTGGTTGTGGTATCCCACCGTTTTTGCCATTGGTGAAAGTGAAATGGGAGAATAGTATTAAAACAGTTGAGGTGTCTTGCTGAAGATACAGAGACAGGAGTTTAGGCCACAGGAATAGTATTTTGTTTGCTTAGGTAGGGAAGTATATGTTTGCAATCCTTAGGTTTGGTGGTGGGGGGGGGGTTATGTAGAAATAAAGGTGCCTTAATCATAGAATCATAGAATACTTAGGGTTGGAAAGGACCTTAAGATCATCCAGTTCCAACCCCCCTGCCACGGGTAGGGACACCTCACACTAAACCATGTCAGCCAAGGCTCTGTCCAGCTTGGCCTTGAACACTGCGAGGGATGGAGCATTCACAGCCTCCCTGGGCAACCCATTCCAGTGCCTCGCCACCCTCACAGTAAAGAACTTCCTCCTTGTGTCCAATCTAAACTTCCCCTGTTTAAGTTTTAACCCGTTACCCTTTGTCCTATCACTACAGTCTCTAATAAAGAGTCCCTCTCCAGCACCTTTATAGGCCCCCTTCTGATACTGGATATGACAGCTCACTTGACATCCCTGTGTTGGATTTAGGTGATCTTGAATAACTTCATGTTTGTGTGACTACATTCATGGCTTCTTGATCATGGTGTAACTGCTCCAGAGAAGCTATGAGCTAGATGCCAGGAACGGAAGCAGCACCAGACAAAATCCTGTCTCCACCGAAATGAAGGGCAGCATTCCTCAGATAGCATCTCCTACTAGTCCAAAACTCCTCCTGCCCTCTCCCAACATGAGTAACATTGTGAACTATGAAATGAATCAGTTCTGCTTAACGGCATTCTCTGATCAACCATAAATCTAATATCTGTAGAACCAGGGACCCTGAATGCCAATGTTTAATCTGTTACAAAGAGGAAAATGCAGCTCTGTCTTTTCAGACAATACAAAAGACCAATTTTTCAATGTCTCGTGTTAATTTCCTATATAGAGGTTTTGCATAAGTATTAATTAACATTAATACACACTTCATATATGGTTTCTCATCTATTTTCTGTTCCTTCTAAGCAAGATAAATAATACTTTCCAATTCCAGCCTTTCAGAAGTTTGTAGGTCCAGCTTAATATTATGAAATGGAGAGAACTGTCTCTATTTTTACCCAGAAATAATGTATAGCATACTGAAGTCCAAAGCCAAGTTAGCTGATGGTAGGGAATACATTTCATTAATGATCACCACTGGCTCCAGAGTTAAGCAATTTTAACATGGAAAGACTCCAGGCAGATCTGAAAACCAACCGAGGAGTTTTTTGGCTTGGGAAATACAAGCATGAGGGTTTATGGGACTGAGATGACCTTTCATATGAGCACAACATGGTTAAGAGATGAGTGTGCAGGGTCTGACTTGACTTAATCTTACATCTGCGTTCTCTGCTGAGGAACACCAAGCTACCGTACTAACGTAAGCCCTGGCCTGATATTTCCATGGCTCAAGCTAAGAAGCCAAGGTTTCAGACAGTTTGTGACTCTCATATGTGGATGAGAGGCATGTTAAGACACTATTTAAAGTTCAAAAGCCAGTAAAATGAGCCCATATAGCTAAAGGCCTTCAGTTCATGGATAGCAGAGCTGAATACATGCAGGTGTGCTCAAGCAGGAGATATGTATATGGGGAAATATAATGTAGGATTAATGACTTCAAAGAGACTGAGGGTAGAAAGGTGGCTACAACAGAAACACAGTAACATGGAAAGAAATGGTGGATGTAGCTTCCTTGTGTGCTAAACTAAGACAGTTTCCTTCCCTCTTGAGAGTTTTCAGAGTTTAGTGAAAGTTTCTTGTACTAAAGGAGAGGAAAGTAGAAAAGAAAAGAAAGAAAAAGAAAAACAAACTAAATTAAGAGCTTTGTTCTTTTAACATATTAATATGCCAGCTACATTAAAAGTAAACCTTTCAGAATTTATTGTCACAGGAAAAATACGTTCATTGTGTATGGCTGTGATTGATAGAGAGTGAGAAACCAGCAGCACTACCCCCGTCCCTTCCCTTGTCAGGCTGGTTCAGTGAAAGCAACATAGTGTTTTGCATTTTGGAAAGTGAAGCCACTTATTTGGGAGGGTTGAATAAACTTGTTTACTCAACCCTCCCAAGGTACAAGTGTCTGTGCCTTGAGTTCTTCCATTTAAGGCCCGTGCTTACACTACTTTTCATAGCCCCAGCAGACACAATGGACTGCAATTACACCTCAAAGAGGTTACTTTCTTCTAGTGGATACTCTGTTAGGCAGCAGGCTCTAACAGCCTGACTCCTTGCAAGTATTACACTTTATTATAATCACTTGGACCAGTGGTCTTGGGAGTCGTAGTAGTGTAACAAAATTATTTCGTCATTGGATATGAAATTTCTTTAACTCCCTTCCACTGCAATCAACTGAGTTATTACCTCTAAACAGGCATATTTTCAAATCTAGTTGTTTTCATTTTTTGAAGACATCCAAAAATCATCTGAATTTTATTTGTTTTCAGATACATTTCTTGAAATTGAGAATGTCAAGATTATCTCCTGAGGTGGGAAACCTAATTTGCTAATTCCTGAAAAGCTCAGATTTGCTAATCACAGTCATACTAGGCAATGTAAAAGGTGCCATCTGCAACAGCCTTCTCAGAAATCTAACTTCCCATCTCCTACAATAATATTGTCTTCATAGTGGCTATTTACATGGTGTTTACTGACTTTCCTCCTGCCTTCAAGGGCTTCATCCAAAGTACAGTGAGAGATTTTCCACTGCCTTCAAAAAGAGTAAGATAAGGCACTTGAAAAGATCATTCATTTAAGGAAAATATGCTCTCTCTGCAAGTACTTACATGCATCTTTGCTAAAGGGGTTGCAGGCTCTATACTGCATGTGAGTCATGCTGGTGAATCAGAGTTTTCCCTGGGTTTCAAACTGTGGTTTTCTTTGTAATAAAGCATACATTGTATTTTCACAGCCAAAGCTCTACCATCACTACCCATTCACAGACACACATATTAAAGGGAGAAGCTATCCATGGGGCTTAAGTATCTCATGTAAGTAAAAGCGGCAGTACTAGGATGATACATTTCTGTTTGCTTCGAAAATAGATCTTTTAAAAGGTGCAACATGAGTTTCTTGATAGCTTCAAAATACAAGGTCAGTTAAGCTGCTAGGTAGTTTCAGCAGGAGTCAGGCAGTTTTATCAACTAAGTTACCTTCTAGAAATCTAACCTTTATGAGGAAAAGATGCACCAATTTTTCCTGGGAGTAGCTCACTGCTACTCTGTGGTGGATGCAGAGTTTAACAAAAAGCATATGATGTAGTGCATGCTGCTAATTATCTGGTACTTTGCTGTTCTGTCTTCATCCCTCTCTACAGTATTAATCCTCTAGGCATTTCTGTTGTAGAAACAGTCTTGAAACCATAAAAACAGATGTCATTTAAGACATTGGGCTTAGGCTCCTGGTTAGCATAAATCAGCTCTGGATGAGGTGTATTTATATTGCTGTCTATCACCTGAAAAAACAGGCTGTTACCATCTTCCTTGTCCTTTCACAAGATGATCTGGGATCTGATCCTAGAGAAAATGTGCTGCCCCCACCCCCTGCATTCCCTGCAATAGTGCCCCCTCAACAATTCATGCGTTGATGGGTGGTGACCTAAATGTACCTCTAGGTCCTCTCATTGATAGACATTGTGATATGTCAAGTTGTTTGCAACACAAAATTAGTTCATACCAGAAAAAAAAAAAAAGAAAAAGAAAAAAAAAAAAGCAGCCAATTGCCTTAATCATTAGCAAGAAAATGAGAACAGAAATAGAGGAGAAAGATCTGAAAAGATTTTGGAACAACAGTTTTTAGGGTGTTTGATTTACTATTCAAGTGTGCACAGCTGCTGCTCGGGGGAGAAAAGGCACCATGCCAAGAAGGAGAGACAAGGGTAGAACAGCAACAAGAGAGGAGAAGATTGTTTGCAGACTGGGCTATTAAATGGGCTTGGAAAAAGGTTCCCTCATTCCTCCCTTCATACAAAAGCTGTCTGCTTCAGAGTCCCACCAGCTCCCAAATATGCCATCAGGGATGGCAGGACCACAATCCACCCTTCATTCCTCTAGTCTGGTTTTCCTCAGAGGTAACCTTATCTTCATTAAAAGCTCCCTTATTGGTAGGATCTCTCCTGCATGCTCCATCTCACTTCTTTCAAACAATCAGCTCAAGTGGGAGATATGTAATCATTCATTTTAGTGAAACAACAGCAGTCAACACTGCTTGTCGGCAGCAATTCAGGCTCTCAGCATGGCAGTAGCACCATTACATGGTAAGGCATAAAGCTTCAGGACATGATACGTGATGGGAGGGGTCCATGTATGGATCAGAAACGCTTGCCAAAATCGATCACAGCAGCAGCTTCCTTACTTTTCAACAAGGGGAAGGATGTCTCCCTTTGGACCCAGAGATTTGTCATCATTCAAGCACCACTATACTTGTACAGACACAGATTGACTCAGTATTAATAGCATTGATCAGCTCATTCTGGTGACAGTCCTATAATGCAGCCGTTTATCCTGCTGCTCCCACCACTGGGCAGCTAGCATTTTATTCTGCTTCCTTTGATGGTATTTTTGTTGTTTCAGTCTCCTTGGCTTTGCTCATGTGTTGCGCTGATGGAAGGTTTCAGAAGCACTCGCTCTGAGATACAAGGCCATGGGCTGATCCTTAAGCAATGGGGCCAAATGCCTTTCTATCAGTGAAGGTGTGTTTGACTCAGATTTTCCTGTGCTCCACATTTGTCAGTACTCAGTGAGGGAGAGGAACTGGGTTTATGTTACTGGTCTGGATTACTCTGTTTATAAGAATCTCACTTGGTGGTTAATGACTGCAGGTTATACAAGAGCAGCTTTGAATTTCTCTTTGACACATGGCTCTAGAAATACCACCAGATGATATTTCTTCCCAGGTGAAGGATTCCTTATCTGTGGACAATGGGAATGCTTTTTCAATTGCAGAAAACCTTAATATGGTACAGCGTGTCATCTTATTTACAAACGCAGGTTCTTTATTCCAGTAGGAGGTGAATACGCTGTTCAACATTCGACTGTTCAAACTTACCATAAACTAAGCTAACACTGCCTTCTCAAGTAACCAGTTCAAACCATTAGCCAAACTAGCTATTGAATTTCACAATGAAGGGTCTAAACAAAACCTCTGCTCTTGCCTAGGTTCTGCTAGTAACAGCATTCTGATTTTCCGGCACTCACAGGGGAGCAGGCTTTGGATAAGATGGAACTACTTCAGTCTGGTTTAACAAGTTTGTTGTTTTTTTTTTAATCCCAGTGGTTTAGTCACAATTTCTCTTACTTTTTAGGAAATATAATGCCTTAAGGAGACATTTATTTAATTGCTATTCTTACTGGATTTTTGAGATTTGATTTCTTGTGCTCAGTGATCACGACAAACACAGTATAACCAAGTGCGAGAAGAATTATTTGAATGCAGATTGACATGAAGGAAAATTTTCAGAGGAGCTTATGTGACTAAGGTGTACAAATCCCATTGACTTTGAAGTTTTTACCTAATATCTTTCCAATGATCTTAAGAGTCTGGTTGTCTGGTTTACTAATTATGAATCCAATCTTCAAAAGCATCTCTCAGACTTTTGCAAATGAGACTTAAATTCTTAAATCATTAAAGAACTGCAGCACTGTATGTTAGTGGGAGCCTTAGTTTTCATTGGACTTAAAAATGCATCAGCGTGACTGACAGGTAAATTGAGGAACTATGTGTTAGGACCTTAATTTCCTCCAGTTGTCTGCTCAGATGGTGGCTGTGGGCACACAATCCAAACTAAATGACGTACATCCTACTTTCATCCAAACCAGTCTACTATAGTTTCATTTTATTCTTTCTTGTGATTTGCTTGTTTAATTTGATGTGTACTATTTAAACTCAATTTCTTGTCTATGATAATGTAACCATGTTAACATTTTGCTAGAAACCTCCCTCAGAACTCTAAGGTTTTCTTTATCGTCATGCTAATGGAAAAAGATCTTGAACTTTTGTTCTATTCAGTTTCAAAAGCCTCAGATCTCATTTTGAAGGCCATTGTTCAGTGTAATATTGGTTACCATGTAGAAATTTTACAAATTTTCATCCAAAATATTTTTTTTATTTGATTTCAGTCTCTCCCTTGCTTTTCTTGTTTGACTCCCTTTTCTCCAAAGTCATGCAAGTTAAAATCCCACTTTCTCATTTGCTGAGTGTAGCAGTGTCAATGGTTAAATATGTCCTTGGAATCAAATCTCCTGGGACCTTTACCTACTAATGGTGTTCCTGCATAGATCACTCAAATTTGTTGAAGTACTCATACCAATGCTACATTAGATGCAGTTATCATCTGACACTTTTGCCTATGGCAAAATATCCCTACAATTCCTCCAAATTGCTTCTCAATGTAACAGTTTGGAGGAAGCTTGACACCAGATATTTTAAAGCAAGACAGCTTTATTTTCCCTGTTTAAAAAAAAAAAATATATGTTTATGCATCTGCCTTGCAATCAGTTTGTGGTCATTTGGCTGTTTATCCTTTAAAACAGAGCAATTCAGTTGGACTGACTGAACCAGCTTTATAACAAAGGGCAAGTCTCTTTGTGAGGCTGTGATTTTTCTATTTGAGATTTCAAAAAGAAAGGGTCTTCTTACTATAAATTGTGGCCTTGGACTTCTTTTTCCTCCCCTTTCCAGTGCTACACGTTTTTTCTTTTTTCAAATTTCTGTAAATAATATGACAGAATTAAGGCAAATTTTGATCCACGTTTTAGTGTTTCGAACAAAACTACAGGCTGCTGATCATTATGTATATAATTCTGCATATCCTCCTCCCTGCCCACCCCCTTCTCTGCTCTCCCACATAGGACAAGTTTCTGGTGATTTTCTATGGTCACAATTGGCTTCCTGAGAAGTTAGCATCTTTTTTATATTCTTTCAGGTGATTACAGAGAACAGTCCTCCGTAAATTCACTGCATTCTGGGAAATGAGCTGATCATCAGTATAGCTGCTTGCTTTTCTGTAGAACTGATATCAAATTCATCAGAACAATCCAAACACTGATTAAGACAAAGTATTAGTTGATTTTGGTTGAGTCATCTTTTGTTTTTATCCTTTTCCTATCTGGTATCTCAATCCCTTAATTATCTTTGAATGTCACACATGGTACCGCAACTGAAACACTGTTTAAAATAAAACATGACCAATTATTTGCTTATTTGCTACTAAATGAACATTGTGAAATTAAAACATTATCTTATTTTCCAGATGTAGTAAAGCTGAAGGAAAAGTAAGGGAAATGGTCCAAACTCTTTTCCTACAGGGCTTTCTGCAAAGAAATCATTGCAAATTACTTGAAATATGCATTTGTTCCAAAGAAAGACACAAGTATATCCTATGTGGTAGGGAGGATTTTGAAGACAGCAGGGTGTATGCAGTGCTAGAGCTTAGCATATCCTTTCAACTGTGATTTCTTACTGGTTTACCAAATCTTTGGTTTGGATCTAGCTTGCCCCCTTGATCTTCACATTCAAAGCTTTTCTGCAGAGACTTGGGTTTCTGCAGGCTTTGGAGTAACCCCACAGTAACCCAGTTCTTTGTGTCAAGCATGTGAGAAATCTTGGACTAACTTGGTTTATTGGTTCATCACAAAATGAAATAGAATTACTGAAATCTATGTATCTCTCTGCAGTCTTGGATATAACTGCAGCTTAAAAATAAGAAAAAACCCACCTGTCTTGCAAACCATCAGAATCACAGTCATGCAGATCCATACTGGGAGCTATGAGGAGCCACAACCAGTGTGATCTGCACTGGATTCAGACAAACTTCCCAAATAAACATAGTCCCAAGGGATCACCTTTTAAGGACACAATTGCAAAAAATGCTTTTTATCTACCCAGATTAAGTGAGCAAGTCTGGTGAGACAAGACAGGCAAAATTGCAATAGGGCTTCCTAGTGTGGTTCAATGCATCTCAGCTCACCAACAGCCCTTGGTTTAGGGAATGTGAGGCTATTAAGGGCAGTTTAAAGCACAGAAATAAACCCTACATTAAACCAGCTAGCAGCCACATACGCCTACTTCATTGCAACTCGGCTGCACAACCTTCCCTATATAATGGGCACCATTCTCTGTGTAGGAAAACCCTTCCCATAAATGCTGTTAATCTCATTCTAACCATACTTTTGTAAATACAATGACATGGTCAATGGTCCCACTGAGACCACATTTCCCAATAATGAGGGAAAAGGTATTTACAGGAAGGACTTAAATATTTCTTTTGTACTGGAGCATGCATTTTTGCATGTAGTATATGAACCCCCTAATACAACTATGACTAATATACCCATCTAATTAAATTTTTACAGCATTCCAGCATGTCAATGTCAAATGTTTGCCTCCAGTTACCCTCCTCATAACACTGTCAAATAAACTTCTGCTTTTTATATTTAGTGTCTGCCTCTCTCCTTCCACACCAAGTGAAATTGAGGCATCATCATCATCTTCACGAAGACAGGAAAACTGCCTCCTGCTTCCTCTTGTCCCAGCAGTGACCCTTAAGCTTTTAACTTGCCATTTCAGATCTGTTGTTCTGCAGGAGGGTCCCATGTAAGGGATATTCAACACAAGGATTAGAATTTGTAGTTAGAAGATGACGTGTATGAAAATAAAAGAAGGTGTATATGTATATGATCATACATAAAACTTCATTTAGTTCACTTGCAATTTTCCCTTCAGAAAAATGAGGCTTTGCCACTAGCCAGATAGCTGCTTGGAAACAATTTGAGGAAAGATAAAACAGGAAAACAAGATTAAGTCTAGCAACTGTTAGGACATCAAAGCCAGGTGAAAAGGTCCATAAGGCACCTCTAGGTTATATTCCTCTAAATAACAAAAAGGTTTATATTTGGGATTAAAGTGGATTTACCCCCCAAATCTGACTTCACTGGGAAAATAAATACATTGTTTAGTTCAGTCTTTTTAATCTTCCCTTTACAACACAGGCAGGTCATCATGCAATCTCCCTGAATCCCTAGGTAAGCACTAAGTTGTTGCCTTTAATTAGTCTGCAAGTTATAGTTTAAATGCAGTGGTCTGACATCTCAATTAGGTATGCAAGATAAGATCCCAATAAATTATTTCTCAAGTCTAACATTCTACAGTGGGACCTTCTGGAGTACGGACACAATGGGTATTCTTCTCACCATGCAGGAGATGCAAACAGGGCCATTCAAAGTGTGCCGCTGTAAAAGAGCACTGCATACTGCCTTAATCCCTTATCTTAAATGCTTGTTATTTGAACAGGTTCTAGAAAGTAACCCTTCATTAATGTCATTAAGAGTAGACTGGGGCCAGCCCTATTAGCTGCCTAGTAGCTGTAGGTATGATTGAATAAAAAGTTTGTTTTCAGTTTGTTATCAATCAATTGCCAATGAGCATTTGAAGTTGAAAAGTTTCTCCAGCAGCAGATTTTCACCAATGAGTAAACACAGATGAAAGCCAGGACTTCTGGTGGTGCCAGTTCCCTCCTCCTCCTGGGAAACATCACAGGGCAGGGTTTGGTACAAACTTGAGCTCTGCACCTCAGGGTTTGTGTTTTGTTTTTAGAGATTTGGGAATATTAATTTTTTAAACGGTTGAGCCTTTGGCACTTACAAAAAAAACCCACCAAAAAATGTCAAAAGCATTTGTAAGCATGATGGGGCTTTTCATACAAGAAAATTGGCAAAATATAATCCAAGAAACAATTACAAACAAGTCAGGCTTGTTCTAAGAAGGCTGAAGACTTTTTCATTTGGACCACAAAACAAGGTTTAGGTTATGTCAAAAAAAATTAAGTGAGCTCCTAAATGCAGGGTGCTTAATAATCCTGAATTTGGTGCTTAAGTTGCCAGTGAAAGTGTGTGCAGATAGCTAAGTGTCCAGAAATGGGATTCATATAGGTGAGGACAGTAAGCAGGGGACTGCCTAGGCAGTTTTATGGAAAATGCTAAGGGAAGGTGTGGACATTTTAAGGAGTTAGAGGTTTTCATCTGGACCATACAGAGCTTTCCTGTTTTAAAAAATTCATGATCTTGGATCTTCCATGGACATTCAAACCCTGACTCCTTCCCCTAGACGAGGAGAGAGTAAAGCTCTTCTCTGCCCCATAACGGAGCTGGAGGGAAAGGTGGGACCAGCATGGGAGAGGCAGGGTGGTGAGAGCACGGCTTCCCTCCCGTCCTCTGCCTGAAGGCATTCAAACCCACATCTCTTACCTCACCCTGCTGGGCTGCCTCCCTATACGACTGTAGGACTTGTCATTTACTGCCCTCCCTACAGAAATGCTTCCCTTCATACCGAGCACTGCAGACTGCAGAGAGGAGGCAACCAGTGCCAGAACCCCAGCAGATTTTAGGTTGCTCCAAGATCAGGAGGGGGAAACACAGAGCCTATAAACTAGTGCATGAAAAAAAAAAACCAACAAATGCTAAATTTCACATTTGGTGATTAAGTCCTTTGGAGAGAGTCCTCAAATTGCCGTGTCAGTGGGTAAGCAGTGAGCTGGTTCAAACAAACAAGTGCTTTTCAGCAGGGGCTTACTCATAAAAATTTTCATATCTCATTAACCAGTTGATTCTGCAAACCTCCCCCACCCGTTTTGTTTTTTTTTTCCCCCATCTCTTTCCCTTGGCATGCTTTCTATTTCTCACAGCAGCAGCTGCACACAGTTGAATAGTAAATCAACACCCTAAAAACTGTTGTTTTAATACAATGTCTAAGATTTCCCAATTCTCTTTCTCCCACATATTTTACTTGATAACCATTCTGGCTCATCTTTGTCTAGTAAGAAAATAACTAAATCTGGTAGCAAAAGCTGACCTGTATTTTTTTTTTTTTTTTGGTAGAAATTAGTGGGTAGGTTAGTAAATGAAAAGCAAGTAATCCACAAGCAGTTTAGATAAGTGGATATTACAGACTTATGTTGTTAAGTAGTATTAAATACATCTTTTAAATTACATTTTGGTAGCAAAATGACTTTTCTCATCAGACTCTCTTGAGGCAGAGATATTTCTTTCTTCGTCATGGTTATAAGTCTTTGGAGAAATCAGTGTTTGCATCCCCCGCAGCCTTCATTTCATCCTCGCCCTGGGCCGTGCCATCTGGCAGTGTCATCTATCTTTAAGTCTTCAGGTGCCTCTGTTGGCCTGAAAAGCCTTCTGAAAGAAGGTTGAGTTCCTCATGTCTGAAAAGGCGTCCTCTCTAGGATGAAAGCACCCTCATGGGTTCCTAAATGTGCTTGGAGGCTTCCCAGCCCACAGTGCAGCATCAGAGGTGGCTTCCTGGCTCGAGAAAGGGCGAATGAAACCCCACTGGCAGAGCTGCAGTGCTTTGAAGCAGATAGTTTGCAGCAATCAAGAGCTCAATCTGCTGAAGAAGTTATTGAACTTCTGTTATCTCTGTACGACTTGGCTTGTCTAGTGTGGGATGCGCAACTTCTGGGTTAGTGTTCACATCCCTGATTACACACAGCACTAGGGTTTTCTGTTTTGCTTTTAATCTGGCCTGTGCAGTGGAACCAGCCAAAGGTAAACCCATCTCAGTGAAATGTCATCGGTTATGATTTAGGAAGAAAACTGTTTTGATTATGCTTGCAACGTGCAAAATGCAAGTGCAGCGCAGTGCAGTGACACTCTACCAGTGTAGTGAAACTGCATGACGGGGAAAATATCCTTCCCTTCAAGAACAGCTTTTTTGTTCCCTTCTCCTATGAGAGGGGGACTGGGAACATTGCCGAAGACAGAGGTGTACATGCAGCAATTGCTCATCACGTTCTGCAAGCAGCTTTTTCTAAGCCTCCAAGAGTAACAGCAGCAAAATCTCTGTGTTGCTATCAGCACCGCTGGGTGAATAACATCGCCTGTGTGACTTGATCACTGACAAAAGCCAGGAAATTCAAAGATAAGGCCAAGACCACATCCTTGACTCCAGCCATTCTGAGAAAAAAAACCTGACAAGACTGAGAGAGGAAACACAAATGTTAAGCTGTGAATCCTCACAAATCCCACTGACATCCCTCAGAGCTGGACAGAGAGGTGACGGCAATGGCCATGGCCATGGCTATGAGGAATGCAGCTCAGCTGCTATTAGTTGTTTTTTTGCTCACTCCTGTATGATGGCTCTGGTGGGGATTGAAAGAGGTCCCCAGTACTCACTGGAAGTCAAAATCTTTTGCACGTTTTTTTGGAATCAGTGCTGCAGTTCTGTATCCCCATGTTGAAGGTGGGAGCTGGAGAGACTCTGGGAACTGAGAGAAGATGTTGAGAGTTAACCTCTTGGTTGCCCAATTCTCTCTTTTTGTAGAAAAGCACCACTACTCTTTATGCTCCTGCTCTCTTTTTGTGGGACATCATGCTTTTTGTGGCTTTTGGTCTTTTGAAGTTAAGTTTGTTATACAGCCTTGGTGAGTGCTTTGTGGCTTGTGGCACTGTGTAGGTGAAGAAAAAGGACAGGGCTGTGCTGAGGCAGTTTGGTCTCTGTCGGTAGAACCAGCTGTTAAAATCAAAGCCAGTTTCCTAAATCATCTTTAAAAACCACTCCAGCAAGCTCTGCTCCCTGCTGCTCGATGCCCCAGTCTTCTCAAAGCCACACCACCCATGCTTGTTTTGGCAGATCTCTCACTGTCCTCCTTCTTTGCCTGCTGAAGTCATAATTCCAAAGCCTCCACCCATAGTCCCATGCCTTGCACTGGTTTTGGCTGGTCTGGCAGCATGGCCAGCAAAAGAATAGGGTTGGGAAAGATCTGCAGACTTTTCTGGGCTAAATATCTATTGTGTGGGACTGTACTGACTGACCAGCCCTGAAGTACATGTGTTAACAGCATACAGTACTGCAGCCAACATTGATGATTTGTGGACACACCGTAGAATTTCAACTAACCATATTAATACCTCATCTGGTACACAAACTCTGTGTAACAGCACAAGTTACACACTGTCCCCAGAAGGCCATAACAACTGTTCTAGAGCCATTACTATCTAACTAGCAAATAAATACTTGGGCACACAGGCTCATTTGGAAATGTGGGTTATTTCCTGCAGTGGCTCCTGTAGGTAAACACTCGCTCAGGGCGCCCTCTAAAGCTGGTATCTGACCTGGTGGACCTTGACTTGCGGGCTGGGCTTCACTGGGAGTACCGCAAGCCCCAGGCTGGGAGCAATGTCTTGTTTCATCAAATAACGTATCTTCCGTTTTCCACCCTGCTTCTCACTTATTTTCCATTTCTCTTCAGAGGAGACAAAGGTACTTTTACAAACAAAGAAATAAAAAAGAATAACTATCTTTAAAGTGTAAACAAAACAAAACAAAACAAAGAAAAAAAAAATCAAAACCAAACAAAACCAACCAAATGTTATGAGTTCAAAATTAGAGTTTTTCAAATGAAGCTTTAAGAAATACCATATTAGGGCTCTTTTTCCAGGGATGTTAAATTTCACTTTTGCATGTAAGGGCTGTGTTTTAGCAGGCAACTAACTTCTCCCCTCACAGGACACCTCCAAATTGACTCTTAAAGGCTCTTTCTCCGTGCTCTGATTTTTTGTTTTTTCAGTTGAGTTTCTCCAAAGCACATTTCCAAGACTGAGGGAAAAGTTCCAGAAATAGGTTAAGCATTATGCTCCCATTAAAAAGATTGATTTGGTATTGAAGTTATGGAACCAGATAAGCTCAGAGGAATAAGAGCAAGATATGGAGCTCTGCCTCCCTTAGCAGTTGTCTCCCTCAGTTAGGGCTTTGGTGACTCGTACCCTAATCCCTGAAGGCTGTCTGGTGACTACACTGACATCAGCTGGCTTTGATCCATGGCACTGGGTGGTGTCTGTATTGTATTGTATTGTATCGTATTGTATTGTATTGTATAGTTCTCCACCAAAACTTTCTGCTGAAATACCCCTTTAAGCTGAGATCAGAGCTACTGGCAAATAGCTGAGCACTGTCCTTGTTTCTATCTTCATCTCAAAAGCACAAAAGGAAAATGTAACCCCAAAATCTGAAGCTGGGTTTGTTGGGACTGGTAATATTCAGAGATGCTGAATATTTTGCTCTGTCAGCACAAATTGGATTTGCAGTTCTGAAAATCAAGGCACTTGATTTGTGTCACTGAACACTGAGATTTAGGGCTTCTCTTCAAAAAGAGGTTTCAAAGATATATCCCTAGAAAAGCACAAGCATATTCTAGGTGATATTAAGCCGTAATTGCTCTTCTGTGGTTTTGAAAACCTTTCCCACTCTCCCCTAAATTTGAAAACATTGTCTTCAAGTGCTGTCAAGCTAGAGCTCCTCAGTAATGCTAACATTCACTTGAAATAATGTATTTAAAAATGAATACGCTAAAAGATTATGCGCAAGTTCATATGCATGGATTCAAAGACATTGTCTCATATACAACAACTGCAGCATATTGAATCTCATATTGAGGAATCATTTCACAGTGCTTTACTGTGTGTTTTAGTCCTATCTCTTTGCATCTTTATCAGAAGCCCATACATGTCATCATTCATCTCTCTCCTTGAAACAACAGGATTACAGAATTTGCTTGCTGAAAAGCACTGAGGTAAACTTTTCCTTTTCTCCCCCTAAGTGATCCCTCTGCCTCTAAAAGAATTGACCTGTTTGGGGATTTTCCCTTTAAGGAAGGTTGAAGGGTGCAGCTAAAGTTCAAAACCATCTGGGCTTGGGCTTTATCTTGCTTTCTCCGGGCCGATGAAGGCACAAGATATCTGGTGAATTAATCTGCTCTGGAGGGGGACGCTTTGCCACAGACACCAGATACACAATTGTGCTCAGGATGTTTTTTATTATGAGAACTTGCACTCTGCGGGGAAGGGGAAATGGGGGGAGGAGGGCTTCAAGCAGAGACATGCACCAAACTCCATCAAAAAACTGAAGTATTTGCTAATATCCCCTGCACCCCAGCATGGAAAAGGGTTCTTGGGGAGACTGTTAAAAAATCAACAGCAAGAGTCTCTTCTCCCCAGCAGTATTTCTTGATGATGACAGAGCCCCCTTTCCCTTCCCCCTTTGCTATCAGCTGGCTAATCTGCCTGCACATTCTGACACACAGCTGCGAGAGATGAAAACTGTACTGTTGATAGATGAAACTTTGGATAAGATTACATGGTTTTGAATATCTTGATGACATATTTGTCTGAAAAGTCTTTTAGAGGACAGCCTAATATAAATGCACGGAAATGTTTCTAATGACTAGCATTTGTCTACGTACTTGGTTTGGAAGATTAACATTCACGTGTTCTTCGACTGTCATTTGCATTTGTATGTGGAGGCAAACTTTTCAATAATCACTTCTTCATGCCGAGAAGAGTTAACAATTTATTCAAAATACACAAGGCCAAATTAGTCCCTTCTGTAAGGCTGGGAGCTTTGGTGGAGTTGTACCCATGGTGGATTTGTCTTCACTGAGCTCTGCAGCAGCCACAGATACATGCCCAGGAGACAGCATGCGCTGACCTTGCCTGTGGCAATGACAAAAATCCCCCCTTTAGAAAGATAGAGCACACCACAGAGCAGAAGGGAGGGGCAAGAAACCCAACCACCAAAGGTCAGGACAATTGCATCTTTCATTTGTTTTGCTGTGCTCAACCGTGGGTTGGTTTCTATTTTACCCTGATAAATGGATGCAGTAAGGCATACTACAGTGCGTTATGCTTATTTTCACTACACCCACAAATGTGGTTGGACCTCCAGAGTCCCATTTTTCAGCTAGGGGGAGGGCAGAGACCACCTTATTTTGAAGAGTGTCGGCACTGCCAATTAAAGTGTGGCATCCAGATGCTTTCGAATCCTGCCCTGGCCTAAAGCCTCCTGAATTTTAGGATTTTAGCTGCCTTGGTGACTTTAGACAACTGACCTTCAAAAACTTGAAAAAAAAAAAAAAGAAAAAAAGCTTCTATTCCTAAAAAACAAAAGTGCTTGTGGAAACTGGCCCCATTTAGGTCACAGAAAAGACGTATCGTTCATTCACCTCAGTTTTGCCCTGATGAAACAAATATTGATGGAGGAACCTCCTTACTGAGGGTCAGAAAGGCCTTTGGTGGAATACCCATTAACCTTTACATTGTCCACTAGTCATGAAAAGAATAATTAGAATTCATTTGTGCTTTAGTAATGTGAAGACTCTGTCCTCCTCCTACTTGTAGGCAGCATAAAATGAAGATACCCTCAAATCTGGCCCCTAGATGATACGTTCCAGATGCAAGGGCTAAAAAATCTTAACGCTATAGAGCTGCACTTCTGAAATGGTGCGGTGTCCTTTCCAAGGGGATGCAAGAAAGGGAGCTATGAGGAGCTACACATCCACAACAGTTGGATGAGGAGTTACAAGGCTGAATATTTTATGAAACATGGTTAGGGTGAGGAAAGATGAATGCTCGCAGAGACTGGTGGAGCTGTGCATCCCTGAGGGCTTTGGCCAGTTTTTTAAACATGAATGAACCTTTTGATCTGCCTTTAGTGAGCTCAAACCAGCTCCATGAAATCAGCAGGTACCACCATGCACCACAAGCATTATTTGTGTACTGATGTTGTGGCATATATGGTCCTTTCTAACAGAAGACTCGCACCTTGATATTACTGGCTGCTGTTCTGAGCAGCCCACATGCTGTGCAAACCCTTAAGAAAGACCCTGCACCCTCCACTGACCAGGAAAAGGCAGGAAGAAAACCTCTCAAGACATTTCTCTGCATGAGGAGAGTGGTTAGGAGGAGAGCAGTGCACTTCCCAATAGGCTGTTTATCTGTCCTCTTATTTAACACACACTACTATATAATTTTCCAATCACCTATCCTTGCTTCTGTGAGACTTCTGATTACAGATGAGGCATTTTAGCACAGAAGAGTTATTTAGAGCTAAAGTTTCCTTAGTACTTGAAAATATCACAATTACCTGGTTGCTTCCTCTTGAATACTGCACATGCTTCTTAAAAGGCTTCTGGGATGAGCATGTCTTTGTCTGGCAGTGATGTACAATCACAGATACAATTTCATGTTTTCTTCCACTTCACATACCACTGTGTCTCTGTAGACTTGCACTGACACTCTTTCCCCTTTCGGAATATGTTGACATCTTGATGTCTTCTCCATAGACTCACACTGACACAGTGTTAGGGACTTTGTGATGACACTACAGCCCACGTTGGTGAATGGTGAAATAGCCCTGTCACAAACTATACTATGAAATATTGAAACTGTTTAAAAATGTAGTTTTCAAACAACAACAACAACAACAAAAAAAAAAAAAAACAGGAAAAAAATCCTGAGGGCCTTGAGCTTACCTCGAGGACTGATCTGCTCAGTTGTATACAGATATGGATGCTTAAGTAGAGCATTTTAACCTATGACAAATGTAAAGAAGGGATTAATGCTTATACATTACCAAAATTCACAGCAGGTAGCAATTATGTCCTTGACTTGTGGCATGTTTTATGATATTTTCCAATACAAGTACTTTGAAACTCTGGTTGGACTATTTGATACTAAATGTGGGTTTGTGGTGGTTTTTTTTGTTGTTGTTTATATGGAACATAATGACCAAATTTGAACTGGCCAAAACTGTGGGGTTTTGGTTTTGTTTTTCAGCTCTGAATACTCTTTATGATAAATACAGAATCAAGTTTTCTTCCTTTCAGAAATGGTGGCATAAGTTACTCCAGTGCACCCAGTTAATTTCTTCTGAAAATGACTCTAATACACATTATTAATTTCTGCTGAAAATGACTTTGATGCTTGACAGGGTTTTGTCAGAGTTTATTAATGAAGGCCTTACTATGTATAGCAACAGTTGGTTTCTCTGTTTCTTTTGACAGTCATGAGAATCTAAAATAGGTCAGGTGAAGATGGGCGAGATTGCCCAGGCTCTTTGCTGCTTTTTTTAACCATTAAAGAGTGCAACCAGTGCAATACAAGATTGAAGAGAATAATAGCCTTAAAAGAGGTACAGCTGTTACAGAGAATTTTTCCTGTTAGTATTCAGGACAGTCATTAGATCTGGGATGAGATAACTTGGACAAATCAACAAGTTAAGACAAATAGTTTTGTTTTTTTTGTTTACGGAAAAGAAAACCAAGCTACATTTGCTTAAGAATGTTGGAGAGGTGATTTTTGACTTCTAATCCAAAAAGTGATTAATAGTAGGGCAGGCAGACATGCAGTTGGAATTTGACCACACAGGACAGAGTTCATGAGACAAATTCAACCCTAGTTTAAATGCTACATGGTCTAATAAGCCTCAGAATCTAGTTATTTTCTTAAATGTCTCCCTTGCAGACACCTCAGATCTGGAATCACAAAATCCAGCTGTTCTCTTGCTGCTTTTCACAACATAGTGTAATTAGAACGTGCTGATAACTCTGTTGATGCATGACAGATAAGAATCCATTCTGCCTCATGCTGGTGGTAAAAACGTGGTTTCATCAGGAAAGACAGCAGATATGGATTAAAAACACACTGAAGACGACAGTATCATCAACACATTTCTCTGACATCATGAACATCTGCATGTGCTGTACACTGTTACTTTATCCCTTGCATGGCATTGATCTCAGGCACGAGTCAAGACTCCATGGTGCTAGGCACTGCAGTCCTGGAAACCCTCATGTCAAGAAACTGCCTACCCAGTGCCTCCTGCAGCAGATCTCATGAAGAGCTAGCTCCTTCTGCTCTGGAGTCAAGCCTCTAATGGAGCTGATGTTTCTTGGGCATCCTGGGACAAGCTTGTCAAAACTTTTATATGAGTAGAGGGTATGATGTTCAGTCAAGTTTTCCATGCTAAGAATTTCATGTTACATATTGTTAAAAATGACTGAAATAGGTTATGTACACATCAAAATAAGTGAACTTTTACCTTTCCTATTGCAAGTTATCCGTGACATCCTTGGAAATCATTGACTTCTCAGCTATTGACATTGTTGGAGGAAGGGGAAAAAGGTTCATCTTGCAAGAAATGCTGACTCAGACTTTACTCAAGAAAATCTACTTTCTTAGCTGCAGAAGAAAGATTCATTATTTGCTCATCTTTGTGAAATCTAATTGTGATATTTATATTCTGTATTAATTTGATTCAGTAAAGATTTCCAACTCAGGCAGAGAAGCCAATCGTAATAATTTGTTCTGAAGCTTTTATTACTATTGTGTTTTGAATGCAGGTATTAAAACAGCAGTGGAGCAGCAGATGCTATTCTTTGCATATTGCTAAAGATGCTACCTATGCAATTCCTAAATGCATGAGCCTTTCTAATGGGAGGAAGCAGCAAAACCCCCATTGACTTCAGCTGGGTATAGATTTCATGTAGTAAATATGGGGTGGCATTACTTGCTGAGGAACAAAGTCATTTGCAAGGAACAGTATATTGTAGCTTTGACTTCTCCTTTGTACTTTATAAAATAGAGTTGCATTCCATATAGAAAAGTGACCGCTTTACATTAAAAACAAGCTTTCCTTTTAAGTTGAACAAACCTGCTTAAAAAGAGTAGACAGTTGATACCAATAGCTGTGACTTACTGTATATTTCCTCAGCATTTTCAAATACTCATTACAATTCCTACTTATTTTATGGCAATATTACATGATAAACATTTCTTTTCTGATTAAGGGATTGAAGGAGATCTGAATTATAAACAGTCTTAATATAAGAGGGAATTTCTATCCTGTGCTCTGTAGGCCTGAGTTTATATGACCTTAAACAATCAGCCTGAAGAAGTGACATCGGCTGCTGTACACATTCCACATTACTGAGGAATTAAATTAAGCAGCTTTAATATCTGTGAAATGGCACAGGCGTGAAAGAGAATCGTTCCAATTTATGGACTTTGTATCTGATTTACTAGTGCATGTCTAGCAATTTCAGAGCCACCAATTGCTTTAAGACCACCTCCAAAATGTTTTTATCACTTACAGTAAATGTGTTAACATAATGTTTTAATTAAACATTTAAAGTGCATCAAACAAATTTATTGATGCTGCCAGAAAAAGAAGGAAAAAAAAAAGAGAAATTCTGCTATTTGCAAAATTACCTGATCTACATACCATGTTGTGACCCTCATAAGATTGCTTTTAAACATTTCAGCTAACGTCCATAAATTAACAAAAAGCTTCCCCTCCCTTCCAGTTCCCTCATTTTCCATCCCCAACCTCCAAATCATGCTTTGTGCATAAAAACATGGTAAGAGCTTGTTGAAAGCTGTTCAGCTATAATATCAAATGGTTGTGAACACTGCATTTATTTTTTCTTCTTGAACACAGGCCTGATATTGAAATGATATAAAAGTCCCAGCAGCACTTTATATTGATGTTGGCATTAAAAATGCTTTTTCCGTTAGTGAGAGAGGAGTTTCCCCTTAAAAAAATAAAAGCCAATACCAGACCTATCAAAACTTTATCATCCTGTTACCACTTGGGCACTGTATTAAATATACACAACTGAAGCTGGTTTTCATTAAAAATCCTTTTCCCTTCTGCACCGGGGATCACAGGCCTGACATAGATCCAGAATTCCTTTAACCCTTTAAAAAAAGAGAAAAGAGAGCTTTACATTGACATCACCTGAAAAAAAAAAACAACAAGCTCACAAAAAGCTACATTCACATTTCATCCCAGTTGATTCCCAGTTTCATGCTTGCAGAAATGATTTAGGTTGGCAGGGCCAAAGACTGGCCCTAGAAGCTCTGCAGTCCTTGCCACCTCCTCCAGTTCTGCTCATCCTTTTCCAAGAAGGTGGACCTCAGGGAACATGGCACAGGAGTTCAGTGCAGAGAGGCTATTTGCAGAGGGCTAAACTATGATTTATGCTTTATGGCACTAAAACTACAGGCATGTTATTTGTGTACATAATATAGCTTAGGTTTTCCTAGATAGGAGAAGAGCATTTTGTCTTCCTGAGTAAGCATTCATTTAGAGGCTGATAATCATGGCAGGTTTGCTTTCCTACATATCTTTTCTTACATATATCTGTCATTGTGTGTGAAGGAACAGCTAAACACAGTGGGTCCTAATATGAATGGAAAGCGTATTTCCATACCAAACAGACCTACAGATGCTGATGCCTGGAGATGGGCTTCTAAGCAATTCTTGTTAAGGTCACTACTGCCTGCTAACAAGCTGATAGACAAATGTAAAGTGCATTATAATTATATTATATATATTGTATTGTTTTATATTGTTGTATATTATATTGTATGTTTTATATTGTATTATGTTGTATATATTATGTTGTATATGATATGATATGATACGATATATGATATGATATTAATTCCACAATCCAGTTTGCTCAATCTTTTCAAATCCAATAACTATAAACATCACATGGCTGGAAAGGAAACAAGTGAGGAACCCAATAGTGGTTGGATCTGCTAGGAAATGATAGGCAAGTCAAAATGTCGTGGCAGACCTGAGAACTGGTTATTTCTGGGAGAGTAGTCTTATATTTATTAAGGGAAAAAAAGACAAAAATAAAAAGAAGGATCAGTAATTTCATAATCAGGGATCAGAATCCTCATTTTTGCATGTCATTCAATCACAGGTTACATAAAAGCTGCTGTGTTGTCTAACACAAGGCAGGATAATTATTTTAATGGCGGTAATTCAGTGATGTGAGATTCACCACTAACTTTTGATCCTTTGTCATCTCCTGTCATGTACTGGCTCACACAGCTCTACCTAACGGTGCCTTAGAAGGCAAATCTACTGCAAAGTGTTACTGTGGCCCATGGTTACCTTGCAGTCCACATCTATTTTTGTATCTGTTGTCTCCTGCTTTATATTTAGCTCTTTGGGCATTCTAGAATTTAGCATAATGGTGCCAATCAATGATGTGAGCCACTGAGCAGTAACACAGTGTGAATATGAAGAAATAATAATTGTGGCTTTCAGCATGAAGGTGGAGACATTTTTCTAGAGAAAAGAAATAAAGACCTCAGAAGAAGGGTGCAGCATTTCTCTTCATATCACTTCATCGTGCATGATTTACCATTGTGTTCTAGGGGAGTGATTTTCAAAAAGAATGAATTTTGCATTAAATTCTGAGTATGGTTGCTGCAGAAGATAAGATATTTGCCTATTCAGATGATGAGCTGGATGCATAAGTGATCACATCAATGGGTAATATGCACATTCAGTCATGAGAAAAAATTTGCATGCCCTATAAAGACCTAAAAGTTGAACATCTGGCCTTTTCTGTGGCACCTCAATTTTGTATCAATGTCTTCTCTTCTTTGAAAGGTTTATTCCTAAAACCGTCAGATCATCACAGTCTTGACACAACATTCACTGCACACTGCTCATAAATGAGCCAAGCTCAGCTGTTGTGGGAATGACTTTAATTGTTCTGCATTACAGATGTTGTGCTTGCCACAAAGTGTTTGAATTGCACATGACTGGACATGCATGAAAGGAAAGACAGTGCTGTTCCTCTGCCAGGCAGGAGGGTCTTAAGACAGTCTGCATTTTGTCCTAATGAAAAATCTTCATTAAACTTCTATAGCATATGCTTTATGTAGGATTGATAGCCAAAAGGAATAAGACAACAACCCTTTCCCTCTAACTATCTATTATATTTTCCAGAAATATATAGTTAATTGTCATGATGAACTGTGAGGTAAAATTAAGTACATGGTACCATTTATTTCCTGTTAGTTTTGTCCTGCAACCTGCTCACTTGATATCACATCCATGAATTTTCTGCTGGGTATTCTGACAAGACCAAGAGCTACACTAGCCCAGAATACCTTATATTGCAATATTATTTTTCTATCCCATTAATTTGGAAGCATGGTGATGAAAATTCCTCCTAACCAAACTGAGTACCAAGCACTTTTCTTGTGTCTATTTACTACTGCCTGGCTGCTGGTGCTAAAGACCATTGATATGCTGCGAGTGCTCCCTCCTCAGAGCAAGTCACCTCCATCTCATCTTCATTTTCGTAATTTTGCCCTTGTTCCAAATAATCCAAGCCTCTGAATAAGTTTGGATTTGGGCTTTCACAGCTCTGTTCATGAGTCACAGCAATATTCTCACACATGCCGGTATATTAGTTAGGGGACTTGTGAAACAGAGGAAGGACAGAGACTTATTAGTTGAAATTCCCAAATGAAGGGCCAAACACTGAAAAACTTCCTCTGTTTTTATTTGGCTTCAGTTGAGGCAAATTCTTGTGTAGCATCAATAAATATTTATCTGGTAACTAATAAAAGATAGTTATCCGCTAAGTTCTAGTCATCAGACTTTCAGTCTGGGTGGCAGTGTTAGGGGCTCTTGGCTTTTAGACTTCCAGCCTGGGTTTGCAGGACTGCCATTCAGGAAACTGAACCCCATTTTTATGTTTAAAATCACAAAGAAGCTCAAGCTGCTCATTGGAAACTAAGCTTCTAACCCTGCCAGCTGCCAAAGAGGAGGATGACTACCTCCAGACCCGGGTTTTGTTAAGAGCAGGTGATAGGGAAGATGATAGGGAGGTGGGGTTACGAGTCATTCCCACTTATTCAGACTCTACGTGCTTGTACTTCTGACCCCAAGATCAAGTTCCTGAAAGTGATGCATGTAAAGTTAAGTTGTCTTTCAGAGAAGCCACAAAAAGCCTAAAACTGACCTTTTTTTCCCATAAGGAAATCCTGTAGCAGCCCTACTCTGCTACAGTCACCGCAGCATTGCAGCACCTTTGCTGCAAATAGGCATCATAGGATTTCATGTTGGGTTTCTGGCTAGCAGTCAGAATGAAATCTTTACGCAGACAGAAAAAGCCTCTCACAAGATGGGTGCTCCAGGGAAATGAAAGGACAGACCCTCACGAACTGTCACTCCACTGATATAACAGCAGTTTGCCCAGCTGAGACTTGGCATGAAGTGTTTACTTATGTGCCTTGGCTCTGGAAAATGAGAAGGAAGTTAAAAATTAATCTTTGCTGCCAGCAACTACTGGGGTGAGGTGACACAGTGGTGTAACTTTTATTCCAATACCAGGAACGTATGTAGCAGTGGAATGACCAGACATCAGGGTTCACGTGTGGTAGCTTGACCCATTCAACTCCAGGCACTGCATGACCTTTGTGGCTTTAAGTATACCTTTTTGTACTGACCTGTTTAATTTGGTGACATGAAGGTGTTGGTATCCTAACTCTTGATTGTGACAATGTCCATCCAGATACAGTCAGTCTTGTGTTCCAACTGTATTTACAGAATAATATGGCACGATGGTTATCTCTCCTTTAAATTTGCAAGGCTAATTTACTAATAGCAGGTTATTTGAGTTGTCTGGAAAACTGTATAAACCTTATGGTATATATCCCCTCTTATTAGTGGCTCCTAGCCCTTGATTTTGGATCATCGTTTGCAAAAGGACACAGGAAAGTGCTGTTGGAATCAACTTTAGGCTGAATCTTGAATTTCAGGCAGATAGAAAAATGAATCTCTGTTAGAAGAGACTGCAGGGGATGGAATCTAAACCTGCTGGGGCTAAACTAACACCAGAAAGTGCTAGCCTGCCACTAGACGAGGCCAGTCTCTAAGTAGTTCAGTAGTTACCTTAACAGCTATAAAAGGTGTAAATCTGTAGAGGGGACAGAAAGAATAGAGAGAAGCTGCCCTACCTGTCTTCTACTCCACAGGGAATAACACAAGCTACATTCTCAGTAGCTGATCCTAGTAAATGCTCTAAATGGAAAGAAAAAAAGCTGTGACTGAAATCTCTGTACAAATTACAGGGAGGCAAGTCTGTATCTCCATTTCTTTCTCTCAGTCTAATTCCTGTGCTGTGCAAATAAGTAAGATCCACTACTGCTAAAGAACTTTAAGCCCCTTTATATGACATTGTAAATATGGAACTAAACAACTTCAGGTATGGAAATACCTCTCCAGCAGCACCATGAGGTTATTTTTATTTCCCAGCGCAATAGATGCAGTAGAGTGTGATAGGTGTGTATTGCGTTAAAAAACAACTCAGGCTTTACATTAAGAAGAAGCAACAGACCACCTTCTTTTTGTTATGAATACAAGTAGTTGTAGAAATGTGCTCGCACCCTGTGCAGATGGCTCCTGGGGCACTGGTAATAGTTTTTTTTGCTTTTTTTGAGCCATGCTGGTCTTGAGAGCAGAGGAGAACAAAGTGAAATTGGTAGTTACAGTTCATATACTCAGAGCATATCACATGTGGCCATTTAGGGCAGGATTAAACAAACATAATTAGAGAAATTCCATCTGAAAGATGGTTCTGCAAAAGGATTCAAGTGCACACCTATTCTGCTCCCTGCTTGAAGTACTAATGCTGCTCCACTGCTAGAAGCAAATGCCTTTTGAAGGCAGTTCAGAGCCACAGCGCAGTCACTTAGCTTTATAGTTTGCTAGCTGCATGTCATCTTTGAAGGCTGGGAAATTGCAGAGGCAGTACCGTGATTCCCAGCCGAGTGAAGCAGACATTTGACACATTTCATCCCTGCAATTAAGGGAGAAAAGCAGAACCGGGGGAAAATTCAAGCAGCATTTTAGCAATAGACCACTCCCTTATCAAGATGAAGTACAAGCATCACCCACAGATATATGCAGGACTGATGCTAAGCACAGACAGTAATAAATGCATGTGAACTTTGCATGAAGAAGCTTCACACTTAGAAGAGTTCATTTATTGCTTTTAGTCATTTACACACATCTTTCTAAAGTGAGGAGGCTCAAACATAATCAAACCCTGTGTGCAAATTACCAAGTCAAATGCTGTTGTTCTGTTCTGTTCTCTTTTAATATCAGAGCGCAAACCTCCCAGTGCAAAAATACAATCTTGTGATAAAATGACTAATACATGACTAAAGCCATTTTCCATTGTGCAGGCATAGCTCTGGGGATCATTTGTTTTTCATGGTAGATCCCTCAGACAGTGAATTCCTCTGGTGGTTGGGATTATATTAATGTCCAGGACTGTTAGTCACCTCAAGGGAGCTGAAATAGGATGCCACTCTGGTTGCCATTGTTAATTCCAACTCCAGGTGTGAAAATTAATTTCATGGGTATTTTTATCATTTCCTTTTAGTTAAGGATTAGAGTTTCCGAATGACCCAGACTCCGGATGGAGACAAATCTGAACCGGGTCTGCCCAGCACTCCTGTAACAGGGAATTCTTATGGAGGGGATAAAAATGGGGTATAAGACTTTCCATCCCTTGCCTGGTGAAGACAGTGAAGACACTGAGAAATATCAGATGTCATCATGACTTATACTTCTTTGCACCAACACTCTGCATAGCAATCCAGTAAATTGCAGGTTGTTTTCATTTCTGTGGAAGAATAACACATTTGCCAATAGCGGGAGGAAAAAAAGGAGAAGTTAAATATATCAAACCAAATCAAATGTAGCTGATTAGAAAGCTACAGTTTCCATTTGCTGGCACTGGCACTGTTTTCACATAGATTTTGTGACAGATGCTGCTATATCTCTATAGTTAAGAAGACAGCTTGAGCAGCCAAGCTTCTGCCACAGAAATCAAACCTGGCATTGTTAACCACAGGTGAAGCTGGGCCATTGAATTTGGGGAATGGGAGGGGGAAGGCTGGGAGGGGAGCTAGCTCACCTTAGTTGGAGAGGACAAGAGACGTAATCAGCTGGATCCATTATGGAGGGGCAGGCCTGAAGGGGGTAAACCCCCTCTCCCAGTTTCTGCCCACAATAAAGCTTCAATTCCTGCCAGTTCAACTGGTGAAGGTGTTGGCTGCAAACCTGTCCCATATACATTGACACCTCCTCCTGCCAGAGCTCGGTGAGTAATGCTCAGAAGATAAGCAGGTTAGGCCAGATTCAGTCAGATAATTAAAGGTTGGAGGTAACATAAGAACCTTATGTGCTCTTATATGCACAGCTCATCTGGGGTTTTGATTTATAATACATTGTGCTCATAACCACCTTTCATCCTACAGCTCTCCTCATGTATAAGGCATCTCTGTTGTGTGCGCAAGCACTCTACGTACTCCAGAGATGGACAGAGTTCCAGAATTCCTGCTCGGGGGGCATGCACTGCTCGAAGCTCGTTTTTCATCTGTGCCGCACTCATCAAGCTCTCCATCTGTCTTTATTTCTAAGTGTCTCTCCCTATTGCTCCTGTGCAAAGCTTTTTGACCTGATCTTTCTCCCCATGCACCTCCTGTGGCTGTTTCTATCGGCACCACCTGAGTGCGGGAAACGCTGCCGCTTGGAATTGGCTTCACTTTACACCTCCCTCCCTGTGCCGAGAGTGACCCTCCCTGCGCAGAGAGCATCAAGAGCTGGGGAGGGCTCAACGCCAGCCCTACTCTGTTATAATGAACCTTTTTAGGTCATGTAAGCCAAGAACCTTGTGTTGTTACAGACCCCATTAGTGACTTCAAGCAGTTATCATGCTTTACTGTTTACAGTGAATAAGCCCAGAGCATGGCGCTCAGCCCATTGCACACAGCGCAGTTTATCACCAAAAATTAATGAGTCTGTGCCATCTCGCACTTCAAGACATTAAATCACAGATTTGTTTAAAATTCACTGAAGTTCGTAACTTTTAATAAAGACCGTCTCAACCTTCACAGTTATACATCAAAACATCACATCAGAATCATGCTCTCCTCACCACTTACTGATGGGTGACTTTAAGGAGATAGCATATAAAATTCGCTTATTTTTTCATGCTGCCTCTGCATCCATTCCTTACTGTTGAAATAACCTAATGCGGAACAGAAAGGAGAAAAGCAGCATAGATTCTTGTGAGCTAAAATAGATATAAATGCAGCGTGCATATTGCAGGACATTATCAGGACAGCTCAGGTACATAACATTAATGTAATTGTTTTACTCTCTTCCCTTAACTAATACTAGTTTTCTGCCTCTGTAGAGTTTTCAGATTAATTTCTGCACAAGTTTTTGCCAGGTTCTCTGTTTATCCACTTCAGCTAATGTGAGAGCAAATACCACACTGTATAACTGAATGTGATCATCCAAGTTATAGATGATAAATTCCACCATAAAGTTTGATAAAAATCTTTATTGCAATTTCAGGTTTTATTTCTTATAGATAAATAGATTATTTTTTTAGCATCAAAATGTCTTCATTGATTTTTACATTTAGGCAAAGCCATTCATGAAAATTAGTAAACTAGGGCATGCATCATGAAACAAGCACAGTACAAAGCTTGTGACACCAACCTTCAGACATATATTAGAGTCACCTGCAGCTTTTCAGTCTCACCTCTGTGCTCTCTTCCCTTCAGATAGAGAAACTGTTTCTGGATCATGAAAAGTTAACTTGGACTATTTCTAGCATTTTACAAACATTATAAGCAAACAATGGAAATATTTTGATTGCTAAAAAGCCATCACCTCATTTGGACTCAGGGTACACAGATCAAACTCACGCACTCAGGTGTAGCACCAATGCTGCATCTTCCATATAGTGACTGTCAGTCACTTCCAGGGGAATAAAATCAAAGCAGCTGCTAATACCTTGCAATTCCCAGAGGTAAAACACAAGCCCTCTTGGATGTGACACAAAAACAACCAAAATATGTGTTTAAGCCTGCCTTTTCAAGCTACTTTTCTTCTAATTTAGCAATAGAAACTTTACAGTCAAATGAATAGAGGCTGTACATTTAGAGTCTGTGCAGAGTGGCAAAATAGGAGACTATACAGGAAAAAAACTACTTTTTTTTTTTTTCCCCTTCTCCTTTGCACAGTTTTGAAACAGGGCAGGTCTGGTGGTTTCAGTAACACTAATGCAAAACTGTAGAATGAAGGAAGAAGTTGTATTAACAGAGAGAATTCTACATAAAATATACTGGAGCTGATGGAGGAAAGGAAGAGACAGCCAAGATGTTCAGCTGCAAGTGGAGTCCAATTTGATGCTCAGCATGAGTTTAAAGGGAAGATTTTCTCAGCCTTAAAATAAAAGAGCAGTATCAGATGCGTGTGGGGCAGAAAACTGTCGTCACAGAAATGGATTGTACCAGGCTCAGAAAAAGCACGAGTGGCAAAAGTAGCTCATTTTACTGTGCTACATTTATAGATGTGCTCATCTGAATGCTCCCAGGAGGACTGGCTTTATGCTTGCGGACAAAATACACAGGCATCCCAGCATGCAGATGGTAAAACCTGAGTGTAAAGATGACCCACCACAAGTGAATTCTGCCTTTGAATTTTGGGGTGCAGACGTGTATTCTTGCCAGTAGATCTGCTATGTCCTTCACTTCTTGTAGCCCTCTGACTTAAACAAATTGCTAACATGAAGGACCCAATCCTGCTTCCATTGCAATCTATACAAGTTTTGTCATTGGTTTCAATGGGATCAAGGATTCAATCCTGCAGTTCTTGAAGTCAATAAAGTTGGGGTTTTCTCTGCATAAGTAAGGTTGCATTAATAGTGCAGAATGGGCCTAAATTATATTGATTATTTGGATTTAAAGCCAAGCATAGACACAGGATTAGGGGAAAGAGAGAAATGTTTGAGAAAGTGAGTTCAGAGCAGCATATGTTCATGGCGTGGACCTGGTCAGCAGGAATGCAGCTGGAGCAAAGGCTGCAGTGGCACAGTCTCAGCCAAGTCCATCGGGAAGTACTGGGGGAAACAGAGGAAAGAAATTCACCGTGGAGATCCTTTTTCATCTGCTCCTTCTAAAGTAAACCTTTGAGTCACTCATTCTTTATTAAAAATAAACAAAACATTGACAGAAGGAATTACTGTCACATACATACACACAGTAATTGATTCTGCTTCTTTGCTGCAGCTTCTTTCCCCTCTTCTCTGATACAGGGTTGTTCTGTGTTTCTGTAACACCACTGGCAAATAAGAATTTATTGTACATATGTTTGTGTTCCACTTAGTAAAAAATACACCTATATTTTCAGATAAACTTAGTAATTCATGAGGTAAGTGACTAGTCATGCTAATAAGGGAGAAATATACTCTAAAGCATAATGCATTACATAAATTTGAATGTAAAATGTTCAATTATGAAGTAAATACAGGTAATGCAAATATTAAATTACATCCAATAAAAATATATAAAGAATGTGTCTTCAAAGGCAGAGGCTTTTATTTGCGTCTGTAAATTGTTTAAAGAGAAAAGAATTAATAAATACTGAATTACTCTAACAATGATTTAGTTCATAATTCACCAATCCATAATGACTCCCAGTAATCAGACTGTTGTTTCATGCCCCCCGATGTAAGGCTGGACTGTTTCCTCAGCAATTTTATCCCTACCAGATTATCTCGTCTGATTCTATTAATTCTTTCCCATAAATCTGCTAACAGTGATATGTGATTTACTTACCCTGTTAACTGATCTGAAGACTGTTAAAAGGATTTATCTAGCCCTGCACCTAGGAGCAGTTTATGCCTTATCACTCTGTTACTCTGAAGAAGTCTTTCTGAAATCAATTTGGCTGGTTTCATAGTTAAATTCAGTGGACACTGTTTAGTTCTGCACCATAAAATAAGACACTAGATAAACAAAAGGAGCAGTAACTGTACTTAATGTGTTGGTCTTGATATGTGTTTAAGTTATAACAAATTACACTCTGAGTCCATATAACTCATAACCTGCACGTTCTCTTCTGCTAAATCTTCTGTGTGAGATACACACGCACGCAGGCTTCAGCGATGGAAGTTCCTGCACACACTGCTGGCATGCTCATCCCAGTGCAGGCCGACCAGAGTGTATTGGGAGTTAATGTTTCACATCCCCCTGCATGATTTGTCAGAACACTCTCCCACAATAAATATGTGTTAGTTTGAACGCTTATGAACCAGGTCAGCAGCAATCAGGGAGCAAGCAGGGCTCCACATTGTGTCGTCGAACGGCGATGCTTAAAAACAAACGGGAGCAAGAGGCTGTGAAAGGGACGCTGGAGTTTTCCCTCTGTGCCTGGCTCAGGGCAGGATTGTTACAAACAGTGGTGGGAAAAGGGAGCAGTCTGGGGGAATTGGCCTGCGATAATTGTGGAAAAACTGGAGACTGAATAGCTCTAATTGAAATGAAAGTGTGTGATTGTTATGGAAGAAACACTGTTAATAGAGGACTGTAAATGTTTAGACACCCATTGTGAATAGCCAAATAATAAAGAAAAATACTACTAAAATGAGAATTATATAGCGTAGGGAGGAGAATGTTGCTTCTGAAGGTTATCCAGAAATTGCTAACAATCTTTTTTTCTCTGCTGCGCTGAACAGTAGAGACATTTTGGTGCAGCAGTTCTGTGTAACAATCACACGAGAACAATAGTGTACAACTAATAATTTTACTCACTGTTCTGGTAGGTCAGAGCTTCAATTAATTTGCAGCTTACATTGGTATCAATTAAGGGATGGTCCCCATTAGCTCACACAATTTCATACTCTTTGTCTAGAGTTCAGAGTTTACTCAGGAAATTTACTCGTTTGCAAATGTAGCACTTTGAATCCTCACGTCCAAACAAACTATTTTATGGGGCTGGAGCCACACTTCCACAGCCATCTATTAAACGGGCAAGTGAAATACTATGACTGTACGTTCTGAAAAGCAATAACCTTTTCATTTAAAAATATTAGCACACATTTTATGTCTCTCATAGGTGTGCATGTTAAGTGATATACAGTATCACATTCATCTTGCTCGGGGAAAAAACAAATACAGGGAATTAGACTGTCCGGGGGGGATTTATGCCGTGAGCCTGGAAGTTTTGTTGATTCCAACAATGCGAAGAAATAGGAAAGCCAGCCCGAGTAGTTAGGTTGTACTAACTTTGTCATGAATTGTAATCTGTAAGATAAAGCTAGCAGATGTCAACGGCTCTGTGTATGTGCATGTGTTTTGGGACCGTGCAGAACTCCATTTTAATTTTGCCAGTGATGCTGGTAGCATTTTTTAGCTTTACAGAATTGCCTCTATGATAATTTCTAGATGTAGTTATCTTCCTAAATTTGCAGTATGCCCTACCTTTCTTAGCTGCCAGGAACAGTACATGCTGTATGACTTTCAGATGTTAGTACTGGCACTCATACTGATAATGGCATAGTCAGAAGATGTTATCCATTTGTAAATCCACTAGCCAAGCACTATTTTCTAAGCAGAGATTCTTTGGCTTTTGCAAATGATGATTTTCACAGTCGGCGAAAAATCACCCAGAGACTTGCCCGCACCTACAAAGTAATGCCCTGTGTGCAGTTATAAATAGCAAATTCCGAGGGGGAAGGGACCGGGCAAGGGGAGCAGGGAGGATTTGAAGTACAATGTTCAAGAAGCTGGTTTAATATATGACCAAGTGTCAGAAGTCAGGTTTCTGAGAATTACTTTTCAGATAAACAACTTTATAGCACTGCACTTAATCTTACTTACTAGAGACATCTCATTTATCACGGAATTACAAGTAACTTTAATTCTATCGATATTCCCATAAAGCCCGGCCGGAAAATCGAGCATGGCAGTCCCGGAGGCTGCGGCGTTCCCCGGCCCGCAGAAGGGGACCGCGGTGCGGCCGGGCCTGGCTGGGCCGAGCCCAGCCTCGTCGGGTCCGGGCCCGGGCGGGGACACCGGCGGCTGCGGCGGGGCCACCCCCCGACGGCGGGACCCGGCCCGACAGCACCGCGGCCCCGCACCGGTCGGGGACCGTCTCGGCACTGACCTTTCGACGAGAGATGGCGCTGTCGAGGTTTAAACCGAGCCGATCAGCCGCTCCGCGTCCAGCCCGCTCGCCGTTTCCACGGCCCCCCCAGCCTCGGCCCCATCCCCCTCCCGGAGGATGGGGGGTGCGGCAGGGGAGGCTAAAGTAAATACAATTAGTTCTAAGTGTATTAAATTAATTAGTACGGGCCACCAGTCCAACTGCAGGGGGGGGGAGAGCTTGCAAACTTGCAGGGCTTTCGCACCTCTTGGCAGGGAAAAGGGGGGAATCGATGCCCCGTCCCCGTGAAAAAATCATCGCTATGTGACGGGGGCGCAGAGCGGAGCGAGTGGCCGGCGGCCGGCACAGGGGACGGCAAGGACCGTCCCGCAGCAAGTACCCGCGCCTGGCACAGCGGACCCGCGCTGCGACCGGCCCCGGCGGCAGCGCCGCGTTCTCGGGTCCCTGCAGGGTCCCGGCGCCCGGTGCTCCCCGGCGGAAGGAGCTCCCCGCCGTCCCGCATCGTTCGTCCGAGCGGGGGCAGCTCCCGGGCACCCCATCCCCGGGGCAGGGCGCTTGCCCGAAAGCGCGCAAGGAGCGCGGCTGCCGGGACCGACCCGGCGCGATAGCGAAGCGCAGCGGCCCCCTCCGCGGCCCCGTCCCGCACCCGCTTGCCCGGTGAGTGCGGCGGACGGCGGTGGGTAGGAAGGGGTTAAGACGCTCCCCAGCTGACAGTCAGCTGATGGGGCCCTGATTGACAGCTCCGAAAAGTTTCCTTGTTTCTATACTATTATGCTAATGAGGGCCGGGAGGCGGCAGCCCATTGGCCCGGCGGCCGAGCCAATTTCCCATTTGACGTCAGGAGCGCTATAAAACTCAGCAATGCTTTTAAACTCTCCTGCTGGATGAAACCTTTAAAATATTTTTCATCTTCTTGCTGTAGCTTTGGGGTCGAGTGTTTTTGCGTTGTTTCCCCCCTTTTTCTTCTTTTTAAACTGTTTTTGTTATTTAGTTGCGATACCGACTTTGATTTTTTGTGTTTCTTTTTTTTTTTTTTTTGCCTTCGCTTCTCTTTTTCCCTCCTCCCTTCCCCGATGAACGTCTCTTCTCGCTCTGCACTTTGCATGAGAAAGCCCAGAGGAAAGGCACCATGAAGTGTTAAAAATAACAAAACAAACCAACAACAACAACAAATTTACTTGCAACACCACCAGCTAACACTTCCAGCTGCAGTTTGCAAGCTGCAAAAAGAGAGAGGAGGCAGAGAAGGGAGGGAGAGAGGAGGAAAAGGAGGAAAAAAAAAAAAAAAAAAAAACCTTTATGCAAAAGGCGAATAGCAAGAGCCCCTCGCTCTGATGCATCAGCGGCAGCGGAGACTCTGCAAGGGATAACGCGGAGCGGGAGCGCCGGGGCGAATTGGAGCGAAGGCTGCGCGGGGCCGTGGCGAGAGGCAGAGGCAGGAGAGAGCGGAGCGGAGCTCGCCAAAAATCAAGCTGGCTCACCCGGTGGCAACTCAGAGCAGTCCCCTCGCTCCCGGAGCGCACCCTTTCTGGAGGACTCTCAGCAGCAAAAGGATGGCATCAGAACTGGCAATGAGCAGCTCCGACCTGCCCACCAGTCCCCTGGCCATGGAATATGTTAATGACTTCGATCTGATGAAGTTTGAAGTGAAAAAGGAGCCGGTGGAGACCGATCGCATTATCAGCCAGTGCGGCCGCTTGATCGCCGGGGGATCGCTCTCTTCCACCCCGATGAGCACGCCCTGCAGCTCGGTGCCCCCGTCCCCCAGCTTCTCGGCGCCCAGCCCCGGCTCAGGCACCGACCAGAAGACCCACCTTGAAGACTACTACTGGATGACGGGCTACCCGCAGCAGCTCAACCCGGAGGCGCTGGGCTTCAGCCCCGAGGACGCGGTGGAGGCGCTGATCAACAGCAGCCACCACCCGCTGCCCGGCGCCTTCGATGGCTATGCTAGAGGGCAGCAGCTGGCCGCGGCCGCCGGCGCCGGCGGCTCCGTGCCGGCCGAGGAGATGGGCTCGGCGGCCGCCGTGGTGTCGGCGGTGATCGCCGCGGCGGCGGCGCAGGGCGGCGCGCCCCACTACCACCACCACCACCACCACCCGCACCACGGCGGCGGCGGCGGCGGCGGCGGGCACCCCCACGCCGCGGCGCCGGGCAGCGCGCCGCCTTCCTCCGCCTCCTCGGCCGCTGGCTCCGGCGGCGGCGGCGGTGGCGGCGGCGGCGGCGCCGGGGGGCTGCACCATCCGCACCACGGCGGCGGCGGCGGCGGCCTCCACTTCGACGACCGCTTCTCCGACGAGCAGCTGGTGACCATGTCGGTGCGGGAGCTGAACCGGCAGCTGCGGGGCGTCAGCAAGGAAGAGGTGATCCGGCTGAAGCAGAAGAGGAGGACCCTCAAAAACAGGGGCTATGCCCAGTCCTGCCGCTTCAAGAGGGTCCAGCAGCGGCACGTCCTGGAGTCGGAGAAGAACCAGCTGCTGCAGCAAGTGGAGCACCTAAAGCAGGAGATCTCCAGGCTGGTCCGGGAGAGGGACGCCTACAAGGAAAAGTACGAGAAGTTGGTCAGCAATGGCTTCAGAGAAAACGGATCCAGCAGTGACAACCCTTCCTCTCCAGAGTTTTTCATGTGAGTGCCCACAGCCTTGCCACCTTAACTAAAAGTTCTCCGTGTGAGTTGTTGTTGGGGGCTTTGCTAGAGCGACAACCCGGCTTGCCACCTTGTATTACCTTTTTTTAAAAAAACAAAACTCAAAACAATTTTAAAACAAAGTTGTGTTTTGGGGGGTTGGTTATTTTCTTTTTGCCTTTTCTTTCTTTTTTTTTTTTTTTTTTTTAAGGTGGGCTGGCTCCGTGTTGGCCAACCAAGTTCTACATGAGTTTCTTTCCTGTTTATTATTTTTTTCATTTTTGTGGGGTCTTGCTGTTGTATTTCCTTTTTTTTTTTTTTCTTAAATTTAAAAGATCCAACTCGCCACCAACTCAGTTCTTCATATGAAGCTCGCTCTTCTTTGAAACCTGCCATCCACATTATATATATATATATTTTTAAGTTCATGAGGTTTTTTTCTTTTGAGCTTGCTGTGTCCAAAAAAAAGTCAGATTTTTCTTTTTTTTTTTTTTGCCATCCTGAGTTCTTCATATGAGATTTAAGCTTTGCAAAAAGAAAAATAATATTAAAAGAAAAAAAAATAAAAAAATCAAAACAAAAACAAAAAATACAAAAACAATGTGAAATTTTTAGACTCCAGCTTGCTGAGTTCCATCAGTTTTTAGCGTTGTTGTGCAAAACTAGAGATAAGCCTAGATCAACTTGCCAAAATCAAGCCTGCATCAACCTTCGGTGTGTTCATGTGAGTTTTGGCCTTAATCAGCCAAATGTGAGACTATAGTCTGCCATTAGAATCCCATACTCATCTCATGCATTACGCTTGCTATTTTGTCTTAGCAACAATGAACTATAACTGTTTCAAAAGACTATGAAAAAGAGACATTATATAAATAAAAAACCCTGCATGCTGGTCATGTATGGTATAGTTATTTTTTTTTTTCTTTTGCTTGGAAGTGGAACTTTGGAGACTATTATGGCATGGCATTCATCCTTTTGTTTTATTGCCTCATCACTTTTTTGGGTTGAAAGCAAAAAAGTGCAACCTTTGATCTTCCTCCTCCTCTTCCTCCCCATTAAAGTTTGCATCTGCTCTAAAACTGCTTTGAGTTACTCAAAACTTCAGACTTCCTTTTAAATGCACTGAAGCATTCCCTCTCAAAAAACCTGCCAGAACGGATTTTGATAACCTTAAGTGGAAAAAAAAAAAAAAAAAAAAAAAAATAAAAAATACAAAAAAAATCACAAGAACTTTGTAAAGACGTTTGAACACAAAATTCACGTCTTGCTTGGGGGATTGATACTGAAACCATGCTGTTGACTAAAACAGTCTAAATATTAATTTTAGGTGATCTGCCCCATTTTTTTTTTCCTTTTGCATTTGGTCATTGTCAAATGTGGAATGCTCTGGGTTCCTAGTATATATAATTTAATTCTAGTTTCTGTCATCTGTTAGCCCAGTTAAAATGTATGCTACAGATAAAGGAATGTTATAGATAAATTCGAAAGAGTTAGGTCTGTTTAGATGTAGATTTTTTTTTTTAAGATTGATGCACTAAATTGTTTACTGTCGTGATGTAAAGGGGGGTAGAATTTGCAACGGGACTGTTTTAAAAAAGTAGTTTATGCAGCATGTGCTTGCAACTTAAATATAAGTTGGGTATATGTAGTCCTTGCTATACCACTGACTGTATTTGAAAACCAAAGTATTAAAAGGGGAAGGCACCTCTGTGTATATCTACAGAGGTATTTTACATTAAAAATGTATAGGTTGTTTTTGGTTTTTTGTTTTGTTGTTTGTTGTTTTGTTGTTTTTCTTTTTTTCAAAATTGAAGTATTGGGGACTGAATTGCACTAAGATATAATCTGCAAACATATAATACAAAAACAACAAAAAAAATTACGAACCTGTTTAGAACGCTAATACAGTTTATGCAGTTATAAAGATGGCATTACTGCACAGTTTTAAAATGATGCAGATTTTTTTACAGTTGTATTGTGGTGCAGAACTGGATTTTCTGTAACTTCAAAAAATTCCACAGTTTTAAAGGCAATAATCAGTAAATTTTATTTTCAGGGACTGATATCCTGTCTTTTAAAAAAAAAAAAAAGAAAATGGAAAAGTAAATCTTACCACAATAAATATAAAAAAATCTTGTCAGTTACTTTTTCTTTTACATATTTTGCTGTGCAAAATTGTTTTATATCTTGAGTTACTAACTAACCACGTGTGATGTTCCTATGTGCTTTTCTTTCATTTTCGACTCTATGGTTATATCAAAAGAGAGAATAATCTACAATAATAAACTGCATTTTTTTGATTCCGTACTCAGTTTCTTAGTCTGTAGTTCAAAGTTCAATAACTCTGAGAGCAGTACTTCAGCATACTGCCTGGCAAAGGGGTGATGCTGGCACAAGAGCTGGACTCAATAATATTCAGGAGGGGAGAAGGGAGAAGATAGCTTTGTGTGAAATGGAAAGCTGTCGCCCGCTAGAAATCAAGTTATCTTTCAGGTAGATGAAAAACATGAGTTTTCAGGTGCTGCTTCTGACTTCTCAGTATTGCAGTGAGCTCAGTTTCAGTGACTCAGATCATCCCACCGGGTTTTAGAAGATCTCAAAGGGGAGGTCTGCTTAAAAACCTGATGACATGATATGGCCCTGTATTTTGATTGTTTTATGATGGAGCGAAGTGAAAGGGAAGACTTCACATCCTCTTATCATCTGATCTAAGCATGCCTGTCTCTAGTAAGAGATGACACCGCATCAGGCTTGGCTTGTCACAGAGCCACTTAACACTAGATCGAAAGATTTCTTGCCATTTGGGTCCATACTGCCTCCTTTTTTTTTTTTTTCCCTTTGCTTTCCCCCCACTTTCTTTCGTTTGTCTTGTGGCTTTCTCTTTCCCCTCAACCCCTTTTTTTCTTTGCTGCAGGCCTTAGAAAGCCCAGAGAGAGCTGAGGAGCAGAGAGGAAAAAAAAAACCCAAATTCAAAGGACTTCCTCCAACTTTTGACAGTTATTTGTTCTAGACAATGAATCCCCAAAGGTTAATGTGCTAGAGACATTCAGGTCTCCGAGCCCCTCTTCACTGCACTTCTCCATGTCAAAGGGCATTTTGACTTCGAAAGGCTCCTCAAACCCTCAACCCGGTTCATTTAAAGCCACCTTCCCCAACAGCTTCCAGTGTCCATTCACAGAGTCCTCTCCCACCTTTTGAATGGGTATATCTGCCCGGTTCGAGAAGTGGAGGGCTCTCCAAAGGATGCTTCAGCCCTCCCAGTATCGGGGTTTTATCTCCAGACCAAGGTTTATAAACACCAGCAGGTGTTTATTCCCTTATATCTCCCTTCCCCACTGTTGGTGCAGCTGTAAGGTCATCCCTCCTGAGCACTGATGGCAGTGGAAGGTGGGGACTTGTTGCTGATCCTCTGCCGTGCCGGTCCAGCCCATGGCTTGGACCCCATCCTGCTCTGAGCGCTGAGGTTAGGATGTGGTCCCAAGTCCCCTGCCGTGCCTGCAGCAACAAGAGCCTGCATTTGTGGGCGCTGAGTGCTGCTGAAGGTCAGCATGCTCCTGTTCAGGTCCCTCTGGAAGGGGATGGACACCCAGCCCTGCCGTTGGTGACAGCCGTGGTCCCCGATGCCGATGCGGCGCCTCACCCCTCCCCAGCACCAGGGCACCAACCTGCCCTTTGGCATCTGACCTGCTGTTGCACCAGGGTTTGAGTAATGGTTCAAGCTCCAGATTCTGGTTAATTCAAGTTCCATTTTCTGGTTAATGTGTAATCTGTGGGTAAACTGGTTGCTATTGGCCGAGCAGAGAATTATCTCCTCTCATAAAGACAGGGCTGCTTTTTATTTCTTCTTCCACCTCTAGTTCCCTGGCTGAGCCTTTACTGATGCCCAGTTTTTTTCACAGGGGGTCACTTAGAGGCTTCGCCGTGGCCCTTTCCAAGAGCTCCTGAAGGAGCCCTGCCCTACGGAAGGGAAAGAACGAGGCCTCTCCTTGGGAAAGCCCCCACCGAGGGAGCATGGAGCCCCAAGCACCCAAAGCAGGACCCACTTCTGGTCCAGTCTCATTCCTGCACTCCTCTGCTGCTCTGGATTTCCTCTCAGGTGGAGTAAGGAGCAGGCACTAAGAATTAGTAGTAGCGCAGAGCGAGGGGAGCAATGCTGCATCCCTGAAGTATCTTTTTTCTCGGAGGGAAAAAAAAAATCCACCCTGTTTGAACAGCGATAAGAAATCCTTCCTAGAAATAGACTGGGTGAAGAAGGGAGAATTCCCGTCACACACCCAACCTGAGGGGGAAAAAACGCTCTCTCCCAGTTTGACATCGTTATGACACATTGCAGTCTTGCTTTGCAAATAAAAGAGAATACAGCCTTCTTAGGGTGCACTTGAATTTGAGCCTGAAACACGCCAACTGGCCAACGCGGGGGGGGGGGGAGTGGTGGGAAATAGATGCACATTTTAATGTTACTAAAGCGAAGGGAGTATTGGGGTTCTCTATATAAATCATGGCAGGGGAGTGCCCACCTTTGCCGAAGGACTGCTTGCTGGGGACTAATTGGAACCGCTCTGCTCTGAATAACCTACATTCATTAATCACCCCTTGCTTGACTCTGGCCTCAATCCTGCTCCCACTGAGCTTGGAGGTACAATCCCCAACGATTTCAAAGGGGAGCAGGATCCCACTGCTCTCCTGCAGGTACCTCACCAGCTAAAGCAGGAGGAACGCCACCCGAGCTGGGCAATCATGTATCAAAAGGCATGTGTGGTCTTAACCTACCCATCACTAACAGCATCCTATTTCTCCCATAGTCCTGTAGTGCTTTCCTGTTTATTAACTACATTACAAAGAACTTTCATGTGACCGATGCGAGAGATGCATGCACGGAGAGTGGCCCTTCCTTTGCTGGCTGGGAAATGGTGTGTGCACTGCAGCTCAGGCTCCACTTTTCTCCCCATCCCACCTCACCTTAAGCTTTTTTCATTCCTCCCCCGCCCCGAAATGAAACAGAACCCAATGCCAGACCTCCGAGCTGCTTCTGAGCAGAGTCCAGGAGTATTTTTGTGTTTGTGCTGCAGCGTTTTCCCTGCTCAAGAACTGCTATCCTGAACCACATCCTAAAGAAAACAGGGGAGAAGGGAAGCAAATATCCCTGTCACACCAGTGTGTATTTATTTCTTGGGCAGTTTCTCACCATCGCTGTGCAGGCGCTGTGCGGGAAGTGCCCATTTGCAAACGGAGCGCCGAGAGCTTCTATTTATTAGAAAGTCGTCTTCATCCTTTTAACACAGAACGGCCCGTGCTGAATCAAAATGCCACTTGAAAACTACCCCCACGCAAAACATGGCAGTAAATTTTCAGTTTAAAACATAAACTTTCCCAGCTCTTTTTTCTTTCCCCTTTCCCCCTTCTGAAAGCTTTTGCGCAGCTGTTTCCTCCCCCTCCCTCTGCATAGTGTGTAGGAAGTTCTCGATCTAGAATCATTCATAATTTTAATACCAATTTCTATTTGACATAATATACTAATATCAGATAGAGAGTGTAGCTGCTTCCTGGATTTAGGGAGGAAATGATGCATATATCAGAATTATCTGCTCAGATGCCAGAACTACATTGGTGTCATTTCAGCATATGCTGCATTGAAAGGAAATCCTCTATATTTATTACTGCGATCATCAGAGGAGCTAAATGGACCCACTGTTTCTGACACCTGTTCAGATGGCTGAATTTAAAATTTCACGCAGGGGAAAGAAAGAAAACAATCCTGCATACTTCAGTGTTAGGAATTAAGATTTTTCAATAAACTTTATTCCCTTCCTCTTTCCAAATCACCGTGTTGTAAGCGGCTGCCACAGGGCTTGGGCATTCCAGGGGTAGCTATGGAGAATGGGATAGGTTTTGTTTGCTCAGCCAGGACAGAACCCAGTCCTGCTTGTACACACACACACACACTCGAGCTGTCTGTAGTCAAATGCTTCACATATCTGTTTGAAGTGCAGGTCTCGGTATGAAAAACTTGAGGTAGCACACTTCAGGACGTGGCAGAGGTGAGTGGCTGTGGAGAGAATTCATCTTTTCTGGGGGAGAGCCGAGCGCTCAACCACTTCACACTTCTTATGGCTCCTCTAATGATTTTTTTTTGGGTGCAGCAGATACAAATCAATAGATTAAAATACTGTATACTCTTGCTGCATCTAATTCTTGACTGCCTGAAATTGTGGGGGAGGACCGTGAATAACATTTGTCACTTTTTGAGGGCTGAGTGCATTCAGATTTGTGAGCTCAAAGCCAACACGATGCAAAAATAGTCCAGGATGTGACTTAACTTTTCAAGTGAGAAGCAAAAGGCCAGGGATCGGCAAGGCTGTAGCCAGGTATAATGGCAGATAGGCAGCTCCAGCCCCGGCTATCTACCACCATATCAGGTTGACCTGGCACAGTGTGATAACGTCTCAGTGCCCTTGATGCAAGCTGCCTGTATCGAACTGCTCTCTGAAATGATATTTTTTTTTGCTGTTGCTGTACCCACTGTTCTTCCCACCGAAGTCTAGCTTTTACACCCATGCCACTTCTGCAGCAGGAAAGCATTCAGGCTTCTAGTTGTGGTGCAGTGGGTTTCAGGGATGGAGATTGCCCTGCCTCTTCCCTTGCTTGGTTTGAAGCCCTATGGACTTTGTGTCATGCTTTCCCTTATTTTACTTTATTTTTATATATTTTTTTAATTCATCTCTGTAAGATACCTTGCATGGAGGGAAGTCAAAACCAGAGCAGAAGTTTGCTAGAAGTGGTGCTTCTGCGCCACGCATTGAAAAAACTACCCAGCGACCAACAAAATCAAGCAGTGTCTTCAAGTTTCCAGCGGGGGTAGGGAATGGAGTGTCCCTGGTAGCTGCTCTCAATTGTTAATTCATAAAGAAGCACAGTCCTGAAAAACGTTCTCAGCAGCTTGTCCCCCGTTAAGCAGAAATGTCAATGGCTGCGCACGGAGGCGTTAAAGCTCAGCACCCTGTGTCAGCGGGAGCTCAGGCATCTCCTTGCCCTTCGTCCCTTGGTTTTCAGTGCGAAAACCGTGTGTTCCCAAAGGCTGCGGGGGATCGGGGTGCGCGGGGACACACATTGGCCTCCCCTCCTTTTGCCTCGGCCGGGAACCAAACGCACATTTTGGGAGGGTTCGGGCACGGATTTTAAATCCCTACTTCCAGCAGCTTGGCGATAGAGCGGGCCGGGCAGGGGTCTCGAACGGTGCAACCCCCCCGATCTTCCCCCGACGAGCAGCGCTTCACGGGCAGCAGGGACAGCACCGGCGCCCGCAGCGGGGCGGGGACGGGCAGGCACGGACCTTCCGCGACCCCAGCACAGCCCTGCAGGCAAAGGGGCTCACACACACAAACATACGCGGTGAGACTGCCCCCGGCGTCCCACCGCGGCCAGGTACGGGAGGGAAGGACCGGGACAGGGACCCGGACCAGGACCCTGACACGGATCCGGTCCCGGGCCAGGTCTGGGAAGGGGAAGGACGAGGGCAGCATCCTTTGTTTGTTTGTTTGTTTGTTTGCTTGTTTGTTCGTTTATAAATTCAATACGTGGAACAAAAGGGGATTCTATGCGTAAGTAAAGGATCCTTCCCTGCATCCAAAGCTTAGCTCCGATATGTCACCCAGGCGGCTTCAGCTGGCTGACCGTCCTCTAGGTATGTTCCTAGAGCACTTCCCTTTGGTTTTGTTTACACTCTCCTTTCTCTTTTGCTCTTTTTTTTCCTCTTTTACTTCTCTCGTTCTTTTGTTGTTGTTCTTGTTTTTCCTTTTCTTTCACTTTTTCATTTCACCTATGCTCACATGGCGATCAGTCTAAACCCCACCCCATTCAAAGGGAGCTATTTAAATGACATTTTGCATCAGGCCCGGCATCTCTGCAGGGAGCAAGATGAGGGGTGGGCAGGATTTACAATTCATGGCTTTTAAGGAATCTGAACTATGGAGAGCAGCGCTTTCTGAGGCTGTTTCCTGAGTCTGTGTGGATGTATCTCAGAATATGTATGTGATTACGCTTAAAGCCATTTTCTATAAGAAACCAGCCAGATTCACTTCCCTGCAGCCTCAACTTCTCCACTTCTCCAATTTTGAAATAAAAGTGCTTTCCAAGGCCTTGACAATAAGCTGTCAGGATGCTAAAGGGGATGGGGACAGAATCAGTTATACTTGTGGTAGCAGCTTCTAAAGCCATGGCTCTCTCCACTGCAAACAGCCCTTGCTCCCTCAAGCACTTGCAGCTTAGAGCACAAAAGTGAACCAAACAAGACCTGTTGTTTTTTTTTTTTTTTTTTTTCTCCTCTCCCCTCTGCCCAACTTAACTGCCTTCAAATTCCCTGATGAAAGCATTTTAGTATGTAGGAAGAGCTGCTGGAGCCTGCAATGCAATTCAGTGTTTTGTGGTGTGGGATGAACAGATTTTCCTTTCCGTAGGATTTCCTCCTGCAAAGTCATTGTAGAGGAGGGAATACGGTAAGATTAAATCTGGTTAAAATACTATATTCATGTCACACCAGATACAGTCTCCAGACTGTGCACAGTCTTTCAGCTTCCTTTATTGTGAAATCCTTTTAAAATAGCACAGTATAGAGTAGAAAACTTACTCAAGTAAAACTCTTCTTGCACCAACTCTGTCAGATAAAATGAAGGAAAGTGATCAGCCTTCTTAAATTAATAAATCTGTTTAGTGTTAAATTAATAAATCTGGCTGCCTTTGTGCTGTCTTACTTTCTTTGACTCCTTCGTTGTTAATGAACTGATAGTTAAATAAAGCTACTAAATGAATCAATGTGCCTCTCTTGTGAAAGTGGATTAAGGTCCTGCTTAAGGTCTCCTATGATGTATCTGAATGGTTGTGGTTTTAGAGCAGGGGTGGCCACAATGAAGGCTGAGACTGCTAAAAGCAGGCTGACCACATCTCTTTCCGGATGCTCTTCAGGTGTGAGTCTTGAGTACCTATTCCTCTCAGCCCCATGCATTAATAACAGGATGGATTCACTGATTGGCATCAAAGCAGAGGTCATCTTGAGGAAAATGACACTAAAGGTCTACGGGAGTCATTTGCTTTAAGAGATCCTGGGCTGTGGGCCAAGTATTGCATTTAAGGAAGCACCATACTCCTTTTTTTATAAAAAAAAAAAAAAAAAAGGAAAAACAAAACAAACAAAAAAAAATGAACTGTTGCTTTCAGGGGCATGATGCAGGGACCATTTCAATGCGCCTGTCCCACCTTTGGGAGAGATGAGGGAAAGGGGTCATTCAACTGGTACCAAATGTGCAGCGGACTTCTGTTTTCAAAGCCGATCTGGAAACAGAATGCTGGGAAAGTGCCTATAGCTTGTCTTCTTTTTGTTTCTCCAAACTGATCAGACTTGTGGTTTGTCCTTGCTCTGATTATGCTATATGGTTACAATGGATGGAGCTGAAGCATTCCTGCAGAAAATATGTGTATGTGCTTGTGTATGCACACTCAGAGAGAGAAAGCTAACTAAAGGGGACACAGCAAAATACCCATATTTAGGAAATGTGGATTGACTCATTGACTTATCTCACTTATTGTACAAGGATCCGCTCTATGTTGATTCTTTTGGTTTAAATTAGATTTTAAATATGTGTTGACAGGATGAATTTGTACAGTGTGAGTAACTGCAGGGAGAAATGACAGTTCTGCTTTTGTTATTAAACTACTGTCTGGAAAATAATAGAGTGTGTACAAAAATTGATTATTATTTTGCCAATTACATTAGTGCAGCTAATAAAAATCATTAAGAGAGAAATGCAGGAAGCTGTGTGCTTTGAAGTCCTAGAAGCTGATATTCACTGGTGAGGCAAAAATATGTGTTTTTAAGGTAATTTGTCAGTAGGAATCTCCTGCTATTAATGTGAAGTAAAGAGTAAATGTGTGAGCTAGAAATGTTTCCCTTCAAACTGTGTTAATTTTCCCTTCACTCACTCACAGTCAGTGAACAGTGTAAGAGAATTTCTAAATTTGATTTTGGATTTGAACATTAAAAGTCCTATTCTGTACCATAGTGGCACGATAGACATGTTTTACAATGTTAAAAATTCCTTCTAATAATGTTTTATTTTTAATCTATTTACTAAATTAGGTACCCGAGAGAATCGTCTACAACGGTGATGTGAAAATCCTGTTACCTGAGGTCAAAACAAAAAAATAAAAGGTATGTTTCCATTTTCATTAGCAGTTTGACATATTTCAGCAGGGGTGGTAATTTAACTGCTTTGCTTTCTGCTGCTAAGACAGTGCTTTTTGCTCCAGCCCCGGGGAGCTGGTGACAGTCGGTGGTGCAGTTTCCTGGGCTTTCAGATGAGGCTGACTTTCAGGTGCCTACAAGAACCATTTGTAATGATGGGGCTTTGTACTTTTGTCAGCCAGGCAGCTCTCCCGTGTCCCACAACTCATATATAATCCTTTGCAAATGTTTTCTTTCTTTTCCTTCAAATGCTAGCGTTCAGACATCAGCTACGGGGATTAAGGATGGGTCTTCTGAAGATCTCCCTCAGATCTTGATGAAAATCATGACTCTGTGTTAGGCACCTTCTGTACTTACAAATTACAGTCGAGTTTAATTCACAGCACTGCGTTCCTCTGGAAATTCATGTTCATTCAGTCTGTCAACATTGACTAAAATATACTCCACTAATGAAAATGTGGGAATTTAAACTTTCAGTCCCTTCCGCTGCTAGACTCAAAACAGGCACTTTATTTTTCCCATGGAATCTGATTTTTATTGACCTTGACTATAAAAAATACTAAGTGGCTTAAATGAGCACCAAGGTTGTAATGACAGATTCCTGTGTGAATATTTTTTTTTGAAACCTCCTGTTTTTGTTAAGGACACAGGCTACCCTACAGCGTACCACACTTTGATCAACACTTACATGCTATTAGAAAGCAGCTAAATTTTATCAGCTATTAGAATTAGGCTTGTTTTATTCTTTATTATTTGTTATTTCATGTTATTTAAAATGTTAGGATGGGGAAGATGTAATTGGTATTCTACACTATGTTATATAGCACCAAGAGGTGTTCTTGGTGTTTAGGCTGCGGGAATAGGTTTCTCAAGAAGCACCAAAAAAGGTTTATTTTGATCCTGATGCTCCTCTCACTCTCCTGAGGAACACCCAGATAGGGTTTTGCCTGCAAAGCAGTTTTGTTCCTGTGTTACACCACTGTAAATGAGAGGGAAACGAAACCACTTTTTTTTTTTTTTTGTGAGACCTTATAGTGCAATATGCTTTTTGCAAGAGCAGAGCCAAGTCATGATTCAGCTGAAATAAACACATCAAGTATGTATCTTCATCGCAAAGGTGAAGCACATGTTCCATCACCTTTTTCCTAGTGTAACAGTTCTAATGTCAATAACCCCATAGGAAAACTTGTGGTTCCTGTAACTTATACATGTAACTATTAGATTTGTATAACTAAGTGATATACATTCTTCTTATCCATATAACAATTGTTATACATATATGTTATCCATATATATATATATATATATATATACACACACACACACACACATATAAAAGCAAAAGCTTTTTCCATGATGGACACTTGTGATCTCAAGACTTGCTTAGCCTGCTGCTTCACGGGACAATTCCTTGTGCCTTCCCTACAATATTTTGTGGTTGCACGTTCACATATTATAGAAAAAAAAAGAAAAATCTGTTACTTTTAAGCAAATAGCTCTCGGGTCTCAGAAGAGTTAACGAACTTTTATGGCAAGTTCAGACAATTCTGACCCCTATGGTAATATTTCATCTAAGGTTACTGTTGGGAGAGAAATCAAATTTCAGCTGTGAACATGATTGACAGGTGAAAGCAAGAGAGAGAAAGACGTCTGGTCAGATGGGGAATTTGGGAATGAGAAGGACAATTCAGGGAAGTGTCTCTGTGATATTAGGAATAATAAGCTTAGATATGAAAACTCCAATTCTCCACGCTGTCGGGAGGCATGATTACTTGATATTCACGGAGGTGGTTCGGTTTGGGTAATTTAAGACTGTACATTTATAATAGTGGACAGTAGTCTCTATGGTTTAACTTACTAACTTGACTTCTTTGAAGGAATTATGTTATTTCTGGCATACTTTTAGCCTTTCAAGGCAATTCATTTTATGAGTGTGACTGGAATATTTGGTGGTCGCTGGTTAAGAGGTTCTCACCATAAGGTCTCTCATGGGTCAGACAGCAGCAGGGTTTTTGGGGCTCACTTGGTGGTGTTGCTCCATGTCCCCATGCCTGGGGGTATGCTGGGAGATTTCAAAGCAAGCACTGCAGGGCAAAATTTGTGTTTATGATATATGGTGTTAAGCAGATTGCAAACCTAGTTGCTATCCCATAAAATCCCACCAAGGGTACGTTGTGGTATTTTACAAGGCAACTGTTATTTTCCACTCTTCTTAATTTTTTGCCTGTTCCATCTCCTAGCAGCTTTGGGGAACGTCCCTTACAATACATATATAACCCCGACACGTTTTATCCTACTTCAGTGTATTTTGATTGCAGGAGAGCTTTTCTGTCCTTCAACATCGTGGAACGAGCAGGAACAAAATATATCTCTAATTATGTCCTGATCAGTGTGATGATGCTGGAAAGTAGAATTTGCTTCTAATATAAATAAAATTGTAGCCAGAATTTCTCTTGAAAATGAAGTTTGAGAAAAAAAAAAAAATCTGTTTTTTTGTATCCATGTGGGTAACACTTAATGTTTCAGTTTTCAAAGAGGCTCTGAAGGACTTCTGTATTGCTCCAAGGGCAGGATGTGGCTGTGAGGGACCATGGGATCTAAACTTCATCCTACCTGCATCTCAGGTGAGAGGAAAGGTCCTGGGTGGGCTCCTGGCCCCACTGCAGGCTTTGGTAAGATCCCTATTGAATTACTACACTTCCACCACAGTGGGATAGTCTACAGGGCAGGTTGTACAAATAAAAAGCAAGATCTGAACTCATATCACAGTAGCTGTGCTGTGAATTCCCTGGATGGATGTGCTTATTCGGGAGTAAGGATGTATTTTCCCCCCCTTCAATATAGCCTAAGCTGCTTTCAAAATAAAATAAATTAACCAGGAAAATCTACTTTTACTCTAGAGGAGGAGTGTCCACACAGGGAATGAATAGCACTGCAGTATAGTTTACTACCTAATTTCCCCATATGGATGAGCCCTAAAACTAAGGAGAGAATAAGGGGCAGTAAAGAACAGAAATATATTTTCTGTTCCTTTTCCAGTTTACCTCTAAGACCTTTCACACAGGGGAAATCATAGAACTCTTAAAGTATACATTTACTTACTTTTCATTGCTATTTCTGCATTCACACATGCATTTTTAAGAGAGATTTGTGTTTTGTGCAAGACCTTTTGCATCCTTACACTGTTCATGTGTATTTTTGATGTGCAGTCCAGTCAGACTGTTGTTCATGACATCATTTTTCTTTTCGTGGCCACAGCCTGTGATGTTAAACCGTCTAACTTCACTGCAAACTAGACCTTATCGCCTTAGTTTTATTCCTAGACCATATATCTGATAAAATTGAAAAATAGATCTAAGAACTGTAAAAGTCGTAAAATTTCTTTGCATATGAGTGACTTATTTTTAGCTTTCCATTGTTGAATTATCACTCTCTGTAAAAATGTCTTTATTTGCCGAAGCTGATGCAAAGATAACTCCCATGAAATATTATTGGCAAATTTCCCTCTTCAACGGGAGTCAGTGGGAGCCTTGTATATGTTTTTCAAGCAGATGTGCTATTTTAAGTCTAAACAAGTATCTTTTATTTTAAATGGGATGCAGAATGTTATTCTTGGTTAAAAAATTGGTAGTAACCTCTCCCCCTCCCTTTCCTCGCCCCAGACATATTTTATACAATTTACAGGTCATTTTAGTTAGGTAAAGAAAAATGTTCTCTAGTACTCAAAAAAAGCATCACTTCACTATGTCTCAAACTCCTCTCTAACTCATTCGTATGAATTTGAAGTATGAAAATATCTTGAGTCCTTATGAGCAAAGAGAAAGTATATGCCTTATGTGACAGGTTTTACTCCCCTCAAATTCCTAGCATAGTCTATTTAAAATTTTCCACTACATTTAGAATAAGCTCTAAAATATTTTCCAATGATGTGGCTTTTGCTGTTGTTTAGTTCTAATAGAGGATTTTAAATTAAATGCTAAAGAAAAAAAAGAAATATTTTTACCGTCTCTTCTGGGTTTTCTAATTTGTGCCACTTACCAAATGATTCACACTGTACCAAAATACAGGAGATTGATGAGACAGGAGAAGTACTGATTTAACATCCCACATATAAAATTACTTCTCAGGCTTCCACATATAGTTCCGATGTTTAGAGAGTGAAGAAACAGGGAGTTGGGAGTTGCAGTCTGACTCACTTGTGAGACTTTGACCCAGTTATTTGATTCTAGATTCAGCAAAATACTGAAGCACTTTAAACTTGTTATCTGAGGTTTCTTCTAAAGGTCTGTTACTGTTGATCTCTTTATATCTCAGTTTACACAGTTATAAACCTAGATAATTAATTCTTACCTTCTAGGCTTTTGTGGGAGTTAAAAAATAGCTGTAATGTTCCTTGAAGCCCTTTAATGAAAGCTGGTGTGTTGAAGTACTTGTCATTTACTTCATTTTATACCCTAGGTACAAAAATCATTGGTGTTACCCAATGTTACAAGTCCCAAGCACCATTTATGCCAGGATAAGCATTTAGCCCCCCAAGCATACCAGGCACCCAGACTGGGTGCTTTGGGAACTGGTAATTTTCTGAATTACACATAATTTAGCTTTACCTTGGTTTTGAATGAGTCAAATGTAAGCAAAACCATGGCTCAGTTATGTGCCCCCTCTCTCTCTTAAACACAACACATCTTTAATACCTCTATGTACACACGCATATGTGGAATAACACTTGTGCACCTGCAAGACATGCAGAGGTCACACTGTCCTTGTAATTCCTCCCTTTTCTGCCATAACCTTTATTTCCCAAGGTTCGAGCCATTATCATTCAGCAGTTGTGCAGCGTTTCTTCTCTTCCACCCCCAAATTATTACTGTTTCCCTCCTACCTTCTACCCCTCCCAAGCCATAATGGAGTCCTCAGCTGTACATTTGCTAACCATAAAGATTTTTGCTTCAAATATGTTGAAAATGCTCTCTGTGTGGGATAAAAAAAGAGCCTATGAACAACACGCTGTGCCATGCTTCAGCATTGCACTTCTACAGGAAAGATAATAAAGATATTAGCACTCATATAATTTCAGATAGGAAATGAAACCAGACATGAAAGAAACACTAGCTCCAGCTGTTGAGTGGGAATCAAACTAGCTATGGGAATTACAGGTACTGTCACCGGAGACAGCCTGACTTCTGAGAAATGACCTCAGGTGTAGGAGCTTGCTGTGGCCCCTTGCAGATATTAACACCTAATTAACAATCTGTGAGAGCATCCTACATCTTAATCACCAGTGAGGTGAGAATGACAATCACAAGGAGGAGAAGAAGGAAAATGGTAATTTTTCCTCTGCACACATCATCTAATAACCATGGTTATTCAGATGCAGCTAAATGCGATTTCCTTTTAGTCATTTCTGTCTATTGGAAGGCACAGTAAGTTCATTTGCTAGCAGGTAGGCAGCGGAGGTGAGAATTGAATTGATCTGAGATACTCTGAAAAATTGACCCTGAGGTCATTCCTAGTTTAAATTGGGAAGTAAGGCTGAGTTTATGTCTTCTTTTTCTTCCCTCTCTGTACTCCCCCTCTTTTTTTGTTTCCAGGCATGTTAGTCTGTACTGTGTAATTATTTAACCATACTCCAATGGTGGGGAAACTTGTTCCCTCAAAGTTAATCAAAATAAAGGGAGCTTTTGTTAGCGGTGATAGGTAATTAAATAGCTGGCTTCATGTTGTGCAGAGGCATTGTGCAGGGTTATTGACATCCCAGAGCTGGGCTCCCCAGCTCTTCTGCACGCAGCCCAAAGTCACCAAGATTAAGGTGCAGGCTAAGTTAGGGAAAGAAAGTGTGAAGGTACGCGAATGATTAATGAGGCCAGGCTGTAAAGGAGAAGGGTGCTCTGTAGCATAAGCAGAGTCTCCCAGAGGACAGCCTGTTTCCCTCGGGAGGGGTATGACTTTTAAAAGGATAAAATTACACGTGGTATTTTTCCTTTATGGTTGTTATTTTCTGGTCGTGGTTTTAGCCTGGAACAGCTTTAAGTGTACATAGGAACAATCTGCTTACCCAATTCATAGACACATAGGGCCAAAATCTGCTCCCAGTTTCCTGGTGTGAATGCCCAAGAGTGTGAGGGAGCTGATGGGGAGGCTCTGAGCTTAGACCCTCACCAGAGGGCTCATCTTAGTAAAAAGCGAGGAAGAAAGTAAAGCAAGGTCCAGGTTCACTCAGTCCCACCAAAGCCAAGGCAGAAGTAGCTTCTCTAGGCACCATGATGGTGCTCCAGCTTGCCTCTGCATCATTTGGGCAGGATCTGAGAGAGTTTTAATGTAATGCCTTTTAATGGATGCTTTTATGTGCACTTCCAAACAGCTTTATGACAGAGTTAAACTGGCAGGCAGGCAGGGAGCAAGGAATGCACACATACGCACATCTTGTAGACCTCATTCTGCATTGGCTCTACCCACAGCCGTGTTCAGTAACACTCTCTTTCCATATCACTTGGACCAAAGTTGCATTATAATAAAGAGAGAATGGCAAAGCAAAGAGCCTTGAGTTACCCGCTCAGCTTCCTTGAAAACTCCCATCGTTCTTTCCCAAGACAAGAGATAATCTCTAAGTTTCCTGTTATGCTCACTTCTTCAACTCCATTAGCTTTGTTTCCATATGTTGGCCTTGCACTAAAAAATAGAACTTGACATCTTGTGTCTTCTCAGCTAAAAAGGTATCAATTCCTGGACTTAATGTCAGCTGTACCCAGATCAAAGGCAAGAAACATAAAAGTTGACATATATTATTTATTTCATGGTTTACATCAATGAAGTTTCTCTCTTCCCTTTTTTGTTATTATTGCTGATGTTTTGCCCATAATGTTGCTCTTGCTTCTCAAAAGTGTTTGTCCCCTACAGACAAATATTCATATTAATGTAATCCATCAGCAGTTAACAAATGTGAGCTCACGCAGGCATTTCCCGCACACCCAAACATCCCATTGTTCTTGCACTCCTCTTTGGGTGTGAGAAGAATGCAGGATTGGGCCTGGGGAGGGTGAATTTCAGAGCTGGAGACTGTCTCTCCCAGACCCAGAAATGCACAGGATTGGTTGGAGCAGCAGCCCGTGGTGCTGGCACCAGGAGTGGGAGATGCTGCATTCTCTCCCTGAGTTGTGTGAGTTGCTGCAGAGGCGATGCGAATGCCAGGCTTTGAGGGGAGTGAAAGCACAAAAAAGACTGGATTTTTTAGTTGTTTGGGTTTCTTTTTTTACTTGCCTTTCTACGTTTTTCTTGCCTGCCTTTGGAGTTCTGAGTGAGGAATACAGGGTCTGGCTTACAATTGTGCCTGGAAAATTACCTGAGGTCAGTCAGAAATGCTGCTCCAACCTATGCATCCCTCTGATCACTCAGTTTAGTGTGAAACTTTCATTTTTTTCCCTCTTTGTCAACAACTATCACAGGTTTTACTTCCTGAGTTACAGAATCAGCTGAAATGCTGACTCTGATTTTGCCCCTTACCCTCCTACGAGCTTTCTTTTTTTTTTTTTTTTCTGCAATGAAAATAATAATGCTTGAGAAAGTTCCTTGGGATTTCTGGTTTGTTTTCTTTTGTTTAGTTTGGTTTTATTTTAAAGCTTGCTGACAATTGTCAAGTGTTCATTCTAGCAAAGAAGTCCTCAGAGGGTATAGCCGACAGGAGTCATCTGCAGTGCTCCTTAGAGCTCAGCTATTCAGCCAATGTGTGTCGCTTTACTATTTCTTTAAAATTTAATTGGTATCAGGCAATCAAGTGTCTCCAAATTTTTACCTCTTCAAGGCTGCAATAAAGCCACTTATAATTTATAATCAAAGTTTGGTATCGTTAAACTCAACTGTAAAACTAACTTCGGGGTTTCAGTCGTAAAATACATATACAATAAATATTGCAATGGGGCTTGAGTAGCACACCCAACAACAGCACAGTGAATACATCTACACGCACACACATATAAATATTTTTGACTGTGTGTGTGTATGTTTAGTTCCAGAGGTAAGAATGATCTAAATAATAGATAGACCACTGACATGTATTGTTTCTTGGTAGAATTGAAACTAAGATAGATTTATAGCCCAAGTAGTTAATTTAAATGCAAAATGAAGTGTTAATTTATTAAAGTCATTTATGCATCAACATTATTTTTATGTCTTTATTTATATTTTCCTGTAATACGGAGCAGTGTAGTGTTCATTCCAGGTTTTTCTGTCTGTTGACTGTAGTGCTCCTTTGCTTAGATTTTTTTCTAACAAGGCAGCTCATTTAGAAAGAAATGTTTATGTGAAGTGCTTGTCAGTTGGCATTTTTACTGGTGCGCTAACCCAAAGGTAAAATATAAAAGCACGTCTTTTCCTTGCTGGCTTGTTGCTACTAGAAGGGTTCCTCCCTTGTTAGCTTGATAAATAATTTTACTAGCGGGAATCTGCTGAATTTTTATGCTTGCTGTCTATTTTCTGCTTGCTGCAAATAAATTCCAGCACTCAGAGGGCACTAAAACTCCAAACACATGGTATTTTCCCATTTTGTTGCTGGTTGCCTAAAATATTTATTTCATCTTGTGTTTTTAATTAAATCTTATTTTTAAAAAAGAAAAAAAAAAAACAAACCCAAACCCTGAATTTTGAAATTATTTCCAAATTAAGGTCCAGATTGTACTTAATATAAAGTCTTTGAGTTTAGATACACATTATCACAGGTAAAATATATGTGTAGTGTTAAATAAGTCACCCCTCCAACTACCTAATATTTTTTAGACTAAATGCAGGGATTATTTATTGATTTATCATCCATTTAAGCATTTCCTGTGATTTTTTTATATACTTTTAGTTTTCCCAGTTCACAGTCACGAAAGGTAACTTAATTTGGGAAATAAATACTCTAGTTTGGTGAGAGAATGCACTGAAAATATTTAGATTATGGGTATATATTGCCACAGTTTATATGGCAAAAAAAAGTTGTCAAGAAATAAATCTGGGGAGGCTAAAGTGGAAAAGACATTAGTTCACTTTTTTTTCTTACGTTTATCAAAAAAAAAAACTTTTTTTTTTTTTTTTTTTTTTTACAGTTACTGAAGCTTTATGCATTTTAAAATAGAATTTAATTCAGGCAAGAAAGAAAATCCTACCTCAGTGTCCCACATTCCTGGGGGACTTTTTAGAGTGGGCTTTGCAGACTTGCATGGATTTAGGAGCTGGCTTTTGTAAGGATTTTTCCTCAGTAGTGCCAGTGTTTGGATCTGCCTGAGGTCAGTCCCTCTTGCAATGCTTGTGGGTGCTGGTGGCAGGGGAGCTGATTTCTTTTTGCTACCAACAGGATCCCTCCCTGCGGCTTCTACGGGGCAGTCACACATCTTCCCAACCAGCTGCAGGGGTGCAGCCAGCACTGCTTCCTTGCGCATCTGCACAGTTCAGGGGTGAGCAGTTAGAGGACCTGAATGTAGGCTAGTTACACTGCTGCTCCATCCTATGCCCACCCTATCCCCACTAAGAAAAGCCTCTCTGGGTGTAGGGGAGCTGAGCAGTGTGCCCCTTCAGACACTCCCTCAAAAAGCAAAAACCCACGTACCCTTGAAGATGCCAGGCAAAGCCACCCACAATTTTAGAATTATTTGTGTACTTTTAGCACAATTCACCTCAAAGCAATTCTCAAGCTTTGGCCCAATTTTTTTACATTCTTACACCAACCCCCCTTACGTATTTCCATAAGAAGCAGGTGACTGATGTGAGTGGTATAAGCCCATGCTGCAGCTCGGCTGCCCTACAGACACCAGCCTTTTCATTTCCGTGAGCACATCCCATATCGAGTGTGGTGGGAAGAACCGATGTGCCAGCACTGAACAGATAAGGGAAAAGCTGGGGCAGTGGGGGAAATTACCATTGGGGACCCAGCCATATAGCATCATAAATGAAACAGGGTTACAGGAAATCTCAGGAGGCGATGTAATCCATCCCTGTGCTGCGAGAAAGGGTCAGACAGACTTACACTATCCCTGACAGATATTTGCATAACCTGTTGTTAAAGCCCCCTACGGAGAGTGTGACACCTCCCTAGAGCCTCCCTGGCAGACCTTCTCCACTATTCCTTCTCAAAAGCATTTCTCCTTGTCTAACCCATGGCATAGATCCCTTATGTCCTGGTTACCGCAGACACCGAGGACATCCCGTTCCTTTCCTCTTTGCACTGACCCTTTGCATATTTAAAGGCTGCTGTTATGGCTTGATGCAGCCTTCTTTTCCTTAAAGACTCCACGTTTTTCAGTCTTTCTTCACAGGTTATGGTTATGATGTTATTATTTAATATCTCCTCTGAAGAGTCCACATACAGTAAACTTCCTGGAATTCAATTTACCTGTGTTGAAAAGGACTGTGAGGATGCTTCCTGGAGGCTTTCAGTGTCTGAAAGGGGAATAATTTAATTCTTACTCTGATAACTTTAATTCTGCAGGCTGGAGGGTAGGGAGCTTTTCTTTACCTGGGAGTGTTAACTGCAGCCTCCCCACAAATTACACTGGTAACAGGAATATTGTAGTGCAACATACAGTCAGAGTTTACTGACAGGCTTCAGGAAGCATGTTTAAACATTTTATAACGTTACATATACAAGTAAGAATGGGAGATAGGATGCAGCCTCTGTGGTTGCAGGCAACACTTTGGGGTGTACCTTCATGGTGTTACATGTAGATTTTGTCACATGAATTTCAATAGCAGCTGAGCAGCTACAGCCATCCACGCAGCACCTTCCCTCCACTGGTGGTGTTGCTTGTTTCCAGTGTTTCAAAAGCTTCCAGATTCAGCGTAGGTTTGGGTAGATCTAGCTTTTCCTTTGTGACAGAAGGAAGCTTTCTTCAAAATGCCAGAGATAAAGGTGGACCAAGGAGGTTTTTTCAGCCATCTGCACAGACCTGGGTTTTGCTGTTGGCTCCAAGTTGATTTTTCAAAAGTTGGAAAAGACACCAGAGCTCTTTCAGTGAAGATGCACTTTGTTCCTTGGCAAAAATGAGGGGAAACAGAGCCTGCTAATAAGTAAAGCAGACATTTTAGCCCAAGAATTTTCTAGCTCTAAGGGAAGATCTCTTTGAGGAATACTAGCGCAGCTCGGCTATGTGGGAAGTATAATGAGGGTGACCTTGCTGAGCCATCGGCTCAAGTCAGAGATGTATGAAAATATATGCTTCCATCTTTAAAGAATGGAGTTAGGGACCAGTTCTTACCACAGGGAAGAAGAGAGAGGAAAATGTATTGTCTTTCTTTCAGTAGTTCATTTTTCTTCACAAAGTGATTAATGCATTACTATAGTGAATTTATTGTATAGCCTGATTACCATTGCATAATAAATCTAAACAACTGTGACTGTCACGGTAATAAGGCTGGCATGATTTTGTCCCTCTTAAAAAAGGTTTATAAGTTAAGCTTAACTTTTAGCTTTCTGCGTTTCTGAGATAAAATTTATTTTGGCCATTACAGCTCTATCTGTTTGAAACTGCACCAAAAGGAAATAAGTTGTTCAAAAAGATGGTATATTGTTGAGAGAGAGTTTTACCTTCACTCAATTTGCAAAAGAAACTGAACATCAGCATTAAAATGGAAATGGAGTTCAGGAGAAAATAATAACTCAGTTGCTTAAAAAAAAAATTGTAACATTTAAAAGGGACTTTTCAAATATCAAGGATGGACAACCCAATTAAATTAACTGCATTATATTCACAGCCGTTAACACCTTGGGCTCAGCTTTTCTCAGGCTTCCAGAATTTGCTGAGGGCTTGTCTAAGCTTGGATGAGAGAATTCCAAGGAGCTGCAGGAAGAAGTGCTTGTGACTAATTAGGGTCATTTTCTCTGAATTGTGGGGAAACTGGTACTCCACCATTAGTACTTTGATTGTGTGGAGCCAGAGCCTGAGCAAGTGCTGGATTTGGGAAGGATCTTTTGGCCATGTGGGGACTACCCAGTGCCCAGGCTCCCCTTCTCTCTGACCTGTCACTTTAGACATAGAGATCAGTTATTGTTTTCCTTTCACTCCCTTTTCTCCATGAACACACATGGAAGGGCATTGCACCTCTTTGCTCATCGTTGATTTGTCTTCCTTCCAGTCTTCTGAGCAAGGTTTGGGACCAAGGCAGAGAGTGTTGTTAGAAAACTTGGCTGACTCTCAAGCTGAGTAATAGCTGTAAGTGGCAAATTGCTTGTAAAAAGACACAATTGAAATTTCTTGCGTAATTGTATGAATTTTTTAGTGTAAAGAAAGACCAGAAACAGATCATGTGTCACTCCAGGCTTCAACTAAAGCCTGCTGCAGCCAAACTCTGGGAATAACACATTTGGATTAGAAGCACCAGATAAATTTTGCCTTGGTAGTGAGGACATGTGAAGGTGATAAAGGTGACATTCTCTTCTCTAGCCTCTGAACACCCTGCAGTTTCTCTTTGTGAAGGAGATATCTCAATTTCCCATTTCTGAAGACCTCCTGCCTCACAGATTCCTTGTTTCTATGTATGTATTCTTGATGGTCACTGTGGGAAATAATCCTCAGTGGTGGTTGTGAGGTGATTGGAAGAGCTTTCTCCCTGCAGTACCCAGGTGAAAGCATGCCCTTTCAACAAATGAAACCGTTGCTTGATTTGGACTAACAATACTAGTGTTTGGGTCTGGGAAACTGAATTCAGCCTCTCAAAACCATCAAGGCTTGCAACAAGGATTAGCACTAACTGGTAGTTTGTTTTTAAACAGTTTAGTGTCTTTGTCTGATTTTAAGTCCCTGTCTCCTGGAAGAAAAAAAGAAAACAATCTATTATTAATTATTATTAATATTAGTATTAATTATTCTCATTATATTATTTCACTTTTTCTCAAGTTACATTGTAGACTGTTATGAAACCAGTAAGGTTCAATGTGGTACAATGGTGGGGGGGACCTAAAGCTTTTGCATAGGCTTTCAAAGCTTCAAAACTTCCTTTTTTCCCTCAGTATGTTGAAAATAAACCAGCATGTTTCAAAAGAGAAGATAGATATGCCTGCTCAAATAGGCATTGCATTTTGAGTTGGTGCCTCTGGTTGTTAAACAGAACCCTTGTTTAATATCCTCATTAAGAACTGTGACTTGCCACCAGTTTTATGAAGATCAAGTAATTTACTTTTAAAGTAAATTAAAGCAAATTTCGCTGTGGTGACAAGTCAATAAAACAATGGAAGGCTCAAGTTTTTCAATCACCCAACATCTGTTCCTTGTTTTCCTTTAGATGTAAATGCCCTGCGTACAGCAATAGGTGAACAGAGAGCCAACAGCTGTAATGTTTTGGTTTTAGTGGTGGTAGTGTGGTTGGGTTTAGTTGTTTGTTTGTTTATTTTTTAGCTGTCCATTTTTGGAAAGGGTAATTTTGTAGTTTCCTGTGGCAGCACTTTCCGAGCTCCATTGACATGGGAGTGGTGACAGTTGATAGTTCTGATGCTGTATTTTGTTGCTGGAAGCACAATATGCTGTTGCAGAGTAGTGTAAGTGATGAGCTAGTCAGCGCAAAAGAGATCCCCGTCTTTTGTCCAAGCCACCCACACCACCAGCAAACACCTCAGAAGCAGAGGGTATTCGAATGCTCTCCAAGCCATGGTGGGAACTAGGTTGCAGAAAACCTCATTGAAACCACTTCCACGTTGTACCCACGCTCAACCTGTTTGTCTTGAAACGTTGTCTCAGAGAGAAGTCATCAGATGCAAAACAAGGTATTAGACCCATTTCATATTTCAACAAGTGCAGGATGCAAACTGCAGTGTGTTTGTTTTAAGTGTTCTGGAGGGTTTGGCATTTCATGGTGTGAGAATTGGCTCACTGTTGTGTGAAGTATTCACATGTGGATTTGTGCTGCGTGGGAAATGCTGGCATAGTGGAAAAGAGAGGGGAAAGCTCTGCTGGGAAAGTAAGAGGGGGCTGGATATTATTCACTTGGGGCAGAAGTCTTTTCCTAATTCATCTTAAGAGGGCAGTTTGTCTTGGACAGTGTAGCATTGACTTTTGGAGTGGTTGTGGAGGACAGGAAGTCATTACTGGATGCACATGAACATTAGAGAGCCCAGATAATTTTAGAGATACACCAGAAAGGTCAGTGCAAGTCCTGAGGCCACTGCAGCTCAAACTATCCCAGCCTTTGAAATCTGCCTGCTCTCACACATATGGTTATGGATCTCTTCTCCCGCGGTGTAGGTATGCCTTTTGTCTCATGGTGTCTTCTTCTGGGTCCTCTGGTTCAGAAGAAGACACTGGTAGGGACTGGTTTACCCTCACTCAGATCTTCACGGGGCCAGGAAATGAGCTGCTTTACCTTATGGGAAATGAGTAACTGGGTCTCACCAAATTCAAGGTACCTGGCTTTGGGGAGCAGGCAACTTCTCCGTTGCTGGTTCTTCTAGAAAAGGGCTGAGAAATTCCTAGCATTTTTGTGAAGTGCTGCACTAGATTTTAATATGCAGAAGTACATATATTCATTGAGCAATTCTGAAATTTGTTTTGTCCAAAGGATGATGTAATCATGTGTCATATTTAAATAAATAAAAAAAAAAAAAACAAAACCGAAACGCTGAGATTTTGGATAACAACAGAAATAGTAGTGGTAAGTCCACCTGGATTATTATTTTTTTTTTTAACTGCTGTCTATTTGCAGCTTAATAACTTAATATGGAAAGCTATAATTTTAAATATCTTTCTCTGCTTTTTTTTTGTTTTCTTCTCGGCAAGATGCTATAACAACAGGTGCCAGTTTTGCACTCTATATGCCATTTTTATTGTTACTGTTTTACTAGTTTTGCAGGGCCAGAGTTAGGGGCATACATCCTTCACTCTGACCCTTGCATCTCCATGTCATATTCCTCTATATCTCTGAGCACTCCTTTCTTTTAGGACTAGTTGTGTATAAAGACCTCAGATTATAATGACCTCAAACCTCAGCTGTATAATGACTGGCATGATTTCTCCTTTGAGCAGTCAGACTCTCACTAAACCCAATGGAAAAGCTTCCTTTGACTTTGATGGTGGTTGTCCTGAGCTGTTACCAGAAGCATAGAAGAGGTGTGTTAAATCGCAAGTGCGTTTTCCTCAAAGGCAACTTTGTTTTGTGAGTAGCTGAGCATCTCCTGCTGCATGAGAAGCACTCTCAATTTCTCTTGGGTTCAGTGGCAGCTTTGGTGCTCAGCTTCTCCTGGGTAATGCTCAGACTTGGACAGAATAGGACCTTTCTGTTCGAGGAACCATTCGGGGATCCAATGCTGAAATATATTAATGTAACTGAATTCCCAGGTCATGGAGTTTGTCTAGAGATCTGCTCAGAGGTGTGAAATAATAATGCTTGCACTTCCTGGGTGCCTTTTGCTTTTCCAAATATTTATTAATTAGCCCTCAAAACACCCCTGTGAGGCAGATAAGAGATGGATGGGTACGGCTTCTTTTATGCACCAGTGAAACCAAGCAGCTGTCTGGCTGTATAAAACAACACTGCCCACAGTTTGGGGCAGATTAGGAAGTAGATAACAAACCTGTATCTTGTTGTGGGTGCAGAGAGAATTTAGCTTGGCAGAATTTAATTACCTCTGCTGGAGCTTGGCCAGTAAATCAAGGCTCTTGCCTTCCTCCCTACATTTCATTCACTGCAGAATCTGTAGCTCCATCAGGTTCCTGCCCCATTCAGAGGATAATTTTGCACCCTGCTCTGGCTGGAGTGACTGTGGAGTTGGGACCAGAGAGCCCATTCTGGGACTCTGAGCATCTCTTTTTTTATCCCAAAGATTCTCCCTAGTGCCTTTTATCCTGGTAAGCAAAGTTCTGTACCTAACATGGAGATTCCCTCTCTGGTGTCCCCAGGGCAATCAGAGCTGTGCAACACAAATTCCCTTTTGTTTGCATTTGCAGCATGTAATTCTAGAGCATGAAAATGTTGAAGGCAGAACTCAAATTTTACCTATTTTATGTTAATACTTTTTATTAAATCTCCAGGCTGTCTTTAAAGCCTCATAGAGAGCAATTTATTGTAAAGCTACACTTACTGTATTTTATGTCCAATGTAATTGCTTGTTTCATCTAATTCAGATTATACTCATGTATAACGAAAACTAGCCGAAGATAGGAAGAGATGAATTATAAATCAAGAAAGTTTTGAAATTAAGATTTTAAACATACATACCAGATATATGTGTAATATTTAGAAACAGATCTGAAAGGACATAAGCAATATGCTTTAATAAAATTTTGAAAAGAAAATGACCAATACATCAAATTTTGAAAAGGAATTGACCAATAAATCAGATCTGGAGATGGAAGTGATGAGTAAATCAGGTCTAAAAAAGCAAACAACCAATATGTCAAATGCACAGTGTGTTTATTTAAGTAAGGAATTGCTTATGCGTGACTGAATCTGAATACTACTACAATCATGCAATTAAATACTTGAAATACTTAGATAACAAATTATATGTGCAGGTGCACACACACGTGCTTTTATATATGTACACAAAGTAAACATGTTTTGGTTGGTTTGAGCCCCACTAGCAGCATAAGGTATTTGCTGAAGTCTTCTAGGTGTTACCTGGGATTTCTGTTTGAAATCTCCATTTCAATGTTCACATGTTAATAGACCTGCTCTTTTTAAAATGGTGACTGTTAGTATAGCCCAGATTTTAAAAATTATGAGACGTGCCTTGTTCTGAAAGCTTTCTGCTTTTGTTTTCTGATTCTAATTGTACACTAGCAGCAGCACAAACTCCTTTGGCTAATTGAAAGGGTTTTGATAGACAGCTTGGGCCCAAAGCATATTTTCAAGATCAAGGCTATAAAAATCTCACTATGGAAAAATCATCATTTGCCTCACTGACTTTGATTTACATCTGTGTTACAGAGCCATGAAATTTAAAATAAGATGACCTAAATTGTCCTATAATAATGTGGGCATGAATGTATACTCCTGGTGGCAGAGTTTTTCTGTCACTATACCAAATGAAATCTAGTTTTTAATGCCAATCAGTTAGGCATCATTAACCCTTTAAGAATGTTATTAGCATTCTCACAGAGCTTTTCATCATGTAACAAATGTTTTCAGACTAAACTTGTTGAGGTCAAAGAATCCAAGTCAGTAAGGTTTAGGACTTTCTGTCCTCTGCAATAATATGTATAAACTCTCCATCACACCAAATATACATTATTATCAGTGGTTTTAAAAAGCTTGCAAAAATGTGGTATTTAAGCTGAAAAGCAGTCCTTCTTAAGCTGTCCCCAACTTTTGCTGTAAATGTGTGTTCCCCCCACTCATCCCTTTTTTGCTGTATAGTAGAAAAAAATGCCACATACGTGCACCCTCCAGGATCCAGGAACGAAAATTGCTTTGCATTTGCTATTACATTATGGTGCTTTCCATTCTGATTTTTTTTTTTCTCAGTTCATGTTGTTCTTTTTGCAATAAGTGTATGTTTGAATTGAATTGAAGAGCAGCATATTAAAGAACTGGTTTTCATAGCTGTTTATGTCCTTTCATCCAAAGAAGTGTGAGAAAAGCAATCAAGGTTTCAGATTGACATGCTAAAGCAAGAGCTATCAGAGAAAGCATCTTGCTGTTGGATACCTATTTGCATACCTAGTTTGTTTGAATTAGTCCAGACTAAACCTAGTTGTTTATAGGACTAGCTTCAGCCTGTGGTCAGACCTCTGAAGAACAACTGATTTAATTTCAGGTAAAGTAATTATTAATCCATTCCCTCCAGCTTTATACCTCTGAGTATGTCAAAATGTAGCATCTATAACCCTGACTCAGTGTATTATTCAGACTTTCCATCACTTTGTTTTTCAACAGATGGCACCTAGGTGACTTGCAGTCTTACGAGTGGGATTGATGATGTGAAATAGAGGAGCTTAAAAAGTAATTGCAATGACAGGAGGAAAAATTAGAAATTAATATCACTGCAGGAAACAGAAAGCAGCCTCACATGGAAGTGAAATTCTCAATTGGTAGCTTTTATATCAAAAGTGGTGTTTGATTTGTATTTATTGCAATATAAATAAAGTGATGTAGTCAGTGGTACTGTGTTCAGTAATTTCTCTTGTAGGCATATGGGATGAGCTTCCCATGAAACACAAGTGAGTGAGAAGCTGCATGCCTAGCTACTCCTCTGCTCACAGAGAGCACCACATCCTTCAGCTCGGATTTGGGAAAGATGCTGCTTGTGCAGCCTAAGTAAAACATCCTGTGGGTTTTGGTTTTAAAAAGCTCATGTTAACATTTTGCTGATGAATCAACATGGCCCGTGAAACAACCTGTATTACTCAGAGACACTCAATGTGAACATATGTGAATTCAGGCTGGGTAAACAGTCAACTTTAAGGGAAGGATGAGGACTTAGAAAATCAAGAGTAGGATTTACATGATTGATGAATAATATATTCAAGTGCTATTGATGAATCTGAGCAGTTTTTATAATGGATTTATGTATTACTAGCAAAGAGTGATTTTCTCTGTGATCAGTCAGTGGAATTATAAGGGGTCAGCATCATGGGCTACATCATGACCACTGCTTAAAATCAGCAGAAGTAAGTTGCCACATTTTGACTAGGACAAATCCTTCTTAGCTCTGAGGTGGAGTATGAATCATGCACCGTCAGTGAACAGAGATTCATAGCCAACTCCAGGTAATCAGTGCTCAGAGTCCTACAAGAATTCCCATGGGTATACATTCATCTATGCTTGCTGGATGTGTGCTAGCAGTGTGGTGCAGTGGTGGTTTTGAAAGAAAGCATGAATAGAGTGTGTGATTTCCTCTTTCCAGTGCTGCTTCTGTGAACCAAAATCCCTATGTAAATAAAAACAAGTTGATCTCCAGCCCTTATGATTTCAGTGAGAGTCAACTATATGTGTCTAAATATGAACTTAACACTTTAATGAATCACGATCTAAATTCACAGCTTAGTAAGACTGAAGGTCAAGAATGAAGAGGTTATTTGTCTGTCCTAGTGGAATCCTTTTTGGCAGAACATACTTTTCAGCTATACGTAAATTCACAGAGGTATATGAAATACTTTTCCCAATCATATACTGTCTTTGTCACTACCTTCTCATAACCTTTATCTCAGTAGAAAAGAACATTTAGAAAAGCACACTTTAAAATGTGTGCTAAAAACTTACTGCCTGAAAACACAGAAATTGTTTCAACTAAACGTTTTTGAGGCTTAAGCAACTTCAAAAAGAAATCGGGAATCTGAAAAATTCTGAAGGTATTTCTGTTTGGGTTTTTTTTTTTTTTTGCTGGTGTTTGAAAAATGAAAGTAATAGCTTTAAAATATGTGCACTGAAGAGATGAGGCTTTTGTTCTGACAGCTTGTACATCAAGTTTCAGTGTGATGGGTTTGAAACCGTAAAAGTTAGAATTTGATAAAACAAGCTTTTTGGGGTCCATTCTCTAAAAGATTCCTTCATGCTGTATGAACTCAGGAAAAAAAATGTGGAAATTGAGTGGATTTTTTTAAACTGCATGCAGCTGTTAAGGCAACAGAAGTGCAAAATGTACTTTGAGATATGGTGCAGAATATTGTGCAGGCCAGAATATTGTGGTAATATTGTCAGTGTTGAAATCAGCTTATTTGCTGTAGTTCTTTAGTATTTTGGCATAGGGAAACATGTAATTTCAACAGTTCCCCAGTGCAGCAAAGAATGCTTTTGAAGTTTGATTAGTTTCTTGTTTTCTTTGGGTTTCTACTTTTGCACTCTTTCTGCATTTCTCAAACAGCATGGCAATACCAGATAAAATGTAGAAGGCTTTTTAAGTGGATTTTAGAAGTTTTCTGTCATGCTTAACGTCACTGGGGTAAAATATATTGCCATCAATAAATAGAACAGAAAGATACTTTTCCCATATTATATGCTACCATGAAGGCCCTGTGTCCCAGGTCTCAGGACAGGGGCTCTGGTAGCAGCCAGAGAAGAAAATATGATATACAGGATGTAAGTGGTTCCTTGGCAAAAGACAGTGCCTGAGAGTGGCTGAGGGGAGTGTGCATGAGGTTAGAAAATTTAGGGCAGGTATTTTGAGAATTGGAGCTGTGATGCTCAGCCAGAGCACAGGGCTGGAGGAGGACTGGGGCAACCCTGCTGTGAGCAGGATAAATCACTTCTCACTGGTCCTAACCACTTGGGTGGGATGGAGGTCAGGGGACATCCCCTGTCTTAATCTCAGGTCAAGAAGAAAGTGGAAGGCAAATGAACCTGCTCTCCCATCCAGTTTGATGGTTTGGGTCTTCCTCAAAGAAAGGAAGAGCAGAGTCTGAATTTCGAGGAGGAGATGGAAAGGGTTGGGGATGTCAAGGCGATATCCATATTCCCCTCTTCTCAATGAGCTTAGCAAAACAAAATAGAGAAAGAAAAGCCTCCAGCAGCAGGGAGTGAACGGATGGAATTTCCTTAATATTAACTGAGCTTTAGGCAGCAAGCCTTAACGTGGAGAATTATTTTTAATTAATAGCATTTCCCCTACTTTGGAGCTCAGCAGGATGATCTTTGCATTGCACAAGGAGGAGAGATAGGAGCAGTCCTGGTTTTGTAACTGATAACTATTTCAGGCCAAATGCATTGCCTGGAATAACTTTGTATTCAGAAACAGGAACAAAATGTTACATCAAAAGATACCTCCTTCTGGTTCTTGGATTTAAATTGCCTCTCTAGATAAACCCACAGCCTGGCCAGAAATGAGTTGATGGATTTTTAAGAGTCTCCTGGCCAAATTATTCTCTCTCACCTCTGTGTTATCAGCATGGCATTTGGCCCTGAGAGGGGACCTTTCAAGGATGATGAGCAGCCACAGCTCCTTGAGGGTCTGAGGGCACGGGGTTTGTGCCATGTGGTGGGGTCCTTTACCCACAACAGCCCAGATCCAGAAGGAGAAAGAGGCAGAAAGTTGTGAATTTGTATTACTTCAACACAATGGGTTTGTTCAGAGACAGTTTTCAGGCAATAAATGGCTCCATTGTGTTACTTCCATCCCCACAGTAGCTTTCGGAGCTGTGTATGTGCATATCATTTTGCCTCTGTATTAACAAGCAGGAAGGCTCCCTAGCTTCGGACTCCCTTCTTCTCCCCCTCTCCTTCTTCTCCCCATCAGTACCCTCTGCCCCAGCACACAATTCAAACTGAATTAGCAAAATAATGAGTTTATGGGTGGAAAAGAAAATCCTTACTCTTTGCTTTTCTTGTTCTGAGGACTGTAAGAGTCTGTAGTGCATCTTTTTATGCGCGGCTTCATGGGAGTCGGGACATTTGCTTGTTATACTGTGGCACTGTAAGAGGGTGATCGTCATGGACTATAAAGTAACGGGAAGTCTCCCAGCACCTCCAGCTCTGTAACACAGTAGCTTGCTCACACAAGAGAGAGGGATTTATAGCATTGCCTTGTATTTTTTAACATATTTTTTCTGCTTTTTATTTACAACCTAGTCCAACAGTTGTTGCTTTGTCCCCTGTCTCCCTCCTCTCCTATCTTAATTCTTCTTGCTCCTTTTTGTGTACTGGAGCCCCAGTAAGGTCCAAAATATTGTCAGTTTAGGTGGAGGAGCAACATGGATAAAGACTGAACTTTGAGGTGTTCACATCCCCTTTCAAGCACTTGCCTAAGCAGAAGCAAGTGAGGAATAAACACCTGCTTTTAGAAGTTGTGGGGAAGGCAAGGATAGGGTGGAGCTGGGAAGGAGAGGAAAGAGTACAAAAAAAAGTGTGTTCCTTGTTATCATAGAATCATATACTTTTGTCTGGTTTGGAAGGGACTTTAAAGATCACTTATTTCTGATCCCGCTGTCATGGGCAGGGACACCTTCCACAGACTTGTCAAGCTATTTTCCTTATGAGCTTTTATTAAAGCCCAGTGTCTTTCTCTTAATTAAATAAGTATAATTTCTAAAGGAGTTTTGAGTTGCAGCTTTTCAAAGCAATGGGGTGTAGTTCCATTTTATTAGCTGTCATTGAAGATCTGATGCAGTCATGTTGGAGGCTGTAAATGCCTTGATGCTGTCAAGCCAAAGCAGTTGCTAGCGAGGGTGGGTGCCTGCCTTCCCTGGCACTGCCTTCAGAGTTGGAGTTTTCCAGCTGCTGGGGCTCACAAGCAGCATTTACCAGATTTTGGCTTTGATTCGGTGTCATTCATGAGGTGACCGTGCCCTGGTCTGGTTGAAGCATTAGTAAATGCAGTTAGTGCTTACCAGATGAAGAGGAAAGATTGCAAATGATACAGGCATCACCTTAATAATTAAAGCAGCTTTTGGGAGACAATGTCTCTCTGTTAGCAATGGAGTCTGGTTCCCAGCTCCCTTCCATTTGCGTTGATAAAGCACAGGATTGCATTGCTGGCCATGGCTTGGCTTCGGTATTATCTGTTCCCATTGAAACAACTCCTCCAGAAGCTGCACCAATCACTTAACTATCTGAGGTCAAGAAGAGGGCATTAATCAGCAACTCTCTTAATCTTAGGAGGAGAATCCTAGTTTACTTGAACATGTGTGCTGGTCAAATCACAATAGGAGCTGGGATTCCATACAGGAGCAGCTATTTCCCAGGAAGGTTGGATTGCGTTTTGGGGTTTTTTTCGTTGTTTTTAAGGTCAGAAAAGAAAAGCACCAGGAATTTTGAATCATTGGAACTTTTCCTCCTGTGATTCAACTAATGCAGTGTCTGGAATAAACTGCACCTGACCAGTGCTTATACATGTTAACTATCAGCTAACATAATCTGAAGCCCTAGGAAAATAGGTTGTAGCACAGATGTAAGACACTGAAGGAAGACAGTAATTTTTTCCTGTAGATGGGAAATGCATATGTTGCCTCACTCACTTGTCATTACTGAAACTATAGGTAGGGACAAAAATAGAAACTACTGACAGCTTGATTTCTTCATGCTGGCACTGAGCTACAGCAGAGCTCTACAAGACCCTATAAATATGCAAGCGAGGGGAAATCCTACACAAGTGCTATCATACTGCTATAGGACTGAATAGAATTAGCTTTATTGCAACCAAACAGTATGGACAGAGTCTGCTTTTCAAAGCTTCCCTATCTCGTGAACAATGTAAAATGCGAACCAAAGGCAGCTAATCTGGCCTGTTTACTGGGAACAGTTCCAAAATATATTGTTGGAAATGACTAGAAAAAGCTTTGCACTGCACAGCCCTTATGGTGCAGCCCTTTCTTCCTTTTAAAGGGAAATGTCCTTGCAGAAATTAAACACTGTAAAAAAAAAAAAAAAAAGAGGGGAGGGGGGAAGGAAAGGGATCACTGTGGCTTAAAGCACTTATTAAAATTTGTGGAGGATGCAGAGTGCATTGAAAATGCTCCCCCTCCCCCCAAGCCTAACCAACAAAAACAAGCCAACCCCATGAATAGCTCTTCCGAGCTTCCTGCACATTGAATATGTATGTTAAAGGACAAGGAGCCAAGATTTGCTCTGTTTTGCTTTGCTTGGAATATTTTTTGCTATGAAAATATTTCATATTTCATTTTCATATTGCTATTTTTGCTATATGAAAGTTAGGGGCTATGCCAAGGAGAGGCTGGTGAGCTGGCCATCGCAGAGATTTCTGCAATGGTTCACAGTGGTGTGCAGAAGCAATATGTATCCTACTGTGTAAACGATGCTTCCTGCACCTACAAGTAGGGTTCAAAAGGTTTGCACGGCAAGAGAAGAAAAAACTGCTGCTAGGGCTGTGAGTGGAGTAGCTGTGGTGAAACAAGAATCAAGCAGAATTCAGGGAAAAGGGACCCCCCAAATTGGGAAGTACTTAAGCATGGACTTCTGGAAATTTTTGTCATTATTTTTCACATTGTTCTTGACCGAAGATGCTATTTGTGCCATCTTGTGAGCCCTGCCAAGTGTGCTTCTTCTCAAGAGGACTTTAATCCTCTTACTTTCATTCACATCTCTAAAGCGCCTACATCTCCCTCATTTTTATAAGCTGCTGTTGTAAGTTTGCTTCATGATTTAGCTGTTCTCTTTTTTTTTTTTTTCATTTCCAAAGGTGGCAGCTGATTGTGAGCTCTCTCTTCCTTGTTAGAAATGAGCAGTTTACACAGCTACTGAATAAACATTTCTATCTTGCTCCTGGTTCAAGCAAAAAGCCTTGACCCCTGTGCCGGTGGAAGTGAAACCTGTCCAAAACACACAGGCGACTGTGGAGATGTGACTGTGTTTAAAACCCTCCAATTTAAACACAGTTATCCAGGAAACCATGACCAGCAGAACATGACTAGTCCCTGACAAGAGGTTTAACTCAGTAACAATTTGTTGGCTACTTCTACATTATTGTTTTATTGTCTGTACTGTGGAGCACTTACCTCTTAATATGCATGTTAATAAAAATCCCACAGAAGTTTAAATTAGAGTAAGGCTCAGGAATCAGGCTTAGCTGTGATCTGGGGTCGATTCATATCAAATTATGCCACTTTCATCCATAACTGAACCATTGACCCTGAAACTCAAGCAGCTTTCCCCTGATTTCCCAAAATCTAGAGTTGCTATTCTGTCAACTACAAACTCTTAAGGAGCAGTGTGCTCCCCTCTGGCCAAGGATTTGAACCTGTCCTTTTTGCTGCTTCACAGCTTTTCTGCTGTAAGCTGGTTCTTGGCTTTGTCCACATTGGTGTATTCTACCTCAGACTGTGTTGTGTAGTCAGTGCAGTACAACCAGCATCAAGTGAGGCTGAGAGAGAACAAGCACCTGAGCAGGGCTTCTGCCTGCCCGAGGGTGCAAGGTCCTCAATGAGGGGCTATGCATTACATCCAGACCTTTGAAAGACATGAAGGCAGCATTGCCCCTATCTCTTTTGGTCTTATTTGAAGAGATGATCTTTTCTTCTCTTTGAGAGAGCTGACCTTTCTAAATTGGTCTGATTGCTGTCACTATTCACAGCGGAGTGAACAGAGATGGACCCATTATTTCATTGTGCTGTCCCACACACCAGACTTGCCTTCATGCTTCCTCCAAAATCTCTCCAGAGTTGCTAGAAGTGGAGAAAGCAGTGGTTTAATTTTCTATTGTCTTGCCAAGTTAGAATGGGATTAAATGCTCTCAAGGTCTCTGGACTATCACCTTACCCAAAACATCCATCCCAAGCATTCAAAGAAGCATAGAGACTCTGCATAGCTATTTATTTTAAATGCCTGATTAAAATTTCATGAAAACAGGAAGTCAGGGGAAAAGAATAGATTGCAAGAACGCCGAAATCGAGGGCTTTATCATTTTTAGCTCAACAACACACAACAATGAAGGAAAAAAAACAGCACCCAGCACGTTCAATTGTAAGCAAGGGATATTTCCACAACTGTACTGAGGCCACTAATAGCATATTTTGTCTTTGGCAATATAGTTCACGAAATAAGAATGATTATTTTTTGCTTAACCTATTATGCAGTTTTTATTCTGTTTATAAATTGTCACCTTAAGGGAACCTAGAACTGTTGTAGTTAAACCCTACAAAAATTAAGGATTCTTTTTTTTTTATGCTCAGTTTTTTTCCTCTTTTTTTTTTTTTTTTTTTTGTTTGTTTCCTATCTCAGCAGCAACAAATTTTGCAAGACCACATCCTTAACAGTGCTGCAGCTCTTCTGTCCTGGTATGTTTCTGGCTTCTCCATTCTTAAGGATATCTAATCATCCAAAAAAAGAGGGGACAGGGACAAAACACTGATTTTTCTGGATACCTGTCATGTGCAAAGGATCTTCATGGTTCAGCTGTCTTCTAGAAAGCTTTTTTCTTATACATAGCTTCTGCCCTTCCTTTATAGGAAATATCCTCCTTGCTAAAGACATATGAATCAGAAGCAATGTTTAGATACGCTGCATTATGAAAGGAGTTAGAGTCCGCTGGAGTCTTCCTGCCTTTTTAGGCTTCAGGTAGCAGGACCTCTATTAACAAGCTGCAGATGCCCCTCAGCTATTTTCTAGTGCCTCTGTCACCTTGGCTACCTGCAGGTAGTCGTGGGACCCTTATGAAACAGCAGTGTCCCAATCTGTACCAATTCCATCAAAAATAGATGGATGTTAAAATTCTGTATTAGCCTCTCGCTGCAAAGACAACATATGTAGGGTTCTCAGCTAGGGCATCCGTTGGCTCTGGACGTGGTATAATTATGATAGCTTAATGACAAAATAAGTTTTCACTTGCCAGTGTCAAATTAATACTGTCAGTATGTACGTCACTGTGAGTGCATTGCTCAGTGTACCCTTACAATATGCATAATACCATGTTTCCTTTCTTCTGCTTCACATCATGTGGTCCTCTTGGTGCAGATGCTGTTCAGGCACTTAAAGAGCTGTAACACTACCAGGGGAAAGAAGAAGAAAAAAAACAAGTGTGATATAGTGGAACAAATATAATGAGCCTAAATCCTTGGAAGTCATCCTTTATGTATCATTCTTGCTGCAGTCACAGCCTTCTGGATTCCTCTATTTCAGGTGTAAAAATCATATAGAATTTTGATGGGAATTATTGTTGGAGTTAGTTAATTGGCTAGCTAGATGTATATGTGAGTGGAGTTAGCAGGGAGCCCACAAATGACCTTTTCCCTTGTTAGATTGGTTCCCGGCCAGCTGGACATTCGGTATCCTGAGGTGAAGAGTTTTTTAAATGATAGTTCCATCTCCTTGCCACTTTACAGGGTGGCAAGTTCCTCATTTTAATTCATTGTATTGAAAGGAACTAAAACCTCAGCTGCTGCGGAATGTCCATTATGCTTTAAGAAAGCACGGCAGTAATTGCTGGGAGACTTTTGCAAATCAAAATACCGTGTGGCTCAGTCCACGCCTGCACACTCCAGTCGTCCCTGCTCTGTGCCAACATGTCACAGGTGCACACCACAAGGGACAATGCAGCAAATGTAATTGGGAGGCAGGTGGCGATGGCTTGGACTCTGTAACACATTCATCCCAAGGTGTGCTTGTGCATCTGTTAGAAAGTGGAGTAATTTATTTATTTATATTTTTTTTACATACTGTTGGGTTAAGAGAGATTTGGGCCACAGGAAAACATTTCCCATCTCCTAAATACGACAGAGAGAAAGTTACCAAAATACATGGGGACCAGGGGTGATGTGGGCTGGTGGCTGCTGAGCTCAGGGGAAAAGGAAGGGGTTGTAGGTTTACACAGGAGTGGGTCAAGTGTTTTTAAGAGACTTGACAGGGCTTTCCCCCCCTTTGCTATCACTGTAATATCAAAGCAAGCTTTTCCTTTTTAGATATCAGCCTTTTGTAATCGCATTAGCACTGTGTGCTCTGGCTGAGCTTTTCACTCACGTGTGTTCAACCCGAGCTGCATCTCTTCAAGAGCCAGAGCTGAGTGTCTCATTAGGGGAACCTTTGTATTTCTGCTCTGAGTCCCAACCAGTGGTGTTCATCCCCTCTCTAAAACAATAACAGGACCCCAAATACTTGTACTTTCATAGGGAGCATGAAAGCAAATCTTCCAGAGCTGAACTGCAGCAATCTCTGTGGTAGAGTACAATGGCTATAGCATAGCATGCACAGTTCCTCTATAGGAGAGGGTGACTAGTGCCAATTCTGGGCAAAAAATGTGAGGAACAGGATTCAAATAATTGCACATGCAGTGTTGCTGACAGACAAAAATTAACAAACACACTACTGCTAATGTGCACGTAGGTTTTAGTAGCTTTTGGTGGACAAAATCCTGCTTTTATATGAAGGTTATGCAAACAAGACAGGCAACATAAAAAAATATATCACATGTTTTGAACGCCAAATGCTTTGTAATCCTTAGAGGAGGATTTTTCCCTGGCTGTTCCAGTTCCTACCCCTGCTATTCAACTCTCCTTTTAATCTGGAGTTGAGTCCTGCCATAATCCACAGATACTTGGAGTGATTTGCAGGTGAAACTGTTGGAAGGGCCCCTTTTGCTCCTCTCCCAAGGTTCCCAGTAGCTTGCAGATCTTCGTTCTCCCTCATAGCGACTCATTGGCTGGTAGCATGGCCAGGTGAGCTGCAAGAGTAAGGTTTTGATAACCCGCGGCAAATGTTTTCTGTCTCCCAGAAGAGCGTCACGTCGGGAAACAATTTGCAGGAGACAGAAGCAGAGATCTGGTTTCATTTTTGGTGCAGCTACTAGAGTTTCTAGCTGTAAACCGTTATCAGCAGAGTCCTTGTATAGCTGCTCATCAGCAGAGATCCTGCAGGCGAACGCAGTATTATTGCTTCATCCCATGTGGCTTTTTTTATCAGTGCTGTTCTGACTTCTAAACCTTCTGGAGACACAGTAATTGGTACTTTGAGTGGCTTGGCTTCTTTTATAGCACGAGTTAAGTTTTTAGACCGGGATTTGGAAGTAAAAGGAAATAAAGTAAAATATAAGAGAGCAAAAGAAAATAATGTAAAATAAAATAAAATTAAATGAAAAAAAGAAAAAGTATCAGTAGTTAGCAAAAAAGAAATAAAGTCCCTAATAAATAAATTTTACTTTTATTTCTTTAAGTGATCGAGGACAGCTGATGGAGATTGACACTCTAAGTTACATGAGTGTTTTAAATGTGTAAAGAATCCTTTATAAGTTCAGCTCTGTTTGGTATGGTACACTTTCCAAATTAGGATACTGCGGAGCAGATTGCGAAGCGGTGATTTACATGACTTGAGGATTTTGCTCTGTGTGATTAAACACAATAGCACTTGGGTTCCATTTAGAATTCATTTTTATTAAATGTATTTAAATGCATGCAAAAAAATGTATTTAAAATACAGGTTTTTTCCAACAAGAGCAAAAATATTGGGCAAAAAGTTATTATTGAGTACTGTGTAAAATACAGCTAAGTATCTCTGGAACTGAAGCATTCTAAAGGTGGAAATAAATGTTAAAATTGCAACTAGGAAAAATATTCAATATATCCTTTTTTTTTTTTTTAATCTGGCAGGAAAGTGAAAACATGGAATTTTGTTGGCTCATTCGTCCTTTTGCAAAGGATTTAGTGTTGAGCTTTTACCTTGCTACATGATATACTGCAGTGAAATGCACAGAAATTCAGGATTAGATGTGAGTTGTAACATCGAGTAAATTTTATGTTGAGAAATTTAGAGCATGCCAAATGGCTAGCTACACAGACAAAAGACTAATATGAATAGGTTAGAGAATTATTAGCCTCCAATAATAGATGATATATTATATATCAAGTAATGACTACTTACTATCCTGCATTTATCTGCTACATGATGTCCTTTCTAATTACCTATCCTGATGTCACAGAGGCCAGCAGCTGGTGCCGGAAATGCTGCAAAGCTTATTCCTTCTTCCACCATAAAATGGAAATATATTCCCAGTCCGTGCCCTTGTTAGACATGGGATTCCCAGGAAAAAGCATCCAAAGCATGTCTTCTTTGCACTGTAGTTTTTAAGGAAGGTTATCTTACTGAAATCATTCGCAACACGCTTCGAGCCGGTGGAGAGCAAGACTCTGCCGATTGAACTTACTGTGGCCTCTTCCCTTCAGATTTTAATTCCTTCTGCTGCTTGTCTAGGTGAGAAGCAGATAAAAATAGATTGTTAGATGAGGCTGTTGCTTTTAATTACGCTCATAATGAGCATTCACTATCCTTAATTCAATAGTGCAGTATAAAAGGAGGGAGGGCAGGGTTTTTTAACATCATTTCCTAAAGAAACGAGGCATATAGCAACCCACCACCCACCCACCTGAACCCAGTCCTCTCCCAACAATATACGAACACCTTGCAAGTGGGTTTGAAAGGGAAGGACACCTGAAACATAACAAAGTCTTCAGGAAAATCAAAGTGAGTGAAACAAAATGATCTATATTGGTGTCTGTGCCAGATAACAGGTAAATTCAGTCTTTATCCATGCCGATAGCAGCCCATGACAAGTCACATCCTGTGCCTGCTGGGGCAGAGCAGGATCAAAGGAACTGGGCATCAGGCTTATTGCTGGAGCTGGGTTTGAAACAGGCAGCACAGCACATAACCAGAAGAAATCACTTCTCCTGCTTATAATTTATTTTTTGGTAAGAACATAAATTCTGTGAACCTAATTTTGTGTCAGTGCAGGCAGCCTCCTCATTTTGGTGAAATCGGGGCAGAATGAGGAGCTGGCGTGCTTTCTGGGAGCAGAACAAAGCTCAGCTCAAAGCTTGCTGCCATGCTTTTGGAGGTGCCGTGTTGCCGGGGTCTTTTCCTTTACTGTGCCCTCCAAAGATCAGCTCTCCTCTGTGCTCCCCTCCTTCCACCTGCTTCCACACCAACTGCTCTCAGAGGTGGCAGTGCATTAATAAAAAAAGTAAGTTTTATGGGACAAAGTAAATAAGGGAATTCATATATCATTCCTAAGACACACAGAAAGAAGGCAGAGAAAAATAACCATCCAATATTTTATATGAGGATATTTCCATGAGTCAGCTCATTTTCAGGTTTCTGGGCTTCCAGCTGCAAGCTCTGCTGTGTTGGCTTATCTTCTACTTGAGGCCTGGCATGTGCCAGAAGTAGCTTATAATTGGCTGTGTTTCCCCCTTTGTAAATGGCAATAATAGAGCCTTTATCAGCAGAGAATGGCTAAAAATTTGGATGTCTTTAATTTCATCACAACTTGTAATTTTTTTCAGGTCTAATATTACATGAATAGATGTCAGTGTTCCTTTTTCTGTTTGCAGAGCTGACAGCAGAGGGGATGATTTTTTTAGGTGGGATATTGAGCTGCCCTTCAAGTGTCCCCTAAGCAGTGGCCGTAGAGCTGAATTTATCCTTTAGCCGTTATAGCATGTGTTTCATTAACCTCTAGGCTTATGGAAAGTTGCAGTTGTTGCTGCTCTACTTGGCTGAGAGAGGCTGATGCATTTCTTGGAGCAGCTTGGGTGTTTATTGCAGGGGAAAAATGCAAGGTATTTTCAATGTATTCTAATTCACTTGAGGTTTTCAATGAACTTACCTCAGCCTTCTATGCTCCTTCTGAGATTGCTTCCTGTGGATTTCAAGATGACTAAATTTAACTGATAAAAAAGAAGAAAGGCAGCTCATTCAGTATGACTTCTAAAGACAATTATGCAAGCTTTATAGAAAACGAACTTCAAATTTGTACATGGTGGAAGAATGTGGTTGATCACAGGCATAGGAAGGATGTAGCAAGATTTATTTGGCCAGTCACAACTTGAATTTTGAATAAATCCTGTCAAGCTGTTTAAAAAAAAAAAATAGTATGGAAATGTATCACTTGATGCATTCAAATCACAAATATGTTTGAAGGGAACTGCAATCTGTTCATAGATGTCCTGTGAATAGGAAAGATTTCACATGTGTTTAACATATTCATTTTGGGGAATTAATTGTCCACTAGCACTGACAAGCATGGGGAATGGAGGAGTGGAATGGGAGCGATTTGCGGTTCTTAGTGGGAATTAGTGGCATGACTATATTATAACAATCATAATTAAGCTTTGTACTTGAATAGTGCCTTTCCTTGGGGAATCTCAAGGCACTCTGTCAAACTTATAAGGAAATACTGGGGAAATAAGTGATTTCCCTACAGATCTGCAGAAATCCAGTGGCAGAGCTGTGAGCAGACCCCAGGTTTCCAGGCTCCTGCACGGTGGCTCTAGTTTGCAACAGGAGCTGCCTTATTCCTCTGTCTTAGCCTGCATAGGACTTGGGGGCTCTGAGCTTGCTGGTGCCATGTAATGTATCCCTGTGGGTACTGGGGCTGCTGTGCATCATTGTAAAACTTTTGGGAAGTGCTGACTCCTCCAGGCCTCAGTTTATCCACGTATACAGTACTACAGCACTACAGGGTACTGCAGGTGGAGATTTGGAAATGGATGCTTTATGGCAACAAGAATGAAAAATTGGGGAATTTTATCAAGGAATATGGTGCATTTGCCATCAATTGAAATTTTTCATCAAGGTTGAAGTCCTTACCAGAAAAAAAATTCTACTTTATTTTGTAATTAAGGGTTCATGCAAGAAGTACACAAGAAAATTATTTCTTTGTCATGAAGGAAGAGCTGATGAAATGGTCACAGGGATCTGTTCCATTAGAAGTCCCCAGGGTTAAAAATCTGTGCAATTTAACGTTTTTAACATGCTTTGAGACCTTCAGAAACAAGGTCTCTTTGGACTCAATGGGATGAATTAGCCTCCTCAAATAAGCTGATTTGAGCATTGTGCGTAAGACAAGAAACTATAGCATTAGGGGTCGGTTTGTTCTCTTGACTGGTTTCACCAGTTTGTGTAGCCTGGTGAAAAAAACAAATTAACTTGACTCCATAGACAGAGCAGAGCTGACAGTAAGTTTTTCATCTAAGTGCCTGCAAAGGATGACAAAGTGTTTAAACAACTGGACTTACATTATTGAGTACATTTAAAGTAAGCAGTAAAACCTTAAACATTGATTTGGTGTTTTACTGGAACAAATAGATTCAAAAATAGTGGTTACATGCTGAAAAGCACAGCTCTGGTGAAAATCTCCATATTTGCACTGAATAAATCCTCTCCCTCCTGGGAGCAGGCTGAGTTGGAGGGAAATGGAGTTATCAGTATCTGTTGTTAGGTTCAGGCTGTGCATTTGGTTTGATGATGATAGGCAAAAGGGTGGTTTGGGCTGTGTGTGAAGGAATCTAACAAGAAGCAATGGCCAACACTCCCCTGGATAGGAGTACACGGTATTTTAGAGGGAGCTGAGTTGTTGTTGATGTGCAGAGAAATCCACCCTCTTTGCCCCAGGACCAGGGGTCCTGGTGGTGGCATTGTGTATGGGGGGTGTCACTCCCAGCAACACTGCTGGCATCTCCATGAGCCTCAGGGCATAAGCCAAGGGTATCCCACCAGAAATGGGACAGTTGGCAATCCTCATTCTTGTGCAGACTGTGTGAAATGCACAGCATTCCCTAGAGCTTACAGGCACAGTTACAAATGAAGCAAAGATGGCAGGAATGACATTCCCTTGCTAATTATAGTGTGGTCCCATCTGTATATTTGGTGTTATGTCACCAGCTCCAGCCTGCTTTTTTTTTCTAGCAGGGAACTACTGCTGTAGGTCGAAGCACAGCACAAAAGGCTCCAGGCCTCTAGTAATGTTATATTCACTTGTTTAATGGGGGCAAACCAGCCACCACTAAGGGCTACCAGTTGGAAACCTGAGAGTATGTTGGCTGAAGTGTTTTTTAGGTAACTCGGCAGTCCATATTTAAAAGGCACTTGGATGTGGATAAATGTAACAGAGTACAGTGGCTGGACATCTCATTGAACCCCACTGGCTCCATTGGCAATTTGTGCATGGCAGCAAAGCTGTAAGCCTGGTTACATCCCTCCCACATGGAGAAGGTGTGAGAGCAGTTAGCTTCCTGATCATCAATGCTTTTCTTATCTCTAGGCTTTTTGGTGCAGTAGGTAGTTTGGGAAGACTTTGGGCTGTAGGACATGTGCATCACCCTCCAGCGATACCCCCAGAAGATGTAAAGACAAAACCAGCCTTCTAGGTCACCCCATGGGGTGTTTCCATTCAATATTCAGGGCTCTCATGAATCCTCCTTGAAGCCCAGATAAAGTACTGAGTACATATCTGTGTTTCTGCTGGTGGAATTTCCTGGCTCCTACCTATGAAATCAAGATATATCTCTGTGATTAAAAGACCTTAAATTTGCTTATGTAAGGGGTCATGAGACAGTACAGATGAGCCCATAGAGTGCTTTGTTTTTGCATGTCACACTTGTGATCTGTATTGGTGACCTCATGCTAAATCATATAGGACTGAGGATTTTTAATTAGGGTAGAGATGGTAGCCTCCAAATCTCATGTGACTAAAGAGTTCTTATAACTTTTACATTTATTATATATTCCAATTAGCATATTTCTTACTTTAATGTCTGTATTGCCCTGTTCAGTGTTGGGATCCAAAAAGAAGAGAACGTTGCTCAAACTTGAAAGCCTTGAAGTGAAAATAGACCAGAAACACAAGTAAAAAGAAGTGTTCCTAATTTAATTCACTGTTTTGGGTAAAAAAACAATGGACAAACCACAGATAATGATAGGGAAGCTAAAATCTCTAAACCATCCACCTTACTGGTTGTAACAGAGGTAAAAGAATTAGAAAAAGAGTTGTGTAAGGTTTTAAGCCATCCCAAATGGAGGCATATATGAGGAGGTGTAGAAGCACCATGCAAGGTTTCATCTCTTGGGACCTGCACCTATCCCCTAAACTTGACGCCTGTCTCTGCTCATAGTGTACTGGTGCACGGCAAGGGTGTTCAGCAGAGCTCATGTGGCAGGAGGGGAAGCAGTTGTCAAACAGCTTTACGGGTGAGGAGCTGAAACACGAAGGCCACGGTGTCTCTTAAAGTCAAGGAGAATTTGTACCAGCAGAAATAGGCTTTGGTTTCTTGTCATGCAGGAAGCCGTTGGTGGAGTAGGATTTTAACAAGTTCACAACTTAACAAGTCCCAGCCTAGTGTCTGGACTACCAGAATAGATTTTTTTCTCAAATAACCCCAAACGCTCAATGCTTTTGTCAAATTCCTGTCTCTCTGTACTCAGTGTCAGCCTCAGCTTAACAATGAAGGTAGTCCCAGAAAACTTCTCACAAATAAGCAGCTTATGCTTCCTGTTATGGAAGCAGCCTCCTACTGTCTTGTATATTAATTCTGTACCTGTAGGGCACTGCAGAGGTTAAATCTTCTCTACCTGGTTTTGTTGTTTCCATGGCTTTCATTTTTGGGGAATTTTCTCCAAGTTTCTTAAGGCTTAGTGAGAGCTATGAAGGCACCACCTCTTTCTTGGCCCTGCAACCCATGAGCAGTTCAGCTGAGGCTAGGGGATTTGTGTATAATGATTTAGAAAAGTTGTGAGTATAAATAGAAAGGAATTTGAGATGTTTTTCCCCCTCTGTAATTCAACACTCAATAGCTTCCCCTTCCACCCTGCACATAAGGTGCTGTACCAAAACCATGGAAAGAATTTGTGGAGCTTCAGACCAAGGAAGTTCATAAGCTAGCAGGCTTTTCTCTCACTTGCTCTTTTTTAATATCTGATAATATCATCTCCTCTGGGGAAGAGCATGGCCAGAGGATCTTACACATTTTCACCAGATTTGCCCCTGGACAGGGATAGTCAGGGCAGCCTCTGACTTGGACACAATATATAAAGGGCAGGAACCTGGAATAATGTTTGACCTGGTCTTTTTCCTTTCTCTTTCCTCCTTTCTCTTCCTAGTAGCACTTACTGCTGAGAGAACATGTTGAACCTGCTGTAAGTTCCAATGTCAGCCTTTCTTCGCCTTCCACATCTTGCTGTATGAGGGCATTGCATTGGGTTGCAGCAAATCTCAGACCAAGCTCTGTAAGATGTGCCCATTAGCCGGGGGTCAAGCCCTGCAACTGGCACCCTGAGCTCTGAGGCTGCTGTTGCATTTGGCAACAGTGCTTAGATCTGGTCCCAGGCAGCTCAGTAGCGACAGGCTTGCTTTGAAGTGACCCTCAGGTTCCTTTCTTCTCCACAGTCATCTTTGTCTTAATTTCTCCTGTGCTTTAAACTCTGCACACAAACACGAAGTAAACCTCAAAAAGCCTCATTTGTTCTAACAGGTCTTAGCAGTGTCTGCACAAATTCTTCATAGCCCCCATGATTTCAGCACAGTGATGGCTCTCTGTTCTGCACTTCATCCCCAAAGCTTGATTGAAAACTCCTTGTGCAACTGCAGTTACGCTTATTCAGGCACAGATAAATGGTGATCGCAACATATATTCACATACATTCATTGCCAGGCATTTGATGTATGGTTTCATTTTTGAATCTCAACTTCATTTTGCACAATGGTATTTGGGCATGCAGATTTACAAATCAGGCTCTGTCAATATTGTTTAAAGAACCCTCAATGCTTTTTGGTAAAAACCTGACTAAGTATTTGTTATATTTAGAGGCAATTCTGCTCATTGTCTCTTCATACTGAAGCTTTTCACTGACCTAGATTTTGCTATTCCATTTTCCATTTGCTGTCCCATGTTACATTTGCATGGAAGCAAAGTCTTTTGTCTTTTAGTGTTATCTTGCACTTGCTATTTCATCCACCAGCCAAAAGTGCACTTGCTGCCCTGTGATGGTGTGAACAGCTTTGCTGGAAATGATTGTATCATTGAGGATTCTGGCTTCAAACTAGAAGTAAAAAGCTATTGTAGGTGAATTCTTAGGCTGAATAGACCTGGAGGACCAGCCAGCAGCAGAAGAGCATGCAAAGAGAAAAGGTTTATGTGTTTTCCAGCAGTTGCAATTTTTATAGAAAGAAAAGAAACTTGGGACAGAATCAGAGACTGCCTTCCTTTCAGTTGAATGGAGTAGTCCTCTCCTTGAACGTATATTACAACTATCACTAAAGACACAAAAAACTACATCTTGGTTCTGCTTCTACTCTCAGTTTTAGCATGTCATTAAAGGGATACCTGTATTGACAGGAAGAGTTGTAATGCTTTTGAGGAGTTCTTATTATCGTATTACATGATGGTGGTGTTTATTGCAGTAGTGCCTTAGGGCTGAATTTACAAACATTGTGGATGGATTACATGGGTATTATGCCGCGCATAAACATTTTGCTGTGTGTTCCTGTTGAAATCGTCTGAACTGGACAACGTAAACAAATTAGCAGTATCACGGAAAACCTGTTTTTTAAGTCAACTTTCCCTGAAGACTACACTTGACTAAAGGACACTTGCAGTAACTCTCACATCCCCTGTGTCTCTACTGCTTTCAAAAATGTTTTTACTAGCACATATTAACCAAAACCTCTTCCTCTTCAGAAAAAAAAAAAGCAGGCATGTTTAAAAGTGCATTTGATCCAACTAGCTGGTGTATTTTTAAACATGACTGTGTTATGTTTAACAGCCTGTAAGCATATGTCAATTAGCTTGTTTCCGCAGAGTGCTGACAGAAGTGCCCCTGCCGCCGCCAGCCCTGAGGGGCCCCGGAGCTCGGCCGAGTCAGCAGAAGGGAGCATGTGCCCGCACCTTCAGCCCACTGAAATTCAGCACTGACTTCTCATGGGCAGTATTAGGATGCTGGACTTTGCTCTGGAATGGTGGATGTGAAAGCATGCCTCCTTCTGCTGGCTGCAGTCTAGGGGTAACCCACCCACACACAGCATGGGGCACCCACCAGGGCTCATCTGTCAGCACCCCAAATGATGTCTCCTATGATCATGCATGGGATCTGAGAAGGTTTTATTGCACACAATGCTGTTGCAGACAGAATAAATAGAGACTTTTTCTCACACTGCCATGAGATTGCACGCCTTCCCTGTGCCAGATATAGACTACATGGAGGAGAGAAGGTGCACATGCACATAGCTTGTAAAGCTCCACCGTGCCCAGACTAGGTAGTGAGCATGGCTGTGCAGGGCTGGGGTACTTCATGTGCTGAGTCATGTCCATAGCCATGCAGTCTCCTCACCACTCTGCTGCTTCCAGATCATGCTGGCCAGTGCAAAGGGAACATTTTAATCTGTTGTAGAAAGTGGCAGTGAGCTTTTTCTATAGGAGGCTGGCATGTGCTGCTGGATAGAGCCCTTGAAGTGTGTGAACTAACCAGTCTTTTCCTGTCAGGACCTTCTTCTGCATCCTGGCTATGGAATTGTGTGTAATGAGAAGTAAACAGGGTGGGAAGCACACAAGTCAGTTCTCAGTGGCATCATGCTGTGGGAATGCACATTGTTTTCCCACAAGGATGTACAGGTGCTCATCTATGCATGGCAGCTGCAGAACCCCGGGTGGGTGTTTGGTTGGGGTTCATCTGCTACTGCATGTGCAGAGGGTATGAAGACAAATACGTGGATAAAAGCAGAGTAGGTTTTCAGGGTCTGCCCTGCTGATGTGGGCTGCATGGCATACCTGTGTCCCAACCATACCCTGTATGCGGGAGCAGCCCTGGGCAGACAGACCCACCTTTGCTCCTGTTCTTCATCCAGGGAATTTGGGTCATCTTCCTTTTTTGTTTCATGATTAATAAATGCATGAATGACTCCCATGTCTTCTGGGACAGTGTTAAGAGTATCAGTAGAAATACCTAGCATAGACAGCATCCAAAAATAGGTCCCTTGTCCTGCCAACGTCTTGCACATGTCCTTAACTTTCCTGCCTTGGGAAGCAAGTCCTGGCACCCCACAGGGCAAGACAGTTTTTCCATTCACTTCAGTGGGTGCGGGATTTCATTCTGCCTTATAGACCTGTGGATTTTAAAGGGACTGTCCACTGGGCCCAGTTGAGATCTTTGCAGGGTTGAAGTGCTTTAAATTTTTAGCATTGACATGATGATCATGAGGAAAAAGTGTATGTTTTTCCCCTGCTCATAGGGCATGGTCAGACATGCTGCTCTGCTAGAGCTGCTCAGGGTCAAGTTGTTACTGGCCCTGGACCATTTCTTTTGGGTGCTGCGCCTTCCTGCCATGCAGCTTGGCTGCTGTAATTGGGGTTGTGAATCTGACCCACACTGACTGAAACACGTTTTTGAAAGTGAGGTTTTATAAATAGACCATAGGGACAAAAACTGTCTGTTCTGGAGTGGTTATGGGGCCAGGGAGAGGAGCTCGGGGCAGGGGAGGGAGCCCAACAGATCCTGGTGAACCAGCACAGCCTTCTATACAAAGCAGCAACCACAATTCCTGCGGCGAGCCCTCCACAAAGGGAAGGACGGAGAGGCCATGACCTGGGGTGTGGGCGCTCAGCTATTTTCTCCCTGTGAGACTGGCTCCCAGACCTTTGCTCACACAAACCCTGCCAGATGCTGTCTAAATGAGTAGTTGGAAATTATGTGCTCCCTCCCTGGTTTGGGCTGGGGCTGAATTTCACCTGCTGGGTTTGGAGAGTAAGTTTTGCGACTGAACATAATTAAGAGCATCAGAACCTGGCGCTGTGGGATCTAGCCTATCCCTCATAGCCAGGGTGATTGACACTGGATCCTTTGATTTCTCCAGAGGCGTCATAATATTTTAAACTTATTATTAATTACAAGTGTATTCATCTCTGAATAGTATTAACAGTATTTCAAAATATAATTTTATCCTATCCAACCCACTGGGAAAAAGAAAATAGGTTTGGATGAACTGAACAACTTTATAGACAGCGTGCTTTATAACCAGATGGATTTTCCCTAGTTAGTTCCATTTCCATCTAATATTGGCATAGGATTAAAGATACTGAATCAATGGCTGTAAAAGCTCACATTAAAAATTTGCAGCAAATGAGAAGAGAAAATTTCATTAGAGGCATAAATTGTAGCAACTGGGGTGCAGGCAACTTATTTTTAGTATTCTACCAGCAGTCACCTTTGAAAGTCTTTTTAAAAAAATGTTTTCTTTTCTCAGATGAAAAAAAAAAAAAAAAAGAAAAGAAGAAAATGACCTCTAATTTTTTGAAATATAGAACAGTTAATTACAGTAGGGAGTGATACTAATTCCACTGAAGTCAACTATGGCATTCTTTATGACATTGCAGGATAGTGCCTCTATAAAGAAATAATAAGGAAACGAGATACTTTAAAGTGAGGGGTTTAAAACGAACTGGTTCTGTTGGCCTCTTTTGTAAAAATACCTTAGAGCCACTTTTATCAAGTCAAAAGGTTCATTGAAAAGAGAGAAATTAAAAGATACTGCTCATGGAGCCTGGCAAAACATGAAGTTCGCAATAAATATCTCTCCAATCCAATTATAACATTCAAGCCAAGGAGCAAAAAAAATTATGAAATATAATGAAAGCTTTCTTTCTACTGAAAAAGTCTACTAGGAGGTGTCCAGATCCAAGGGAATTTCCAAGTCAGCATTATAGTGGGTAAAAAAATGTAATGTAAACGAGAGTGAAATAATCAAATTTTTCTGGTGGAAATAAGTGCAGTTGTTTGACGTAATTTTGACACACAGCATAATTTCAGCATCAACACTGGAGTTTAAAGGATCAGTGTGTCTTCATGAGATTTCTGTGCAGAAAAGCCATTCAACGGGAAAATCTAAATCAGACTTCAGTATGCACATTGGGCCTCTCTGCGATGGAAAGCCTTGTATTATATTAGTTGCAAATAGAAAAATAGAGATGACCCATTTTCAGTAATTTCTAAGCACCTTTTCCACTTGAAAGTCCAGTGTGATTGTGGCATATAAAGCACAAGAAATGCACTGTGTGAATGTTTTCAAGCTCACAAAATCAAACTTTGTTTTATGCCTCTAACACCAGCTTGACCATTTAAAGATGAACACTTGTTTTCAACAGTGAGTTACACTGGGCTCATGTTGCCATGTTTGTTTCAGATGTAACTTTTAATATCATGGGGATATATTCCAAACTATTAAAACAATTAAAGCAGGGCATGTCTTTGGCATTTTACTCAATCTTTTAGCCTGTATGAAATAGATTTGTAATTTTGGGTGCATTTCCAAATGGAGACAGATTCACACACCCGCACAGCCAAACTCAGCACAAGAACCAACAATTAAATGAAGCCTGAGATCCAGTCCAAAGGAGGCATATACTCAATTTAATTTTTAAATAGCTTAATTAATAGTCTCAGTTAAAGCAAAGAAGTGAAAATGGGTCAAACTATGTAAACATCGGTTAGAAAAACACACTGTCCAGCCAAAGCATTGTAGAAGTGCTCTTAAGAAGAATGGTTTTTAAACTTAATTTAAACATGGTTTTCTAACTTGGGTAAAAACTCAGTTCAGACAAGGCTTAAGCCACTTTTTTATGCCACAAAGAATTACTGAGGCATGCTGAGAGTTTATTTAGTCTTTGCTTGTTCTGAGGCTGTGTTTCACTCTGCAGTCATTGTTTGCTCCTTGCTGTCAGCATGTTGTTACCTCTCGGCAGCTCAGGATTCACTGAGAGCCTCAGTGTGTTTTGAAGCAGAGTTTAATCGCCAATGGGACCTGTACGAATGCTACAAAACATTGTTCACAAATATTTACTCGAATTTTGAAATGAATTGAGGTAGACTCTGCTATTGAACTCTTAGTGTTTGCTTTCTGCAAACATTCAGGTTCAAGTTCTTATTGACATGGCTGTGATGGATGGGATCCTTTACATAAGTCTCAAGGCCAGGAGGGTGCTTTTGCACCAGAGCAATCAGGAGTAGAAGAAATATCACGTGCCATATCTGAGCAGTCACTGCTAAGTAGCAGCCGTCAGATAATGAGAAGATACAATTACTGATTTATTGGTAGTACCTGAGTTCCAGAGGAACAAAATTTTAAAATTCAGAAAAATTCTCTCTCTGTTCCAGGGAAGGTCTCTATATACAAACAAAAATATGTTCTTTATTAAAAAAAATTTTTTTTTCAAAGTTTTTCTTTGTTTGTTATGTTTCATCTTACATGAAATAAGGGCAAAATCATTTGAAGGTGGTCGAGAATGTGTTTTTTAAGAATAATTTATTTAGTATGCAGTAACATTTGCATGACTCTGTATGTTTGTATTTTAAAGTTTTGTGCTTCAGTGAAGACAGTGATTTATTTGCAGATTTGCTGATTTACCCTAAACTTCCAGGGTTTTAATGTTTTTGGTTAGAGTGACAGAATGTTTTAAATTTGTTTGGGGCTTTTTATTTTTTTTGTTTGCTTGTTTTAGTCTGATTAAGTTAAGAGAGGTGGAATAATGAAGAAAAATTATAGCTGATAGATATAAAAACTTGCTCATTTTTGGCATTATGGTATACTGCTTTAGGAACCTGTTCCTGACATCCCCTTCATCCACACCTCTTACTGGTGTGTTAAATGTTGGGAGTTTGAACCTAAAATTTGGCCAAGTTGTATTACATAGAAGCATTCCCCAGATACCTCAATGTGCGCAGGGCAAGTCATACAACGTAAGCTCACTGTATCGGAAGGCATCACTGCTGTATACCAGCTATATGCTTGGGAGCATGAAGTCAGATTTTGGGGGAGAAAGCCACTGCCCGTGGCTTTTACTGGAGTTCATGTCTGGCAACTGAGACTGATCATTGTTTCGGCTTACCTGATCTGAACACTTCTGCTTCCATTGTAAAGGACATATTCTTCACAGTGGAATGAAAACCAGCTGGTTCTTCTCACCATCTGCAGTACCTCTGCAGAAGTAGGGAGACTTACCAAAGATCATCATAATGAGGAACGTTTTGTACTGATGATGGTCAAAATGCAAAACCACAATGGGAGAAAGGATTGTCTTCAAGGGAAACAAACAAACATTTTGGGTTGAAGAGCAGCCCAGATGAGATGGCTTTCTTCAGCTTGTCTGTGAGGTTAAACTTGTCAAAGGATTCTCTGCTAAGCATAGGAGATAATTTTATAAATGGCAGTTGGGCAATTAATGTTAACCATCAATATCAGAATGGCTTAGATTGCATGATTAACTAGTAAGAGTTTTGAGCTGGCTGGTAATTTTAGATTAAATAGCCAGGGAGCCAGTGACTTGAATATTGATGAATATCCTGTGTTTTATTAATATGCATTCTCTATAAATTAGAAGCTTAGTACACAATGAAGAAACCTAATGCTCTTGCTATTTTTCATTGCCACAGGTAAAGCTGAATAATTCATGGCAATTAATTTATTTCACTGATTTAGCCTTTTGGAGGGGGTGGGGGGGTGGAAGTTGAGCACAAGTAATCTGCAGGTATTTATTTTTTTTCATGATTATTTATTGTAAATAACTCACAAAACACATTTGAAGACTAATTCTTAGTTGAAGGAATTTTTTTGTATTCTTCAACTGGAGAAATTAGGAGGAATATGGGCAGAACTGCAAGTATCCCACTAGTCATTACAAGAGCCCAAATGAATTTTAAATTGCAAAAAAGCACAGCTACTTGCAAATACAACCCAGTTAGGATCAGACTCATGTTGATCTGTATTGATTGGTGCAATACTGGTTACATTACATGTTTCTGCTCCTCCTTCGATTAATTGTAGTTCTTTAGGACCAAGATTTTCTTATAAATATTTTTATGTGTGCAGAATTTGCTATCCGTACTTAGCCCCTAAGGCGTTAAAAATGGCATAGGTGAAATTCTGCCCCTTTGCAATCCAAGGGGAGATTTACCATTGATTTTGGAAGATCCAGGATTCCACCTACTGAAGGAAACATTCTTGAAAATCCTTTTTGTGCAAATAGAGCAATAACGCATCCAGCACAGATGACATTTTGTATTTGAGCGAGGCTTCAGAGAATCCAAATATAGATTCTAAATTCTTTTTTATGTAGGGGGAGATGGTGCAGCTTTAAGTACAAGATGAAATGTTGCAGCACTATGATCATTTGCCAGTTCTGCAGCTCAGGGTGGCTGCAGCTCCGTTTCAGTGTCATGCAGTCATATCCAGAGTAAGTAATATCCAGAAACACAAGAGGAGGAGGAGGCTGTATGATTACTGGCTCTCCCTTTTGCTGGTTCTTATAACATGATGCACAGTATTGAGAGTTGCATAGCATGCAATAAATTATTGGCTCACTATGCTCCTTCTATAGGTTTGTTTAGGGCACTACTCTAGTACCAGCTCTGGAGGATCATTTGTCCTTCCCAGAAATTCCTCTCAGATATAAACTTCTGGCTTGATTCGCAGAGGGAAAAAAAACAACACCAACTCCATGTCTTATTTTTACCGTAATTTCTTAGTGTACACAACAATTTACATTACAGAACTACTTAAGAAAATAGTTCTGGCAATATCTGGAGATTATTTTAATTTGTAGGTGAATGATTTTGTCAAGAGGAGGCAAGAGGTTAAGGAAGGTTTTTGTGTTTTTGTGACTTGTCAACATGAAGTATTAGCAAATGAAACACAGGGTCTTCCTCCTCTCCTTTCTTCCTTCCTTCCTCTCTTCTTTCCTGCGTTCCTTTTTCCTTTCATTCTTCCCTTCGTTCTTTCTTTTTTGTGTACAGAGAAGCTTCTGATCCGTTACCTAGCCAGATTATGTTGAATTGTGTTTGGCTGTAAAAGAAACCTAAAGTACCTCATCAAAAAGTATTGTGAGGTCCTCATTCACTTTTTCCATTTGTCTAGCACAGATGGTGCAGGAGGGCACCAGTCTTATTGATAGAATAAGGATTTTTGACACTTGGTTTTGATTTAAACAGACAAATCCTCTTAAGAAAATGTGTTCATTAGTTGGCCTAATTTACTAATGAGGAGAGGTATTCAGCATTGCTGATTTTAATAAAACTGTATTTATTTAACACTGCACAAAGCAAATGCTGGAATAACCTAGATTGTACCTGCAGTGAATTTGAATGCCTAGAGCTGAGACTTTAGAGAGGAGGTAGATACATTGCAACACGGCTAGGTTTTGCTGCAGTGTGACAATGTGATCTAGGATCCAATCCAGACTTCTCAGAAATCAATGGAAATTCTACCCTTGACTTTACTGGGCTTTGGATCCAGCTCCAGTTGTGCCAGAGCAGTAATGAAATGACTCCAGCTTGAGGGAAGAATTTTCTGTCTTAACAAATTCAGTGGTTTGTATTGATAAATTTATTTATATAGGGGGTCCTGATGTCAAGTTGGAATGGTTTTCACACATGCCTTTCTCTGACCCTCCCTCTTAATCACAGTTCCTTGAAATGAAATAAATTTCTGTTTTCTGACCACTAACATACGTCTCAGCTGAACAATGAAATTTCATAGATGATTATGATGTGAAAATCAAATTAATTGTAAGCTTGCTTAAAATGTGACCTGACTGTACACAAAAACTCCTTGAGCTTTCTGAACCCTTCAGCAAAATTGGTTGTGTTCAAAACCATGACAAAACATAAAACTAAGTCAGTTTTGTGTAATTTGGGGTTTTATTATGCGTACTTCTGCATCACTTCAGAGTCCTCGATATAATTCTTATTTGATCCTAAACTCTTACAAAGAGCCCAAGAATAGAAGATGTGCTGAGGTTAGGACCAGAAAAGACTATTTCCAACATCTATTGCAACCTGAGTCCCCCATAAACATCTAGGACTCAGCGAGAATCGTACCCAGCTCTTTTTGGTGGAAGTACAGTGGTGACCTTCTAGATTGATTAAAGACGTGACATTGATTGACTTTGAAGGGAGCCACATCCACCCTTCTTCTGCCAAAAAGGCAGTGGCTGCAATGTGAAGCCTTAAGAATGGGGCATTGCTCTTCCAAGTACATGGAAGGCATCCAAGGGTAACGGGATAATGCAGATAATGGGATAGGGTTTCTCCCCTCCACTCCCTCAAATACCATATAGCTAGATTTTAGCTATCTAGATTCAGGCCTTAGAAGACTTTTCTCTGATAGCTGTTTAAAAGATGAAATAGCTAAGGAAATGAGCTCTTTTTATAGGTTATGTAGGATGTTCGGTGGTTGAGAATGTCAAAAAGGACTGGTAATGTTGACTCCGCAGGGACCTTTAATGGTGATGGAAGATGATGCTGTGAGGACTGCTGTGAACAGCACAGTGGAAAGGACAGTGTGGTGAGGAAAGAGCTTTGTTCCTCTGGCAAACCCACCTCCGATGGTTTTACATGCTGTCACTTTGGGGTATCTAGTTTGAAAGATGCTAGAATGGCCCAATTTTCCAAAGATACACAGTATCTTAGCAATATCTGGTCTAAGGCACCTTTGGTGGGCACCGAGAAATATTGGTCTCTAAAATTGCCGCTTCTGAAAATCTAGACCACTGAACCTGATATGAACTATCAGAAACCACAGACAAGGGAACATTTATGTTGAAGAATGCATAACGTCTTGAAAACTACAAATCAAAATAATTCACCCTTTTATGTGTAAATCTCCTCTTTGATGCAGGAATTGAAAAGCTGTCTGGTTTCCTTGTAGGTTCCATAAGCAAGCAGCGTGCGACTGTATCCTCTAGAATGCTATTTAAGTGCTATTTAAAGTGCAGACCTGTTAAGGTCAGTCAAGCTCATCTGTATGCTAAACTGAACCCACCAAACTTACACCTAAAATCGGCAAGCAAGGAGGTCTCGAGTTCCATAGTTCCCTTCTGACAAGGGTACAGCCTGACAAATGGTGAAGCACTGGAATATCAAAGTGCCTTTTCAGGAATAACAATAAAATCAGAGGCAGAAACACACCAAGTCCTGATACAGGTGTCTGCTGTTCTACAATAGTCTTTCTCAGGTATAGCACCATTGGCTCGTTGCAAGGGGGCAGAGGCAGGAGCTGCAAACTGCCACAATAGCATCAGCAAATTTAGATCCTTCATGGTGCATTTTGGAGCTGGTAGAAAGACTGAAAAGTCACTGCAAGAAGCTCACGAGGAAGGGATTACTGTAACTTGCTGGATTTACTGTAAGCATATTGAAAAGAAACTTTTCGATGCAAACATGGAAAGGCAGTGTGATGTGTTTTGCTCATATTCCAGTTGCTTTCCTCTGTCCTGGTGCCTTAATACAGATCCTGTTGAAGTCAATAGCTGTCTTGACTTTCAGAAGGATGATGCCCCTAAATAGCTACTTTAGGAAGTGTACTTTGCTTGGTGATAACACAAAGCAGAGGGTGGATGATTAACACCAATTAGGATTATTTAGGAGAACCTAGAAAACAATAGGTCCATAAATCTTTGTCTTATCAATTGTAGTTCCTCCTGAGTAATTTAGTCATCATTGGTCAACCTGTGTGTTTCACTGTTTGTTAAATAGAGATCTGATTGATGTTAACTGAAGTTTTGTGGAAATGTTGAAGGTACAATATGACTTAGTAAACCAGCAGAGTGTTAAAAAAAAAGAAAAAGAAATCTGTTGTTTTTCAACGTTTCTAATTTATAGCAAATCCTCTACAGTTTTTCCCCAGGTTATATTTAGTAAATTTAAGGTGACTATAATAGCCTTGCTTCTCTTGGGTTGCACTTCAGTTCTATTCCAGTGTCTCAGTTTGGAGCCTGGGTTGGTTTTGCAGTAAGCCCCTGATTGTCTCCATTTGCTGGTCACTTGTGCAGCTGCAGAGCAGCTTCAGTGTGCACAGATTCCTTCCAGAGAAGACCCACTGTAGAGCTCTCTCCAAAAGCAAGCCAGGGCTTGGAGCATTCAGCTCTGATCCAAGGGGTCAGGCACACCACCACAAAGTCCTTCAGGGTGTATGTAACCCTGCTTTGCAAGAGGATTGCTATCAAACTGCCCAGCCTCAAGTGGAGTTGTGCTATAGAAAAGGTTAAATGCTTTATGTGACACCCTTTTTTCGTAGTGACTGGCAGTCTTGTGACTCCTGCTCCTCTTTCTTTCACCAAGACTTCTGGTTCATTATCCTTTCTGTTCATTAACTGCCCCATCTTCTGTGGCTGTTCCTCCTTGCTGCTGTCATTTTCTTCTTCTGCTTTCATCACTTTTTGTCATCCCTTTTCCAATTTCCAACCTTAGTCTCCCAGAAGACCTGGAGTGGTGACACCTGGATGCAGAGGAGATCACACTGCTTATAAATCTGAATCATAAGGAGGCCAAAAGTTTCTTCAGAAGCAGGAGGTAAGCCAGGACTGCTGGTGGGTGTGAGGAACAGGAGCAATGCCACATTCGTTTCAGAAGATGAAGGCAGCATTCCTGAGGATGGAGACTTTGGGGCAGTATCACGATCCTGTACAGGAAGCTTGAAGAGATGTTCAGTGGGGGAGCACACCGTCCAGCCGGCTGCTCTGTTTGGTTTAGTATATGGACCTTTGGGGTCTGCACACCAGAGACTGAAAACTCTTGACTTACCCTAAATTCCCTCTTTGTGGACCTCTGATGTGATAGGAACAGCACAAAAAATACTATATACCTGCTCTGCTGTAATTTTTTCAGCCTGTTAACTTTCCCAGGACTACTTTCTGCTCAAATTACTGGAACTTAATTACATGAGGCTTAATTTCAGTTGCCTGGGCAGCTTTAAAAACCATATATTCAAATTTGAACCACAAAGGCAGAATTTTGGGAGCCTCTTTGTCCTCTCATTTTGTGTTAGTTTAAATGAAGAAACTGTGCCTGTGAATCTCTGCTTCATTGCACCTATTCCAAGTCAGTCGCACTTTGGGAGAGACTTCCCAGACTCTCAACAGTTTAAGGGGAACACAGCCTACACTTATGTTTTTAGTTTATGTTTTTGAAACTGTGCAAACAATAGATGTTTGTCTTCTGCTTATGCATTTTCTTGTAAATAAAATGTGTTGAGACCATAGATGGAGTTACACTGACTTTATGCTGGATAAAAATTTGTATTGACATTTTACACAGACGTGTTATATTATCTGTACATTTTTCTCTTAGATATTGCTACATTTAATTGCAACAACAACAACAACAAAAAAAAAAAAAGTAAAAGGGAGAACCAAGGGAGAAGTGTGGAGGAGAAAGAAGAGGAAAGGACACAGATGGGGAATGGTGGAGTTGGAGGATAGCACTAGCTATCAAAGCATTATCTGAGAATTCTTATGATTAGGACTTAACATCTTTCTGACCTCTCCATTTCATTATGATCTTCTGCTTAGGTGATAAGTAATAAATGGCCTCTAAATTTTATTGCATTTGATAACTTTCTTTTTGCATTGGTTTATTCGCCTCCATTAGATCTTATCTGTGTTAAGGCATGAAGACTTAATGTTTCTGCTGAGGCTGACTTGTTCTGGTATATCTGTGTTGTTATTTAGCTAGTAAGTGTCCCACAGCAATTCATCGAGTAACACTTCTATCTATCACACTGGGATGATCAAGAATACATCGCAGCTGATGTGTAAACACCGATGGGTATCTGGGGTTGGGCACCCACCTCCAAGTCAGCAGATAAAAAACTCTCCAAAGAGCCAACAAAAGAGGGCTTTTTTTAAACATCCCAACCCACCAGTGGATTATCCTTAATGCATTGGCATTATTCCCCTTCCTTCCTCTGCAGGAATGTTCGCCTGGCTCTGCAGCCCTGGGGATTTTTCTGTTACAGCATGCAGAAGAAATGAAGTGCAAGACTGATTTGTAATAGTTCACAGCACTTCTTTTCTCTGCAGCTTGGGATCATCTTATTTACCTCCAAAGAGGCAAGTGTAGTAAGCAGCACCTCTTTTTCAGGAGTAATGTTGCCTCATCAGCATGGCCATGCACGAGAGGGCTCCTTGCAGGGGCTGGCTGTTGTTTCTAGGAGCGCACTGACATATCTTCAAGGGCTGAGGGTTCAGCTTCTTCTGCGTGAGAGGGGAAAGGAAATGACCTTCACCCAACTGAGCGGGGAACAACAGGAAACCTTCACAGCCTGAAGCTCCTGCCATTTCCCACCCCCCATAATCCGGCATTCAGGGACCATTTTGACAAACTGTCAGGGGTTTTGTTGGGGTTTAGCTGCCGCAAATATATTAGCAAAGTATGGTGATGATTCATGGCGAAATGGTATACACTGATTTAAGTGATGGACTAGTCATTCTGTAATGGACTTGAGAATTCCCAATCAGATTGTACTTAGTTTTATCAAGCAGGAAGCTGGCAGGCTATGTTTTAATCAACTGATAGCATCGCTTGGCAATTGGCATCCAGCTAGTGAACAGAGTATTTCTCAAAGACCAGCTCTCTCAGCTGCAAACAGCAACATCCACTGAGATGTTTCAGGTTTACCTCCTATTTCTGTTTAGCATATTTCTTTCCCAAATGAAACTTTCAGCTGGAAGTTCAGAGAGATGCAGCACATCAGTTCCTCTGCTGCTCTTTCTCCAGTGTTAGAGGGGGAATGGATGAGGCAGAACACATTTGCTCCACCCTCCAGGAAGCTATGTTGAAACAACCTCCTGGATATAGCAGAGAATCTCAGAACCATGCAAATTCAAGAATTTGATGCTGGCACAAGTTTTTGAGTGTTCACATTGTGTAGGTGCACTAAATCTAAAACGTGGGGCCACACTAGGCCAGACATGGCCTTTTCTCCTTTGAGTCAGGCTTTTTCATGACCCATTATCTACTTTATCACCAAAGATGTACCCTGTGTTCTGACCTGTGCCAATAGACAGCAAGAATGGTTTCCTTTCTGATAAAACTCATCAGCATCTTCATTACTTCTGGGAAAGGCCAGCTCCCATTGAGTATCTTCACAGTACAAATAGCTACTTAAATAATTTCCTAATCAGGATTTGTATTCTATCACAACTATTGAGTGTGCAGCCATCTACACCTAAGTAACTACACTCAAGCACAGAGTCAAACCTGGGGAGCTCGTTTGTTGTGCCTAGCTCCTGTATAGTAGTTACTGTGCTTAGCAACCCACCTCCAATATAAATATATCTGCTACTCTGAAGAACAGGCTTTGAAAAGCACCAGAAGGGATCACTCCCCCATAAGGGTTTTTTCCAACATTGCAGAGCAGTTAGGATTTTCAAGGAGAATTTTTTCTCCCAGTTAGGTTTCCCATCCAGTCAGATCAAGATTTCACCCTGTGCTGGAAAAGCTCTGGTGCAACTTGCTGCTATGGGTCATGAACCCCATCTAAAAATGGGTTCTGTCCAAACTGCTCTTGAGCCATGCAGGCATGGAGGGAGATAGCATATGTCCATGAAGCTGGCTATAGGGAACCATCCATGATGTCTTTGCATAGGGGTCAGTGGTCCGCTAGCCAAAATATATAATCCTGTTGGTTTAAAAGTGATCAAATATTTGGGGCCCTTGGAAAAGACTGATGATTGACAGGATGCAAAATAATCATATTCCCCAAAAGTAATAAAAATGAAAGTGAAGTATAAGGAACAGAACACTTCAGCAGACAATATCACCTGCCTCAAAAACTGACGTTAAAGTTTCTAATGTTAGAAGCACCAAAAGGACATGTGAAAGCAAAGCTGAAAAGAAGTCTTCTGTCTTCTTTCCCTGCAGCAGAGAGCATATCATTTCCCAGGGGTCATTTTCTGTGTAAAAATTCCTATTTGTACGTTTTAGATATTAAAATAAAAATGTATCTTGCAAATATATCCAATAAGTCAATTTTAAAGCAAGTTAATTCACATATCCAAGCGTTATCACAGAATAAGTGGGAAAAATCCCCCAGCCAGATGTGAAGAGTCTAATCTTGACATTCTTGCTTTTTGGGTTCATTTATTCCAGTGTTTGCTCACTTTTATGAAAACTTTGCTGATGGAATGATCTATTTTTAAGAGCATCTCTAGGGACAGGAGGCCACATTACAATATGTCATTCAGGCAGTCTCTCCCAGATCATAAACTCTATGGAAACAGAATAGCACTGGAATAGCAGATTCCTCCTCCTTTTCCTTTTTCTTAGCATACCTTTTCCAGCCCAGTGTACTCTTCCTCATACTATCTGAGCCCATGCAGGCAGGCTGCTCATCTCCGTGTTGTAGAGAAATAGACTGCAACATGCATCAGCCCTTGCTCTACCTGGCTGGCTCATCCTGTCTCACATTACCTCATACACAGATTGGGATTTTCCCTTCTGTTTCTGGGCTTTCACTTGTATTACCTCGCTTTTCATATTTTGTGTCTATAGGTGCTACTATGTGAACTGATGAACTGGAGAACTGATCCTGATGAAAAAAATACCTGAAAATAAAAGCCCAAGTTTCAGACTGTTTTCCCTTGTCTGAATCACTGCATTTCTGTCAAAAAGTTGGCCACTGATCCATTTATGTCCACATAGACAGGGCTTCCACTTTTAAGATTCATTGCCTGTTATCATGGAATTCTGCTAATTACCATAGAACCTTGCTAGCAACTTGCTTGAGACACCAATTTCAATGTAGTAAAGCACTTGCAACTTGCATAAATCTCAATGTGCAAATCTATGTGCGTCCTTTGAGTAAAAATAGGTTTTCTGGGATCCTGTTTCTCTAGATACTAACATTCAAATCTAAAGCCAGGTCTTCAATTCCCAGCTCATCCGGTTGACCCCAAAAACCATAATAAATTTTATTTTGTATGGTAAATCTGTTCCAGGTTACCACACCCACTGCATATTTCTGCATGTAGGAATTGTGCACCAAACTATCTGGTCTAACTAATACTAGGTTATTGTGCCTACTACTGCACTTACAACACAACTTTGCAACAGGAAAATAATCCTTGTCTTTTTAAACACTGAGGAGAGCAGAAAAAAGGACAACATCAGGTCTAAGCCTGCTCTGACAATTTCTCATTTCCATTTATTCAGAAAAAAATCATAATTGAGACTTAAGAAAGAAAGAAAAGCCCTCCATGACTTTAAGTGTAAAATCCATTTTAGTAGCAGGAAGCTGTTATATGGTTAGAGCAGTTATTTTTATTGTCTGTCTGGGTATAGTTTTTAACTGCAGGCACAGAATAAATCAATAGTGTCATAAAGCTACTCTCACCCTCTGCCCTTTCTAAAGGGACATTGTTCAGTGTCTGTGCTGGATGTGACACAGACTACTGCTTTGATGCGCAGAATTACTCCACAACTAATGTGCTAAGGAGAGCTGTGAGTGTGAACCGTATTTACCTGTGTCTCTTTGTCTGTATCATCTCAGAATCATCAGATTAAAAGCAAAATAAAACATGGATACATACAGAAAAATGTGCAGAAGTTCTTCATTGGAACAAAGGGTCATTCAGGTTATTCTCTTAGAAATTATATTTTCAATGAATTAGTCCATTCATAAATCTCCTCAAGTGACATATTTCCTAGACTATCCAAGAAGAGAAAGCATACAATGATTCATAGGAGAGTCCCCACAACTTCAACCTGATTTCAATCTGCTCCTTAATACAAAGGAAGGACATGGCAGGATCTGAGTGTAGGAAGTTGAAGCAAGATAAAATTGCCCTGGGAGTGAGACTTTTTAATAGCAAGAGTAGCTAACGGCTGGAACAGTTGGTTTAGGAATGTGGCAGATTTAGGATTACTTTCAGTCTCTAAATCAAGAGTGTTTCTTTCTAAAGATATGTAATAGCTTCAGCAGAAGTTATGGCTTTGATGCTGAAATGAGTGGATGAAGTTCTTCAGCTGTGTTACATAGGAAACAAAACCAGATGATTATGATGGTGCTTTTCAGCCTTTCTAATCCATTAAATCCTGGTCTGGGGCCTTTCACATGTTGGGGTTTAAAGCAGCTTCTAAGGTTTTCTGGATGGTTTCTGCAGGCAATACATGTTCCAGAGCTGGCTCTGACAAACCCATCCAAATGAGTGCCCAGAATTTACACACTTTATAATTTATATATGAATCACTGCCTCTGAATGCAGTTCCAGATCCATTTCTCTGTGTGGCTGTGCTCACTTTATTCTAAGCAGTGGGGATTTTCTTTTGCAAATCAGATATGCATCTGAGCCAAAATATGCACCATGTGCCACTGGACACGCCAAGAACAGTAATCCCTAACATGGGCCACAGAGAAGTAAACCTTTATGGATCAAATTCTTAAAAGATTTATTGTCAGCAACGCACATTGTCAAGTTATTTCATCACTCCTCTCCTTGATTGTGCATCACAACTTCCCCAGGTTGGCACTTCTGACAAAGGCATGAAAACTGTACTTGTGCTGCAAGTGGGAGGTGGAGACAGAGAAAATCTGTGCTCTGTCTGAAGGACTCTGTGCTGAGACAGCTCTATTTTCACATCTAGTCACAAACTGATCAGTATTACCTCTGTTATTTGTTTTCAGGATGGCTCTCAAGAAATGGAATTAGAGTTTGAATTCAGTAAGATTAAAGAAAGTAACCCATAAAATAATGCAAGTGGTTTCTGCAGGTAGTACCACTCATGTGTAGCTTAGTGCTTAGTGGACAGAGACCACAGGATTTTGCATACCTCTTGGTGAGCATGAAAGTTGTTGACTGTAAATACCGTTCATCTGGGTAACCTAATCTTTGTTTTCCTTCCCTCTGCAAAATGCTTAGTGCTGGATTTTGATGTCTATAAATACTGATTTGGATTTCCCTTCCTTTCCTCCCCACACTCTATTGAAAGCAAAGCCATCTCAGCCCACCACGAGTTGCTGACTCCTTCCCTCCGGCTCTTCCCCATTCCCGCCGTGCATGAGCTCGGTTGCGTGCGGCCCCTCAGCTTCCCCTCGGGACACTGTCACTTGGGAATGAGAATAACAAATGTTGGGGAACAAATGAGACCCCAGCGGGTATGAAAAACAGTTTGGAAAGAAAAAACAACCCACATGAACTTCCTGGATTCTCAAACTTTTTCATAAATAGCCAGTGGCCTCCTGTATAAGCAGCAAGAAGCAACAACAACAATAAATTACAGTAAATATCATGCTGCCATAAGTGACAGCAAACGAAACCCACTGCTGTTCAGAAATGAATTGGAGGAAATATTTCTTAATCTCTTTTTGTATTATTCAGCCCTCTGTAATGATTTATAATACTAGAAGAGAAGTCTCTATACAGGGCTGTTTCTTAATCATCTGTCTTAGCATCTTGCTATTATCTGCATGTGTCTGTGCTTTGGTGGGGGCTTCAGCACTGCTTGATGCAATGGTTTCACCATCAGCTGCCTAACTCGGTGCACGATGGCTGTGCATGGGCTGGGGTCGGGGCCTTGTGTGCTCACCCTGGGAATAAACTGATTTAATGCAAGGGACATCTCAGTCTTTCTGTGGGACCCTGTTCTCTTTAGGGACAAATCTGCTATTAGGAGGAGATGGTTTGAAATAGGAAAGCTGAGCAAGGGTCAGCCCCATAGTGGTGCCTTGAATGAAGGTGTTGCCCCAGAAGCTGTCTGATTTGAGCCCAGTCGGCTGTAAATAATCTCATCCGTCATACATGGGGTCTTTGGTGCTGGTGTGTATCAGATGGATGCCCTCCAGATGAGTCTGTCCCCCTGTGAGTCTGCAAGCACACTTGCTATCAGCACAGGAAAATAAAATGGTGGGGGATAAATTAAACTGGGAACATGGTATCAATCGCTGCTGTCTTTGTCAACTTATTACCAAAGATTTATACGTGATGCAGTACGAACTGCTCACTGACACATTTTAATTTAATTAAATTTCCTGTTGGATTGATGTCTGATCAATCAATAATGTTAATGTTTTTGCAGTTTAGAGATTAAAGTGTGGTTGAGAGGATATTGAAATACTCTAACATCCAGCTGCCTGGGAATTTCTTCTTCTGCTTCCATTTCTCAGAAAGACTCTTTTAGGTGAGGATGCATCGTGGGGCTTTCCATGTTCCTACGCCAAGCCTGAAAGCTTTGCCCCATCCTGACAGAGGGCAGGGGAGCTGTGAAGCAGTGTCACTTCTCAAAAAAGACAGAATTGCATACAGCTAAGATCTGGGTTTGTGTAAAATCTGTATAGCTCTGTATATTTTCTCTCTGATGTTCAATACAGGAGAAAGTTTGAAGAACAGGCCATTAATGACCAAGGCCAAGAGACTTCTGTTTGCTACGTGGTCCATCAGCAGTGTAGGGGTTGCACCTTAGGTTTTGAACCTAATTACCACCAAGGGTCTTTCCTTCAGAGATTCTCCAGTCCACTCCAGATCCCACTCAGTCCTCTAGCCTCCACAGCCTCTTGAGACAATGAGTTCCCCAGTTCAGCTGCTGATTTCTAAGCTGCCATCTGGGATTCAAAAGGATGTTGGTCTGGAGCTGAGTTTAACACTTCTGGAAGCTCCTTGCTTGCCTAAATTTCTCACAGATGAGCTAATTGTACCCCACCTTCTTCAGGCTGTGAAGATAAAGAGATGCTGTAGCATGTCCACAGAACCTTTTTTTACCTCTTATTGCCTTGTTTCATTTAGTGCCTCAAATATTTCAGCAGTGAGGTCAGAACAGGCTTTAACTTACTTGGGGAGTTATTCAGTGCTGGCTTTTCTGTGAGGTCTTGGGGTCTTGCTTGGTTCTTTAAAGACTTATGGCTGAAGATAAAATTACAATCCACATTTTCAAACTTGTAAAAGTGTGAACCCAAATTTCATCATAGTTGCAGCTGTGGCCATAGTCTCAATAAGTCAAATTAATTTGTCAGGTCTTAACACCATCAAAACTCCGGTCTGCAGGCTCAAGCATCCCTCTCTGGTCTCCAGGTGTGTACCATAGCTGGCTCTGTGCTATGCAGGGTGGTTATATTATGCTTGTATTTAAGGGAGCATTAAAAGGGGCAATTTCTACCTAGCTTTACTTCAAAATCTGTAAAATCTTTCTACGTTTTTTCTCTTAAGGATGCTCTGATGACTGTTTGCTCTGTACCTGTCCCTCAGACAGCTCCAAAGTAATGCACAGAGGGAAGAAGGGAGAGAGAAGGAAAGGAGGGGGGCGGGGGGGGGGAGAAAGAGCAGCTCATTTTCCACTCTAGCACAGACACCTGAGGGGTAGAAGTCAGCATCTTTTTGACAGTACAAGAACTTGGTAATTTAAAACAGGAAGCAAAAGAAATGCCGTGACCAAGTAACTTTGCCTTGACCTCCTCCTAAGAAAGTCAATGTCTTTAAAGTAAACTGGAACTTCTTGCTGGAGTTTATTTGGATGTTAGTTGCTCCTCACCTCATTAGAACAGCAGTACTTCAGCAATGTGACAAAAGATTTAGTCAGGTTGTAGGATGCAATTAAGCTAATTTTGGGGGAATAGCAGTTTGGTCTGCAAGAGTCTGCTTTTGATTTTTGTTGTGAGCTTTACAGACTTGTGTCTCACTATTGAAATACCCTTTACTGCAGAGTTTATTCCACTGAAATACGTCATGTGTGTTGAGTTTTGTTTCTTGTTATGTTGTAAGCTCCACCAGACCAATGAGGGGTCAGATTGCCTAAGGTGCCCACCTATGGCTGAGGTGAGGGTGGTTTGGAGGGGGTGTCAGTGCCTCTGTGTGTGCATGCACCTGTGTGGGGAAGGCAGGGGAGAAAGGTAAGTTGGTCCCACTTGCTGAGAGATCATCTGAGAAATAAGTTTTATTCTTTTTTTTCCTTCTTCCTTTTCCCTTCCTCTATCTCCACCTTTCTTTCTCCCCCCACCCTTTTCTGTGGGCTTCAGTGCCAGTATCGTCTGTGGTCCTGACCATCAGGGGTTTGCTGTGCCCTTTTCAGTACAGTGAGGAAGAAGAAGTACACTTCTGGATTTTTGATGCACAGTGTCTGCAGCAGCTTGTGCTGGTAACACCATCTCCCAGCAACTGGATTTCAGCTCTGCTTGCTCATGTCTTTGCTGGTTTCAGATACGCTGTTTCACAGCCAAAAGGCATGATAAGCCCTGAGAAAATGGTGTCCCAGGGAGCAGCCCAAGCTTTTGCCCCATTTGATGGTTGAGTGTTTGTGATTTAGAATTCCCTTTCTTGCTCAGTCTGCTGCTTTGCTCACTGGGCCATGCTGGATTAGACCCTGGTCAGTTTACTAGTTTGGGGGAGCTTAACCTGTAAGGAAGGTGGGAGTGCAAGTCCCACGATCCTCATCCTGCAATGAAATTCATTTAGACAGCGTCACCAGACTTTAGAGTTGTTCATCTTACCCTGAAGAGTAAATTTCTATAGGAAAGTAATTTATGATCTGGGAGGGCTGTTACTTACAAGCTAGTAAAATAACTTTAGCTGGACTTTTACTACCTTCAGCAGCAAGCATCCATGCTGAAGCCAGGAATGAGTATTTTCTTGCTTGCTGTGATACAGCATGATCTATAACAGAGCCACATGGGTTTTTGGCTTGCATTCATCTTGTTTCCATGCAGTGTGCTTAAAAAAAAATAAGTGATCTCTACTTGCAGTGTTTACAGTCAAGTCACGTTGTTTCAGCAAATGCATGAGCTTTCTGTAATTTATGCATGGGTAGGATCAGGATGGCTCCTAGCATAACTTGGGCACCCTGCTTGAGATGTGTTCCCCCAACTTTAGATGTCCAGAAATTAGCTGTCTCCTCAATGCCAATAATCCAGGATCCCTCCATCCAGGTGGCATGAATCGTCCTTTCAAGATAGGTTGTTGGCAACCATCAAGATAGTTGATGGCAAGTGAGGTTGGACTTGGTGCTTAACCTTTAGACCACTAAAAAAGGTAATCACAAGTGTACTGTATTATAACCCTCACAGTTACATCTGCACCCTTCACTGCAGAGGGATTCCTACCTGATTCTGCTTCACAAACTGAGTACTGCTGACTATTGGCTTCAGCATGGAAATGGGTTACCTACAGGTGGCTGAGTCTGGGTCTCATCACACATTTTTTCCAAGTAATTAAAGCCAGAGAAGCACAGAAACACCGGGCCAAGCATTCTGTAAGAATAACGTAAATAACAAAATGACTGAGGCCCATGCTGGTGCCACTCTGATAGCAGAGCAGAGTTGGGCCCATGTCATCACTTGTAAAGCATCCCTCGTAAAGTATCCCTCAAGAATGCTGAGTGAGCCTTAGCTGAAATTTTCTTGGGTCTTTCACTGGGTCTTTCTAACCTTTAGACGAAGAAAGCTGCTTTACCTTTTACCATATTCAGCACAAGAGAAGAACTGCAGGACAAATGTTTGAGAATGCCCTAGTCAGCAAATTAGAATCCAGATTACTTCTTTTATACAATGACTTATGACCTCTCTTCCAGGCCACAATATGTATTTGGGAGTATACACCAACAGTTGGCACTTTCATGCTAGCCACAAGTAGCCAAAGCCACTGGGTTTTGCGTTATGCATAGGTAAGGCAAATCAAACCCCTTTGCACCCATCTAGCATGTCTGAAGGAAAAGCAAAATGTTTTAACCTTTATGTTCGGGAGCTGCTGGTTGTGTCCTGAAATTCACTGCGTTTGTGATTATGCCCTCAAAAATAAAGTTTTGAGGAGCTGCATGCCCTCCTGCTGCAAAAGCCTGCATTAGGCTGTGAGCGTGTTTTGGTCATTATGAATTCAAAAACTGGGAGAGATTAAAGGAAAAATGAATGTGTAAAGAAAGCCCCAGCTGAGTGGTCTTCAGATCCTGCTAAGAAGCGCTCAAAAGACCAAAGCTTTGTGTTTAGGTTCAGACCAGGAGCCTCAAAAAGTGGAACGGATGAGGGAGAAAAATGGCTAGTTTCTCTAAGGGAAAGATTTGCTCCAGTTTCTACCATAGTGCAAGAGATCTGGACTTCCCAGGTGGAAGGGAAATAAAGAAGAGTAGAGATATGTGGGTTGTGCTTTCCATGTATATTTTTAATTATGGCACATCTATCATTCTTATCACTGCCTTGAGCAAAAAAAAGATAAAACAGCAAAAGCAATAGCAAGATTTCCACACATGTAGCCAGCCTCAAAATCAATGGGAGTTTGGTATCTAAATACCTTTAGAAACCTGATCACTATTTCCCTGAGGCTCCCTGTGAATATCACAACCTTAAATCCTGGTGGATGTCCTGATGTTGCTTAGCCTGTGGAAGGCAGGTGTTGCAGTCAGGACAGCATTTGGTTTGTAATGTGAAGGGCTAAAAAAATGTTCCCTTTAAGATTGGCCATCTTAAGACTGCATACTCTTATTCTTCAGCATCTCATTGGTTACAGGTAGTGTTTAACCATTTACCAGCAGTCACTGAGAAGAATTTGGTGACTGTCCAGAAATGCATTTTAGTAAATGTTCAATACCCCTCACACATTTAAATATTCCATGGGGGAAAATGCAAAAATTTACTAAGTCTTAGTAGGAGAGGAGGAACAAAAAGATGCTGTTTACATTTACTCTTCTGCATACAAGTGGAACCAATAAATATTCAGATAAATTAAAAACCCAGTTTCCAATGAAGATGAGGGATTCTGATGAGGTCTTGCCATGCGAAGGATGTGAATGAGGAATCTCACCGTGCCTCCCTTCCCATCCTGCCGAGGTGGCATCGCAGCACATGCTTATCTTGCTGTTGCGCACCGGAGGCAGCTTGCCCAAGGTTAGGTTACATGAGTGACTTGCTTAGCCAAGGTGACTCCTCTCATCTGTTACATATCAGAGGGTTATAAATAACAAAGCAACCTCCGTTTGATCAGGCAGGGGAAGCTGACAGCCCCCTCCCTCCTTCAAGATGCTGAAACGATTACACGCAGGAGGAAGCCTGCGAGTGCTTGTGTCTATACTGCAAGACAGGGGATGGGTTGGTCTTTGCTCCTCTTTAATTGGAGTTTATTGGTAAAGCAATCCCATTTTTCTGTTCCTGGAAAATCTGGGCTGTCAAAGCCTAATTCCTTGGGCCTATCAAGTGTGAGATATGTTTACCAAGTCCCTCCAAGATTAGCTGGGTTGCTATCAAAACCAAGGAGTATATTTCTATCAATGAACACCACTATGACAAGGTCTGTCCCCTGAGACAAACGGCCTGTTCCATGGAAGCTTTAAATAGGAGCTATAATGGTAGTGAGCAGCACTGAGTTGAATAATTAGATTGTTCTTCATAAATCCTCAAGTGAAGACTTCCAAGCAGGTCCATTATGTGTGTCGTATGTTAGCACTGAGCTTTATGTGGTGTGGACACTGCTCTGCGCCTGGCTGCTGTGATGGGTGAGTAAATCACCAAAGATTGGGACAGGAGGAGTACAGCTCTTTCCTCTCCTGCCTTTTTCCCCACAGAGATCATCTGCTCCGAACTGAAAACGCCCGTATTATTTATTTTATTGCTCAAAGGGTTTTCAAGAAGACTAACTGCAGTAATCTCTGAATATTTATGTTTTGTTTGTTTATATTCAGAGACTGGAAAACACACATATTTTGTTCACGTCCCCAGACTGGTTCATTTGCTGATGCACTTAAAACACCCTTGCAGATCCATTGAGAGGTACCTTCTTCCTCAAAGGGATGCAGTCGTATAATAGCAGCTCAGTATTATCTCTACATATCCTTGGTGGGATTTCCTCTTGCCAGCTGAGAACTTATTTCTTCCTAAAAAAAAAAAAAAAAAAAAACAAAAAAACCCACAACCTTCTCCTTTCTCCCATTTCAATTACTCAGGTTTTCTCTTTTTCTTTCTCTCTGTCTTAGCTACAAAAAAAAAGTCTCAGATAAGCAAATGGCATCTAACCCTTATGGGTAATTTTTAGACATTTTGGAGGCAATCCTGGAAGGCAGCAGTGTTTGCAGGCAGGGACTCACACCCACCCGATGCACAATGTGTGTGCATGTTCCGGCAAGCACTTCAGCGAGACCCAGATGCACTCCCTTCACTTAGAAACACATTTGTCAGACCTGGTTAAATAATGTTGGTAAGAAGAACAAGAAATCATGTTATTCCCCTGAGAACGGTGTATACACCTAACTATTTTGTCTGCCAGTAAGAATCTTGTGTCAGTGTAAGGTTTATAGGAGCTGACTGGCAAGGGAAGCCCTGATGATAAATAAAGTGTCCCTGTGCCATGTCCCATGACTCTGCATCTGAGCAACTGCAGTGCTCTTTTCAGGTACCTCAGCTATGAAGATGTGACATCTACCTTCGGACCAGGCCCTTTGTCATAGGTACCTTTTGAGGTCCCAGGAGGGGCATATCATGCAATAGGGCCAGGAACAAGCACCAGCCATGAGCCAGCTGCTGATAAAGCTCATGGCCTGCTGACAGGTTCTTCACCTTACACACAAGTGTTAGAATGAGGTCTGGGATTGGTGTAATCCAGCAGTTCCACTGTGACATGGTACTGACAACCTTGCTTTTAGGTCATCCCTTAAAATTGTTCCTAATGGGAAAACCTCTCCAGTGTCAAAACACTGCCAGGATAAGCAGTGTTAAACATTTTACAAGACAATTCAGGTGATAAACATTAGGGTAATACAAAAATATTGTCCATACTTGTTTAAAGGTGTGCTGTGCTTTCCTTTCTGATTAACGTAAGAAACTCCTTGCCAGGCTGTAAAAATAAAGGGACTGTGAGAACTTTTAAAGGCACATTCCTCCTCACATCATAAGAGCCTGAATTCCAGGAATTTCCTATCCATAAAACGTTTGCATTCCTGGGACTCCCTTGAACATAAAATTTCTTGGTGCTGCAGCAGAAGCCAGCCCTGCTCTTTTCTGCTGTGCTTGGGCAGCCCGATGGAGGTTGCAGAGTTTCTTAGTTTGACCCTGAGCTGCAAGTGCTGAGCACAGCCAAGAGTCAGGACACATTCATCCAAAGGTGGATTTTGGTGTGATGCCTGGCAATTTACGTATGACCTTGTTTCTTAAGATCTGGTTTTCCTTTAGGCTTGTTCTGCTTTGAGCTGAGCTGCCCACAGGCAGGAAGGCTTTGTGCCCATTAGGCAGAGCCAGCAGCGAGGATGTCTTCCAGTGAGTCTGTCTGTGTGGTCTGAGAAGGAACCAAGTGGCATTTAGCTCTTGGGCACAGTAGTAATTCAGGTGAATTCACTAGTTTTCTCCCTCCTCCCCCAAAAAAGCAGTATGAGATATTTTAACATTGTAGGTTCTGACCTGGATATTGGTTTAGGAGAGGACAGCTCTGGGCAGATCTGGGGACTCCTGTCTCACCAGAGGCAATTCAGAACACGTAGTAAAATCCACAGATCCTGCACTAAAAGCAACTTATATTCTGTAAAAGCAGCGTTAGGTCTTAACAGGGTCCAGGCAGGTAAAACTGGTCGCAGTTTGGAGACAGGACTGAGTCATCAGCCCCACTCCTTGTTGCACCCTGTGCTTCTGGCGGAGAGCTGCTGATCTGTAATGTAGCTGGACTGAGGCACCCAGGACAGTCAAAGGAAATGGGAAATGTGTCTGCGGACATTAGATGATTCAGGGTTTGCTGGCAGCTGAACAGAAGTTTTCTGGATTTCAGTTTTTAACTCAGGCAGCTTTATTCCACCCTGTTCCCACGGTGGGCACCTCCATCCTCTTATGAGTCTGGCCTTAGCGCTACGTTAGCGCATGGCATTAACGGCACTTGCTTGCCTTGGAGGCACACTGAGGAGTTGAAAGCACAGTCTCAGAATCAGAGCACTTCAGTCACAGGACTATGTACAAGCCTTAGATACATTGATTTCATCTGCCTGAAGATAAGGTTCAATTTTCAGAAGGCTGTAGGAAGTATCTTCCTAAACCAAAAGCTGGTTCACCACCGTCTTGCTGCATGCATTTGCTGGCTGGTCTGATGCCAGAATCCTTCCCAGTGCTGATATCCCTTATGAAAGTAAAAGTAGTCAGTTTTTGCATGCATCAAAAAGCCTCTCATGATCACGAAATATTTGCTGTGAAAACACAAGGTGTTTTTTTGCTCTCCAGAGATTTCTTTATAAGCCTAAAACACATCAGGCCCCAAAATTTTTGTAGTTTGTCTGAATTTCCTAAAGCAGGTTTAATAAATAAAGACTCAAGACTGAAAACACTGTTTGCAGTAAGATTTCTCATTACATTTTATGCTTATTTCAGCTTTATGAAGATATGCTGGTTTAACTCCTTTCTGATACTGTTTCTTAATATAAACAGATTTTCTAGATTAGTAAAGGTATATGAAATGAAAACCTGGAATTAGATTTGCAGAAAATCTGTTATTTATACTAGGTAATAGACGTTAAACCAAGACAAAAGAAATTCACTGTCACGATAACAAATCCATTTTTAAATCCATTTTCAAAGCAATCAAATCACTGCAGAAACCCAGTGACAAATGTACAACAATAATGTATATTTATGTAGTAACTTTCACCCTGAAGAACCCAGAACCTCAAAATATCAGTGTAGGAGTGGCTCTGGGGTGAAGGCATCCCAGTGAGTGACTGGGTTTTCATAGCAGCACTGGCAAGGTCACTCTAACAAACTTGCCTTCACTTAAAAGACCCCTGGCATTGCAGGAAATACGAGTTATGCTTCCAGGCAGACTGCTGTACCCATGGACAGCATGCACGTGAATGAGAGATGAACTTTGCCTCTCTTTGCAAAGGGCCAAACAACAACAAAAAAAGGCAGTTTCCCCTTTTAAGGGCATAAACAGGATGAAAGTGCTGCTTCAGCCTGGGGTTGTCCTCCTGCTTGAGGCTTCTCTGCACTCTGAGTGCACAATCACAGTAGTTTTGAAAGGGGATTTTTAAATGTCTTTTGAAAAACACCAGTATTTTTACTAAATGTTAATGGAAGCTTGACTTGATGTCAGCTTGAGCTCCATAACAGTGCTTATAGTAATGACTTATGTATTAAATACAGCTGATCTGTTATTTTTATTATCTTGATGTGGTTTTGATGTTCGGTTTTCATAAGAACAGCAGCCAAGTGGCACTGAAACCGGCTTTGAACATGTGCATATGTGCATGCCTTAACAAACATGACTCATGTATGTTGTTTTAATTAGGGCTCTGAATAATCAGGAGTAAGTAATAGGCAGTGCTTCCTGGGATGTCATCACTCCATCAGTTTCGATATGACGGAGTCGTCTGTAGCCAGAGTCATTGCTTCTGATGAGGTTTTGTTATTATCTGCAGGATTTTTTTTTTGTCTTATCTGTGGAAAATTGATCCATACAGTCTCTTTAGAGACATCAAATATTAATTTTGCCTATTCATTCGATGTAATTAGCAGGTGTGATTAATCAATTAATCAATCTGTGATTCCTATCTGTGCCACAAACAGCTTGCTGTGCTAGGCAGGGACACAGTGAGCAGCAATCCCACAAACACCTCTTGGTTCCCCATTGCAGGGGCTCTTCCTGACCCCATGTTGAGGTCTGCAGCCACCGAGGTCTAGTGCCACCACTTTTGCTACCCAGAGTGCCTGGAGGGCACAGCAACATCAACAAAGCCTTTGGATGAGCTCCAGAAGTGGGGCTGGATTGCATTGAGATTTGGGAAGCTGGATCACATTGAACGAGGGAATGAGCACCCTTGGGTGTTCCCATTCCCTGGAGTGCTTATTTGGGGGCAGTGGGAGGGGTATGACCACGGATATTACAGGCAAAGCAGGGAGACATACCCCTGTGCTAAATTGCAAGGTATGAGGCTCTGCATTTCCGGGTGGTAGGTGGTGAGGACCCAGCAGAGCAGCATGACAGGACCTTGGGATTTGCTCTAGCCATGGGCAGGGGGTTGAACCAGTGCAAGTACAAGAACCTTCAAAGCAGGATGGTCCAGAGTTTGTAGAGAAGGCCCAAAGTTCTTCATAAGGTCTAGACTTTGTAGAGGACATGCTGAGGGACATTACCACAGTCTCCAGCTTGCACAGGGTTTCTTCCAACACTGTGGTAACATCTGCTCTGCATTTTAGTACAAGTGGCTTGACCCAGGTGGTCAGTTACACAGCCGAAATCTAAGTAAGTCCTCTCTGAATCACTGCCTCTCTTTTGGTGTCACATTTTGGACCATCTATATCCTACCCTGCTTCTTTCTCTTCTTTACCCTTGCTACTGGGAGTCCATGTATGTTGTGCTCTGCCCAGCATCACCCTGGAGAACGTGGACCAAACTGCACATAAGGTATGAATGTAATCTAGGAGTAACCAGACTGATGCTGTGTGCTGACAACCCTTGGGTCTGCCTTAAATCCTTTTCCTGTTCTATGATCTTCTAGTTCAGCAAACCCTACCACTGTCATATATATCCCTCTGGCCAGACTGACCTTACCCTGGACTAGGGTAGGGTGCTTTTTTCTCATTTATTGGGCTCATTGGGCCTGATTTCATTTCTGTGCATTGTATGCTTTGCTGACCCTGGAAGATTTGATGTTCCACAAAGGCAAATGCCCCCCCAGAAGATGAACTGATCTTGGTTTCAGTGTGATTTTTGGATTAGAACTGCCAAGGGTAGCAGTTCCCTCAGAATAGTTTTTCCATGGAGTAAAGGTATGAGTCTCCATCTGATGCCTTGAACTATCATCATAATAACCTCAAATATAGCTGTCTTCACCACATCACCGTCCTCCTCTCTGACCCATAAAGTTTTACCATTACAACCTGCCCTTAATCACCTAACCATTTCCTTAGTCTTTCAAGGACAATGGTTTTTATGCCATACTTGCTAACCTTATGTATTAGTCTACCATCCTGGGCTGCGTTTAAATGTCTTTTCTGAAATCTATGGGGATTAGCTCCACTGCTTCGCTCCTGCCTGTTTTTCACGTCAGGTCCTAAAGCAAATTCTGCCAGATTTGTCAGACAAGATTTACCCTTTATGGAGCTGGGCAGATACTTTTTTATCAGTTCATATTTCTCCAGATGTTGGGTGATCTCATCCCTGCTAACATCTCTAAAAAATCACATTCTGCAGGTTCGGGGCCAGATTCTGAGCTATTGGGAGTGAGTGTGTGTGCATCAGTTTTTACAAGCATTCACATCATCTGATAATCTCCTCCAAATATGTCTTGGTTTCTGCCTATCTCTTCTTGTAGATGCTCAGAGATCTTTGCTTTATATCAGTTTCTCTTTACCTCTTCTTTTTATCTTCAAGAAACGACTCGAAACCTCTGTTATTTGGCACTTAATCTCTCCTGCTGTTCCATTAAGCAGCATGGGCTAAAAGTACTCCCTTCTCACTCAGCGCTGCCTCCTTCTCAATGGTATGAGCTTGCTTTGGTGATTATTCATGCTTTCAGCTCTTCCCTGCTTGGCTGTCACAGGAAACTTTCCTTCTGTGTCTGTCATCTTACCTGCAGGTTCCCCCACGAGCACCAGCCAGGGGAAATAATTGAATTTTCTTCATTTCAGTCCCCCTCCCTGTGTTATTAAGCTTTCTTGACCACCTTTCCGTGGTCCAGAGGCCTCCCTGTTAATCTTGTCTCCGTTACCTGTTTGAAAGAAATCCTTTATTGTTTTTATTCACCCCATGGGCAATTCTTCTCTCTCTGTCATATTTGGTTTCCTAATCAGCTTTTTACATCTTTTCAGCTTTGCTTTATAATCCCTTTCATCCCCTTAATATTTGCCTTCTTACCCATGTCACCTGCCTCTCTCCTCTCTCCGATAGCTTTTATGACTTCCTCAGTCATCAGCCTTCATCGGAAACAGTGCTCGCCCATCCCTGCTTGACAGAGATCACTGTTTCCAAGTGCTACACTCATTTCCTGAGTTCGAGTTGCTGTATGTAAACGAGGGCACAGTGAATAGGCACCAGTGCCTCTTATATTGACTTTTATTTCTTTCTTGCTGCTGTTTGCTCATGAGCAAATGGCAGTATTCTCACATGCACTCATTGCTCCAATTTGCTTCTGAGTACCTCAGTGATTTTTTTTTTTTTTTTTTTCTTTTTCCTTTGCAAATTAAAACCACCCCAAAACAGAGAGCTGACATACAGACTGACAGGGATCCATAAAAAAGGTCTCATAATCTTTCTAGGGGGACTTTAAATATTGTGGGGCTGTAGCTGGCCCATTCTGCTCACAGAACAGCACTAAAATACCCTTTGTTGTTAACACATCTCAAAACTCTTACAAAGAAAGTCAGTGGTGCCAAATTAAGCATAGAAAGGGAAGCAGTGAGAGTTAAATGACTTGCCTAAGGCCATCCAGCAGGTAAGTGACAGAGAAGAAAACAGACTCTGCTCTTCTACCCAGGACTGTGTCCGCTGAGCCAGGATAATTCCTGGCAAAGCAGCAACAGTGAGACCATAGAATCAGATCATTACTCATTTGGTTTTATTTGTTCCAGCACTAGGTGATGAAATGCAAATGGTACAGGCAGATGCGCAATTTCAAGTCCTCTGTGTGCAACGACTCAAATATCAGAGCAGGATTTTCTCTCCCTCTGTAGAGCAGTGCTTCTAAAGCTGCACGGGGGCATGGAAAAGGGTCTTCAATGGGTTCACATGCTCAGGGAAACATGAATTTCCAGAAATTTATTTCACAAGCAGCTTTGCTCAATTGCAGTGTGAAAAGATAGATACTTGCATACATATAAATATATGTATATATGTTTTAGGCAGCACAGGTTCCAGTCTCTATTACAGTCTCTTAATCTTCAGGCTGAGGAACTGGGGAGGAGGAAAGAGGCAAAACAGGAGGAGGACCCAGAGTCATCTGTCCTGCCCGGCACCCAGCCCAGATGCACATATCTGACAGCCCTTCTGCAGGGAGAGGGCTGCAGGGGGGCTGGGGGCAGAGGCACATCCAGCTGTTAGCATGGGTGTCCTCTCCCTAACCAAACCCCGTTGGCCAGCAATGAGCAGCAGGCTCTGCAGCAGGACCTGCAGTGGTGCTCAGCCAGCAAAGTGCAGGTTTTTAATATATATTTAAAAGAAAGAGTTGGCACGAAGGGAGGTAAGAAATGAGCTGTGAGTGTGAGAACAAGAATGAAGCCACGCCTTTGTTCCTCCAAATGCTCTTTCCCCTGCTTCGTGGTGATTAGGGCTGGTCAAAAACTTCTTCGTGCTATTTGCATTTTTGACAGAGCATTTTTAGCTTGCTTACCATGTTTTCAGGCTCTTTTTTTTCACAGAACAAAACACTCCTAAGTCTATAGTTAAAATTTAAAAACGTTTCTTTTTTCTTCAACAAAATCTGTTTCAACCCAAAAGAAGATTCTTCAAGAAAAGACACTAATTAACATTTTATTGTTATAATTATTACCATCATATTCCCTCTGCTGTACAGGTCCTCTCTTTCATCATTTATTACAGTGGTGTAACTATACAACAGGGCATGTGTACAAGAAAAAGACAAAGCTGAAGGCTTAATTCAGCATCGCGAGCATGATGAAAGGAACAAAGGGTGATGCAGCTATGCCCTGATCCTGCAAATACTTATGCACATGGATAACTTCACTGCCAGGAGTATTCCTGCTTGCAGTAACTGTGATAAAGCGTCAGCAGACTTTAAGTCATAGGGCCTTATTTAAGCTCTGCCGGAGTCGGTGCACAAACTCTGACACGTTTCAGCAGGGACTTTGCCAGTACTTACTTAGTGAAGCATTTTAGCACTGCTGAGTTTACTTGCAACCTAATCCTGAGCATGCACAGGCTTTCCTGCACTTGGAGCACACTCCTGCTACTAGACCTGACAGTGATTGATGACTTGATTCACTGGCATTCTGTAAAATTACCTCTCACGGGCAGTGCCAGGTGGATCAGCACAGCTCAGCACAGCATCGCCTGCAGCAGGGTTCAGAGAGCAACCAAGCATCTTGGTGGCCGTGGAGCACGGATGCCCAGGGATGCTGCCTGCAGAGCCGGCTGCCTTCCATGGGGACACAGGGCGCTGCTGGGTTTGTGGTGGTTGTCTCTAGAAATGATGTCTCTGGTGAAGGAAGCTCGCAGGGATGACACTACCATGCCAGATAGGCATTTTTCAACCCTGCGGGGGGCATCTCTACACTTCAGTTAGTCCCTTAATTGAGCTATTTGCAGGGGAAGACTCAAGGGAGCTGAACACCTATTTCCTTGCAGTTTAACTACCACCAAATCTAAAGACTTAGTTTGTCCCTTAAATAGGAGCAAATACATAGTGTGTCCACAAAATTTGTCACAATGAATTGCCTAATATTTCCCTGACACAGTAATGGTAGTGTGATCAACTTGTGGTATGAAGGATATTCAATTATAATTGAGGTTTGTTCCCATATTTATTTTTTTTTAAAGTGAATTTTTGGAAAAAACAGTGAACGTTTCCTCCAACTACCTCTAAAGCAAAGGGCTAGCTGAATTTTCAGGACAAATATGATAAACCCAATTCTCTTTTTGTTTAAATCCTCTTTCAAGTTTCAATATGTGCAATCCCAATATAGGATTATAGATATAATCCCAGTGTTTCAGTGATCTAAAGTTCTATGGGAATGGGAAGAGCAACATTGCGTCTATCCTTAAAGCTAAACCAGTATGTGTACCTAACTTAAAGGGGATACCTGAAGTATTAACCCCAGATTCAAAGCTTGCTTTAAGGCCACTGCTGTTACAGGGCTGAGCTTCAGCTGGAACCCCAGCTTGCCCTCCAGCTGTTGTTGAAAAGTAGATGATCATTGCCTGCCAGGCAGTGCTGCAGGAGGCTTGTCGGCAGCAGTGTTAATCTGAGGAGGAAAACATTCCCTTCAGAGTCAGCATCCCTCACCTATACCAAGCCAAGCCACAAATAGCAAGTCACATCAGATTAAAAATCAGTCAGAAAAACAAACAAAATTCTCTATGTGAATACTGCAGCAAGAGCCTTATGTTGAACTCTTCAGTGATCTCTGAGTGTAATATTGCTTCCTGGTCCTACCCCATAGGAGACCAAACTGTGAATATAACCCTAAACCTGAGCTCTGACCCTTAGGTCAGGCCTTTCTTTTGGATTATTCCATCAAGTGTTGTCAAAGCCAAAATTAGCATAGCTATGTGGACCCTGTAAGTAACTGCCTTAGTGAAGCTGAGAGGCTCTTTTTTATGATTCTTCAGTAAGCCAGACTAACCATGCATCTAAAGTCATCCCAAAGGCAAATTATCTTTACGATCAAGGGACTTCATTTGGTCTGGGCAGCTTTCCATTAGGGCCTTATAGCAAAAGCTACTGCAACATCCAACTTCTCTGCAGGGTGACTGGACACAAGTAATAAATGCCTGAGACTGGTGTTTGGCCTGATTTTCATCTCCTGGCTCCTGGTTGAAATAAATGTGCTGTCACATGATATGAATATCCCATGAGACTTATGCATTATTATATCCAACTTCAAAATTAACTCTAATGCGAGTTGCACAGAACACCAATGAAAGCAACCATTAATTGTTAATATAAACTATTAATGAAACACCAGGATGAAGGTCAAAGTGCATGACTGAAACCTCCCGGCAAATGAAGGGATTATTTTGCCTCTTACTGAGCATAACTATCATCTGAATTTCATTGGCTTTCTGATCAAACCACTTCCCTCTGCACTGACCTGTTCCACCACTGCGGTAAATCTGCTCCCCAGACCTGGTATTTGCTTTTTGTTGTCCACCAAGTTTTTTATTAGCATCCTGGAAGTCTGCGAGGAGCAGAGAGCTGGCACCCTTCTGCCTTTGTTCCTATGGGAGCTTTTCTCCCCTGCTTCTATTGTTGATTACTCACAATACATTTGCATTGACCTGGCTCCCCATAAATTATCCTGTCTCCTACTGGTATGCCCTTTAACTGTCCTGCTTCACATTTTGCTGGTCCATGATGTGGTAGACACACCTGAGGGCATGCCTCCTGGAATGAGAGCAGGCCCCTTCCCATGTTACACAGATCAAAATATCAGGGAGATGACAAGCTAGGGGGAAGTTTTGGAATGACTGCCAATCAGTTTTTCTTTCCTCCTGCTCAATGTGACCAACCTCACCCTGCAGTTTTATATTTCGCATACAGGCTTGGGCTGCTCAGATGTTTTCTGCCAAATGTTGGTATTTAGGTTTTTTAAATGTTTTTTTACATACAGAGAAAAAGTTTTTCCTCAGAAAATAGTGTCTTTCTTTTTCCATGGGAAACAGAAATCCCAGAAAATTAAAAACAAACTGGATCTTAGGACAGAAATATTCTGTTTCTGACAAACCCTAAAATAATCTTCAGTTGTGCAAGAAACCAGCTCTCTGTCAGCATTCATTGCTTTGAGGAAATTTCAGAAGTGCAGATCTGACCCAAGATTTCTCAGGAGCAACATCTCTGCCTCAAAAGTTTGCTGCTTCCATCCATGCCTAAGCTGCTAAATTTTCTTGGGGGTGCAGATTAACTCCTGGGCTTTGCCTTTATACTGCCTACCTGCTCTGTGCCCTGCTGGAGAGGAGAGCATTGGCAGTAGAGCATTTGGCTCTGTGGCCACCTAACAGTGATTGCCTGAGGTATGGGGATTGCCTGGAACAGGGTGATGCCATGCTGAGTAGGCTGAGCTCGGAAGGGTCACCCACAAACCCTGTTGAACCAGGCTGAGACAAGAGCCTCCAGGCTTGAGAGTTTTGAGTTGCAGCAGTGAGCACCTATGGATTTAGATGTGGTTTAGTCCTTTTCTGAGCTTTCTGAGACAGAAAAGTAGCTGGGATCTGCAGGTGTAGGTGTCGCTTTTGGCCTGTGTCACCAGAGACCCAGCGGTAGGTAGACCTGTGCTGGAGAGTGGTTGTATGAAGTCCAGACTCTTAGTAAATAGAAGTTCCCATGTCTGAGATTTATTGAGCCAGCTCATGTTGATAGTTACGTTGGGGAGGACTTCAGTTGGGCCTGCTGACCTAATTTCAATAAGTGATTTTATGTGAATGGGCTGCTCAGAGTCTTGTATTTCTGTTTGCAGGTTGTCCGTAGTTTTACCTGATTTTCCATGAAGAGCATGACCCCTCTGCATGGATCTTTCTTGGTTTGGTTTCTTTTACCCTTTTATGGATGCCTTTTATTTTTTTAGAGACTGAAACTACAACCCTTGGGTTGTCTTTACCAGGGGAAAATACTGTGCCACTTTTGTTAGCATGGTCATGTGTAAGCTGCTCCTTTGAAGAGAAGGTCCTAATATGTTAAGGTATGCCAGGCTGTGACAAGCTGAAATCTCAGCTGAAGAGCCCTGTCAGATCTGTTCTCTCATCCATGCCCTCCCTCCGTTCAGACCCTGACCTTCCCCATCAGATAAGCAGCACAGATCTCGGCCCTGCATTCCCTCTGCAGTCTCAGCTCATTAAAAATTCATTGCCTAAAGTGAATCTATTCTGTTGCTGCTGAAGTGTTATTTACCTCGGCCCGGATTTCCTCAGGTTCTGACAATTAAAGGGGGTCCAATGAGAGGGCTGAGTCACAGGATTAAGGCTTGGGCAAGAACTCTCTTGTAGCAAGAGATGATCATGTAAAGCCATAATTTCCCAGCTGCGTTTTGGTTCCCCTTCAGTGCTTCATTAAAGGTGGTGACTCAACAGAAAGGACAGAGGCACAGGTTAACAAGAATCCCTCCTTTTGTGGGATTAGAGCCTTGCATAGCAAGGCTCTTTCAAAGGCAGGAGATGTTGTCAAGCATCATTAGGAAGCCGTTTTAAACAAGAGTCATAAAGCACCCTTTGCGGTCAAACGAATTTATTAGAGAGGCGAGTGAGTGGAGGCAAGCACTGTAGGAGAGAAATAGATGAACAATTTGCACGGCACTGATAACAAAGCAGTGCACCATATTCAGAGCTGCTACCATTAGAACAACTTAAAAGGATTTTGCAAGAATCCCAGGGTGTTTTTCGTTCTGGATGAAAGCAGGGACTTTGTGGATAGTGCTGGCAGACAACGGGCGCGTCTTGAAGTCAAGGTTTGTGTGCAGGTTAACTGTTTCCCACCCTCATGATAATTCCTTCCAACAAGTGGAAATAGGAAGAAACTGGCCTCTTCTTATGCCCCAGTGATCCTGAAAGCCCCCACGAACCGCAGCTTGGATGGCTCTTCACAAAAGCTGAGCAGCTGCAGAAGAAATCTGGGGCTTTGCTCAGAGCTGGGTTTTTCATAGAGAGCACCTCAGTAAAACTATAACCTGGCTTCCTTTGAGAAGATAAAGTATTTGTAGTAATTTCTCAGGTAACTTCTGGAAATATTCTGTAGCAAAGCATTATTCGAAGGGCTGTTGGAGAGACTCCAGATATGATCTGATCTCTGATAGGTTCCCTTTTGGAAGTAAAGCAAATGGTACTCTTGGGTATGATGCAGGGGAGAAGAGAGGGAAAGAGGGGAATGAAAGAGGAACAGTTGAATAAAAGCTACTTGTTTGGACGTAGGTGAGCAGCTTAATTATGCAGTTAGCATGATGGACTATGTACTGTGTTTGTTTATTGAATCAACAGCATAAATCTAAATGAACCAGTAGCTCAAATCTAAACCAGCTGTGGCTGAAGATAGAGGAATGCCAGATACTAATCATCCAGACAGAACCAGGGGATGGGGATTTCCTTCCCCCCACCATAGCTGAGAAATGTGCAGAAAAATTCCATCTTCTTTGTGTGTTCACTTGGGCCACACAAGCCACGGGTTCAGCAGGCTCATGTGAGCCCCACAGGTTCCCCTGTGTCTCCTGGGTGCATGCACGCTTTGCTGCCCAGAGGAAGGACAGAGGCTGGCAGTGGGACAGACAGAGCAGGAGCTTGAATGGACTGTTATTTTTGGAGTGGTTTCTTCCAAGCCGTTTGAAGGGCTCTTACTAGGGCATGTTTGGAAAGAGGCGATGCTAACATTGCAGGGAGCTTGCATGAGAGATGAGCCATGGACAAAGGAGTGGGTATTTGTGCTGTCTCTTTAGAGATTGAAGGGTAGCTGTTCATCACTGAGGTTCTTTGGAGTGGAAAGCAGTGGCCAAAAGTACATCTCCTGGCGAGGAAGGGTTTTTTTAAATTTGGTATTAAATTATTCATTATGTCTTAGCTGGTTTGCAGATGGAGCTGCAGGTCCTTCCCCTCCTCCAAATGCACATGGAGTCAGGGAGCTGGGAGTGCCCTAGCTGGCATACCATGCTGGGATGCTCTTGGACACGTAGGATGGTGAAAGTGCGGTGTCCACTTTTGGAATCCTTAATTCCCTTCAGGGTTCCTACTCTTCATGTTCTCTCACTGCATTTGTGCTGCTCCTCCAGCAGCTCCACAATCCTTTCCTCTCCTCCCCTCCCCACGTCTCTTTGCAGAGGATTCCAGGGTGATTGGTCACAAATCCATGGCCCCTTTTTCTCAGGCGGCAGTGAAGGGGAACAGCACACAGGCTTTGCTCACAGGGCCCTGGTAGAGCAAGGAAGGGTACCAGGAGCATTGTCTGGACATAATTTAGGCACTATAAACAGTGGCAGTGAGGGGTCATGCTTTCTATTCTCATTTTACCCCCTGCAATTTCTCTGCTAACTGGTGCATACAACTTGAACTCTTGTAAAAATTAGCAGAGAGCACAGTACCAGTGACAGAAAGCTGAACTTTTCAAGCAGCAGGCTCTAAACACACTGTGTGCACTGAATCCACTTAAACTTTAAAGAGACAGCCTGCTTGCTATTCTTTCCACCGCTTAGTTTGGAAATGACTGCAGTACTAATTAAAAGCAAATTGCTTAATCTTGGTACGTCAGGAAGGGAGTCTCTCTTCAGAGAGGATGCCTCCTGCGAAAGGCCTGGAAACGTGGGACCCCCGCAGGGCAGCAGAGCCGAGTGAGGCAGCCCGTGAGCGCGCTGCTCCATCAATTACCCAGCGCGCTTGTGTTCAGGCCAGCAGCCGTATCACAGCCCTGCCTCTGCCAGCAGGTATCAGAGCAGCGATAATGATATTTGTGTTGACTCATTATATAATAATCCGAATTTCCTTTGGAAGGGATGCTGGAGCCACAGCAGAGATGTATTCCTCGCCTTAGCATTACCAAGGATCCCCAGCTCACTGCTCACCCATTTCAGGCTCAGCTCAGCTCGGAGTGAGTGTGGCAGTGAGGAGCATCATTGGGTTTAATACTGAAAGCCCAAAGTGTAAATAAAATCCACTGTGTACAACATCCACAAAGATCCCAGCTCTTCCAGGGCTGAATGGAGCAAACTCCTTGCTCCTTCACCCACCAAAACTTCTGATTGGTGCACTTTTACCCATGAGGAAAAGCCTTTTTTCTTATTTTTCTGGATGATCATATCAGCCTGCACTAATGATTTCATATGACCTCAGCATAATAGAAATGTGCTTCTTTTTTTTTTTTTTTTTTCTTTTTCCCCAAGTTTACATTTGCACGCAAGCATGTGTAACAACACGGAGAATTGATTTCTTCCCCTGTATTATCTTTGGATAACATGCATACCATCTTTGCTGGCTAACAAAGAAATAGGAAACCTCTCTTCTTTTGCTTCAGGATACCCATATGACACCCTGTTCCTGTATTTACTCTAAAGCAGCTGGGCATTGATAGCGAATTAACTAAAAGCTATACAAGAAGTCCATACCCATTTTCCTCCCTACCATGTGTAAGGAGAATGACTACAATGTACCTTTTTTTAACAAGATTTTTATTGAGTTATATAATATGTTAATGGTTTTAAATTCAAGTCAATTGAGGCAAGGCCACATTATTCCTGTAGCAGGCCGGAAAAGAGCAGTGAATAGAGAAAAATCAAGTCACTGCAAATTAGAGTGGGATTTGCTGCTACTCCAGGAGAAGTCTGCATTCAGCTAATGTTCATAGGGAGGCATGCCCGTGCCTATTGATGCTGTTCCTACCTATAGCTGATTTTGGCAGACACAGAGGGTTTTGTGTGCTTGGGAGTCAGAGCTGAGCCTTGGTGCTTAATACACTCAACATCCTTAAATCATCATTATCCTGAAGGACTGTGGTTCCCCAATAGCAATCAGGACAGAAATACTCCTGGGTTTTGCTGTTCTATGAAGAGCACTAGAAATCTCTGTTCCCCCTCTGTGGGAAATGGGAAGGCCGAGGCCGTGCTCTGCATCCATTAGGGATGATGGGAGAAGGGACCTGTGGGAGTCCAGGCTCAGCAGCTTCCCAGCCTGTTTGGCCCAGGAAAGACAGATGTCTTTGGCTGCTTGTTCATCATGAATTGGACCTCTAAGGTAAGAAGCTGGAAGAGCCAACGGTCTAACATGCTTGAAGCTTGCATGCTTGCCTTTTTTAATGAAAGGTCCCAAATGCAACTCAGAGGAAGGTGATCTTTAGAGCAGCAGAGGTGGCAAGTTTCTTGTGTGCTTTCTGCTATGAGTCTGTTGGGTAAGGCCGATTTTAGGCTGCTTCTTTTGCTGTAAGAGGGTGGAGACCACTAAACTGTTTTGCACCGTGACTGGCTTTGCACAATGATGTTATGCTTCCAATAGGGGCCTCTGATGCAGAGCCCACATATGTATTGCTCCAGTGATGTGAAGGGCACTCAGGCTGAGCTGGGTGCTTGCACCAGGTTTGTGCTGACAGGATTCCCTTTGTTTTGGTATGATTTTAATTCACACCGCTGTAAATTCAAGCCTGATCTGGCTTACTGACTTGGTGTGCTTTTCTAATTCCCCCTGTAAAATAGAGATCTTTCCAGGAATCTGGTGGCTGTAGGTCTGGTGTCCAGCTGTTTCACAGAATACCTACAGTAGAATGCTGAGCATCATGGGTTCTGCTGTCTGCACCTTTTAGTAGAGGAAGTATTAGTTTTAATGGGTGGCAGCCTATGAAATAATAAATATGTCTTCATTTATTTGAGTGCTGCAGCATCCTAATGGAGCTTAACAATATTATAAACCACATAATGTGAACCAAATCAGGTATTTTGCCAATTTCAAGACTTCTGCTTAATAAACCTGAAGCCTTTCCTGTTTAATGTTTATCCAGGAAGGCTGAAGTCAAAGCAATGTTAAAAACACTGTGAGAGGGAGGGGGAAGCTAGGATTATATACAGACTCCCTAAAATAATGACTCCGTGGTTATTACATCGTGTGTTATTTATGCTCCCCTCTTATAATTCTGTATTACACTGCCCTTCTTGTATCTGTACTCCCACTTTGTGGGTCATTGTATATATACTGTATAGTACCTCATGAATGCTTGTAAATGCATTGACTCCCACAGTTGTTATTTCTTCATTCCAAAAGAATCCACAGCAGGGATAATGATTTTTCCTATTTTTCTGCTTTTAGTGCCTTTTAAATGGCAACTTGGTGACAGTATCTGCTTCAAAATTTCTAAAACTCTGCTGTAAAATAAATTCTATTACTGTTACAGATTTTGTGTTCACTCAGTTTTCTCTGAAAGGATGTGTGGACACGTATGCACAATGTGTGATTATTAGAAATTCTCTCCTGTGTTTGTAGAGTCCCAGACTTTTGTCTGTTTGGTAATATATCATGGAAACAGTGCAAAGCATTGCCTTGTGCATGAATGATCCTGTAGTGTTTGTGCTGATCTTTATATGTTTTTTTAACATGTGAAAAGAGAAGGCTGTGAAGTGCATATTTTTCATTTCCTGATAATTGTAGTAGGTAGTTACAGAGAGTGAATGAAGTGAGGCACACTTTAAATGTGCATTTTCTGTTCAGATACAATCTTTCATTGTATTAGAATGGGGCATTGCTGTATTAAATGTTACTGTTGTAGATGGCAAACGTATAGTCGTCAATGCTGATAAAAGAGTAGGGAGTTCATGTGTGATACAGTGACTGGCAGAGGAGAAAATAGATGCATATTAACAGAGGAATTGCTGCAGTGTATTGTGGTGATACAGAGTAAGCAAACATGATGCAGGGACTGCTAACTTGTAGTAGGTTACATGGTAGGTACTTCTTTCAGTTTCTCTGACTATTTTTCACCCAAATATATCTGTTTTCTGGATTCAGGGGGAAACAGAAGTTGAGGCACTGTGTGTGACTATGGAAATCATAACTGCTAAAATATTGCAGTTTAGGCCTAAGGACAAGTTTAAAAGTTGCCCCAAAACTGTGTAATTCTGTGAGGTCCAGAAGTGAGGGTGTTGTATGGAAAGGGTAGCACAATCCTGTGCCACCAAAGATAAAATATATGAAAAATGGTGGGCAAAATACTCAATGGTTACAAGGCGACTTAACTGAAGTCAGAGCACCAATTTACATCGGGTAAACACTGGGGTTTCAGCAAAGATTAGGTTGACGTTAACTCTTTTCTGGAAGAGTCCCCTCTGAAAATTAGGGTACCAATTCCTTCTCTTATTAAAAGGCCCAAACCCTGAGTTTTCTCTTCATCTTCTGCCTGGAAAGTTTAACACTTCCACTCTTGACTTTTACTGCCAGGGCTTGACACAGCCTTTTAAACTGAAAGCGCGTCTGACATGATTCTCCATTTCATTGCTCATTTCTTTCTGTAGGAAAGCTTGCTGTGGTGCCATGCTCCCACGACTGTCTGGAAGATCCTGCTATTTAGCACAGGTCCTCTTCCACCTCGACTTCAGAAATAGATTCTGTGTCCCCTAGTGCCACTTTCATTTTTCTGCACACTTTATGTAAAAATAGCACTGTTAGCCATTCCAGAACTCTGATCCACATCTATAAACGGTGTAGATGAATGATCAATTTTATTGATTTCTTTCAAGTGCCTCTGTCAAAATGATCACACAGTGCTAGACTCTTTTCCAAACCTGCAGGTACGTTACTGGACTAATTCTATTCTTCTGGTATCTCTACTTCAGGTATCTATACTTTTTATGATTTTTTTTATTTTCTTTCTAATTGTGTCTTCTGCATTAATTTATTTTTGAGTGGGGGAGCAAACCTGGATTACGAAGAATTGATTATACTTGTCAAACAAGTTGATTTGTTTGTACACAAGGGAAGTGCATTTAACCTGCTCTTTTGAAATAATAGTTGTTTAGATGCGTGAGTCAGGGAGCAGGCTGTTATTTGGTCTAAATCAGTAATGGTTTCAGTGGCACTTGCAGAAAGATCTGCCCCTTATGCCTGTGAATGACACTACAAAGTTACAGCTCAACTGAGTCATTGATTTAAACCTTGAGTTAACGATAGGTAGAACAGTGATGCTTTCAGCACTTAACCAGTGCAATGCTTTCTTCTGTGGAGATCGTGGATTTAAGGCTAATTTTTTTTACTTTGCAAGAGTCTGATCATTACTTATTATTATTGAGACTAGTGCTTATTAGCTATAAAAAAATCATCCCAGGGAGGTGGATGATATGAGTTGATGTTGATGGTTGGGGTTCAGAAAGCAAACGGGGAGGGTAGAGAGGAATATTGATGATAATAAAGGAAATGTGCATGAAGAGGAAAATACCATTGGGGTGAGAGATGGTGAGCACAGAGGTGCTGAGCATGTTAGCAATCACAGCAACCAGTGAAGCTGGTTATTTTCTTCCTGTGATGCCCCACTAATGTTTATGATGCCTTGTCCTTCATTGATAGCCAAAATACCTGTCAAAGACAACAGCGATGGCTGCAGCCAATTCTGAACTCTTGACAGATTTTTCACTTCCTCTTGTTTATTGTTTTCACTAAATCTCCTTATTCATGCTGGTCCCAATATAAGTGAAAGGTGAAGGCTTGTGACACCAAAAACTGGAGCAGTGTCTCAGCGAAACATTGTGATAAGCAGTTTCCTTCCTTTAAAATGCACAAAGGCTCAGGCAGGGCCATCTCCCTGGGTCTGTGCCAGAGCCATGGTTTGGAGAGCTCAGCTCCCACCACACCTGCATGGATTCCTCTGGGAATGTGGAGAACCCACCTGGGTTTGTTGGGCTTTTTGTTAGCACCAAAGCTCATGCGTTTCCTGGAGAAATCCTGCCGATGCTCTGGACTTTTAACTTATTAAAGGCAGATAATACAGTTCTCATTAACATAGAATAAAAGATCTAGAGTAACTCATCTTAATCCTTTAAATTCTTGCTTCTTTTCTTGCCTCTTTTTGTCTTAGGTAGGGAATGGAAACCAAGCTGTTCCCCTTGTGCCTTGGCCCATTCCTGCTGCCACCATGGTCCCTGAGCTTGGTATATGCTCTGTTGGACCCACTGTGCTGATAGCATGTTAGTTTACATCTTCCTATTATGCAAGAAATGGCCCTCTGTGTGTTTGCTCAGGATGTAAGAACATGAAAAATTGCTGATCATAGATCATCTCCATAAATCTTACAGACAATAAGTCATAAAACCCTGTGTCCTTACATATGGCGGTAGTCCAGGGACAGCTTTACCAGATGTGAGCAACAGTCCCTGGGAAAAGAAAAAATCAGTTGAGAAACTTCTCCCACCATTTACAGTGCCTGGAGTTGGAGCTTGGGAAGGCTGGAGCTGCTGGTAGTGTTGCTTTTCCCTTTTTCCTTTTCTTTAATATCTCCTTAGTGTTACGCTGACATGTCTATTGCATGGTGAGAATTCCCTGTGCACTAATTAAAAGCACTATCATTTGTTAAATTCTCCTCTGCATCAGTTGCAACAGGACAACAGCATGACAGACCGTAAGGAGACTGTCAGGTACTCCCATGCATTGTGCATCTCTCCTCTCAGCATCCCTCCTCCTGCCTCCATGCCAGGTGTAAGGTTTTTTCTCTGACAGCTTAAAAGAAAGGCAACTGGGTTATGGTCTGGAAATTGTCTTCTGTCAATAAGGGAGGCCTGGTTAATTTTTTCCTCCCCTGGTTTGCATATCTATCAAGGCAAATTAAAGGAGGCACAGGAAGGAGTCTAATAATTGTCTAATAATCATGCCAGGCTCCTAATTCTCCCTGCTTATGAATGGAACCAAAACGTTTTGGCACAGTGAGTGAAACCCGTGTGATGTTGCCAGGCTTTGCTCTACATTTGCATGTAGTGGTGGAGGCTGGAAATATTGTTCTCCCCCCCTCCCTGTGATGTATCTCTGCTTTTATCGTCATTCTCTTCCTTTTGTAACACTGCAAAAAAAAAAAAAAAAAAAAAAAAAGAAATAATGTAAATAACAGCCAGCACTTTACAATAATTCTCTGTGGGGTAAGGCTTGAACATAGTCACTTTGTGATTTACCATTTCAAAGCACTAATACTTCCAGCCTGAAACACCACGGCTTCATCACAGAAGGGGATGTTGTCCCTGCCTGCATGGAAGGCTCACACTACCTTTCCCTGATGTCTGTAAAGGGACTCTCTTTGTTGGCCCTGTGACAGGCACTGTGCTGCTTGAAGCCCAAAGCTGGGATTTGGTTAGACAGGGATGGAAATGGGGTTTGCAGGTTTTTGTTTTCTCCTTTCCTACTGTCAATCCTCCAAGCCTTGAAAGGCAGTTTCCTCTGTTCTCAGGTTGTTAGTAGTGCCCTCGTTGCTGCATGTGGCTGCATTGGTGAGGGCTTAAATAACCTGTGCAAGTGTGTCCAGAGCTCAGCTGCCAGCATGGGTCTCCCTCCTGCATCCCTAAGTTCAGAGGATGCTTTGCTCCTGTGAGAAAACACAGATGTCCCCATTCTGCTCTGGGCAGCAGTAAATTAATGCAGGAGAGTAGAAAGAAAAGTTATCACCTGATTTTCGTACATATAAAAATCCCCCTTTTGTACTTTGAAAAAGAGGAAAAGGCAAATTCTTGGTTGTGCCCCTAGCAGAGCAATATTAAGCAGGTCAAAACCAGCTGTGCTTTCTCGGTGTCTGAATCCTGCTGCTGTCAATGGGATCTGTAGCTGTAGCACTGGTTTCACTGGGCTGTGGCTGCTATTTGAAGCACAGAAAAAAGAAGTGCCTCCCTGACAGGCTGGAGCCTGTTTATGGCCACTGAGGATTAGACCCTTGGTGCCTGCTGCAAGAGAAGGGAAAAACTGGTTCACAAATAAAGCAATACTTAGCAGAGGTATCCAAGTCCTGGTCCTGCATGAGCCTCTTATTTTCTTCTTCTTCCACTTCCTCCAGGAAGTTTATTTCCTCTGTGCACTGACAGCAAATTAGAGCTTTGTATTAGAGGCACAAATTATAAATACATCAACCAGTGTTAAGAGTGGCTCTGTAACATCTGTCAGGTGAAATCTCTTATCACTCAAGTACGATTTGTTGCCGGGTTAAACCAGGTTGTATTTAAATTAATATTGCACAAGCAAGTAAAACTAATTTCTCCTCACTCTTTTTATAAAAAGAACCCCAAACCCTTGTCTGAACCTTTTAAAGAATTATATATATTTATTTTGTGGGGGATCATCTGATTTCGTCCTAAGCCTTCTCAGAAGAGTTCTCAACATATGCTGAAGTGTTGTTAATGTTTATACCCCAGTTTGAGATGCAAGTGATATCTTAAAAATAGCTGAAAGCCCAATGAACCAGCTTTTGTCAGGGAGTGGAGGAGAAGGGAAGAATGTGTCTGGGTGTGATGGTTTGAGCCATTGCTAGCATTGCTAGCACTGACTAGCAAAAGAATCAAGGTTTGGACCTGAACGCTGTGAGCACTTTAGTGTGTTAAAGTCTTTACAGATTCTCTTCCTCGAGGTGAGGTTATATCCTTTATAGCAACATTTGGTAGTTGCTTTAAATTATTAAAGGTATTTCAAAGGGTTGTAGCTCTTTCAGCATAGTTTGCAAAGACGGCCCCTGCCTGTATTCTTAAGGTAGGTTAATGATGACTTTCCTAGCGCAATGTGTCCAGGACACTGAGGTTAATAAAACCCGTAGCTCTTCTTCATGACTATCATGGGATGTTTAATGTTCAGGAGTGTGCAAGACCTCAGCTTAATGTTCCATATGAAGAATAGTGCTGCCAAGTACTCATCATCCCTAGTGTCGGTGCAGGGCATTAGGGGTGCGAGGAATGGGCCGACCACGCTTGGGAAGAGCTCAAGTACCTCTGAGCAGAGCCGTCCTCCTTTGTAGAATCATGGAATCATTTAGGTTGGAAAAGACCTTTAAGATCATTGAGTCCAACCTTAACAACTGTTGTGCTCAAGGGCAAGGAGTTGGGGCTGGCTTGTGGGGCTTTGTGGCTAGTGGTCCATGGCCATTGCCTGGGCTGAGCAGTATTTTGCTCAAAGAGGGGCTCAGTCTCGATGCAGCATAGCTGATGATTCATTCTGAGCTGGCTCAATGAAAGCATTGGTTTATTTGATATGACCTCTTTATTTTCTTCTTTCCTCCTCTCCTGCCGCCCCCATCCGAGAACGGGAAGGAATTTTTTTGGGGGGTGAGGAATAATGAAAGATTCGTATGGGAGGGCATGGTTTGCTCTTGTGAAAACACTCTCTGAAACAAAGGAAGAAAGGAGGTGGGTGTAAGGGGGAGTTAATTTCTCCCTTCCTCTTTCACCTCCCTCCAAAAGGAGCTTGAGACTTTAAAATAGTCCAGCATTGTTCTGGGACTTAGTGGGCTTTTCTAGCTGTGAATATTGCAGCAAATACCACAGCAATGACAGTATAAAACTGTCTGTATTCTCTCTGTGCACTGGCTGGACAGGGATTTTTCATTTCATGCATCATTTACAGCCTTCTGCATTGATCTACAAAGTCAGTGTGTATTGCTAACACAAAGGAAAAGAAGAAAGGGAAGAGAGAGGCCTGAATGACAAAGTTCAGATCTGAAATCAAGTCTCAGTTCAAACTTCCCCAAAGCACTGGTTGTGCCTTAGTTTGCCTCGTGCTACAAGGATGCTTTATATCACAAAGATCAGATACAGATTTGAGCCAAGTTTTAAAGCCCCCTTAACTCTGGACAAATTTGAGTCAAGATTATATCATAACAAGGAAAGGTCAAAACCATGGGCTGGGATTTTCAACCCTTAGGAGTGGTCACTGCATGTATCCGTCTCCTGAGAATGGTGTTTGCCACCTGCTTTTCCTATAAGCTAAGACAACGGGATATTCCAGAGTACTATGAGGTGGATTTACCAATTTATTTTAACTTCTGACCTTTTCTAATGGATGGCTCACTAAGCTGTTATCCCACATGTTAGCACTTGAGCAACATGTTTTCTCTTAGCAGGATTTCCATATCCTATAGCAGGAGGGAATGAAGATGTGATGGGAGGATACAAGTGGGAGTGAGAGCACAAAGACAGGGGGAAGCACTTAGGGGTTGGGCTGGAATGATTGTGGTGGAGGGGTTGACCAAAAGTATTCCCTTGTGTTTCAGTCCATGTACAGGGGAGCCCACTACTTTATTTTGAAATAAGACATATGTTTTGAAAAATAAAAGGGGAAAGCAGATCTGGTTTGCTTGTCCCACTCAGGGGATTTTTATAGAAAAGGAAGCATAAACTGGAGGAGAAATGTCTTATAGATTTTGCCTTACTTTCCAGGTGTATTTCATATCAAAATCTCCTGCTTTGACAAAATTCTACATCTACCAATACAGTCTTCTTTTAGTTAAAAAGGTAGCATTCTGAGATGTTATTTTTGTAAAAAACAAGCTCTGTCTAGGCATGTTTCACACACATGCAATTTTGCTTTATCATAGTAACAAGCACTCTAATCTTTCTCATCTGCTTTAATGAACTACTAGTATAATCTTGTCATTTCGGTTTGCAATACCTTGCCATTCAGTGAGGTCTCATTTCCCCTGCCAATTGCCCAAGGCTATTAGTCAGCAGCAAAGCTCGCTCTCAAAACCAACCCCAATCCAAAGTAACAATGCCACAAGGTAAAAAGTTTGTCTCAAGCTGCTCCTGTAGCAACCAGGCAAGTTCTTCAGGTTCCTCAGTGGAGGCTGAGCGGGGCAGCCAAGAAAATGTGCCTGCCCAGACTATGATGTGCCCAGCTAGCACCCTGCTTGGGCTGAGCCCAAGGAAGGAAGGACTGACATGTCCCCCGGGATGCAGGTGGCTGGTGTGCAGCACCCTGGGCTCTGTGCACAGAGCCTCTGCTGGTGCAGGAGCTCTGTTGTGCATGGCCACAGGAGTGGTCCGTGTTTTGATGGGGTTTTGGGACCTGTTGCCAAGATCAAAAGCAATACAGAACTTCAGATACTAGAGGTAAAAGAGACATGTTGGCTTCTGTGTAATTCCCAATCAAAGGCAATTTCTCATTTGCAATGAGAGATAGGCAGTTGTGGATTTATAAGCTGTGAACAAAGAAGGGGGAGCCTCCAACTACCTTTGGCAGAGGAGGCAGGAGGATGAAAATGCTGCTTCAACATCAGTTGAAGAATTAATCAATTAATAGAAATCTTGGTGAAACCTAGTGATAACTTGAAATCCAGTTATCATTCTGGAGCAGCCCCATGGCACAGGCAGAGGTGAGCACACACACATGGGGATTTGAGATGCTGAACTTCCCCCTCACATGTATCATGTACCCCACAAAGCCCTGGGCTCATGGAAAGTGCCAGCTGCATGGAATCCAAACCTCCAAGAGCTGGCTCTTCCCACCTACACCACTCCTTCTTCCCCAGCAGCAGGTGTTGGGCAATGCTTGAACCATCAGTTGTACACAGAAACCAGGAGGGTTTCCTAAACCACCCACCTCTGGGTGCTTGAGGACCTGAAAAGTCCTATAAAAAGCAAATCCCAAAGTTCCTATGAGGAAGCTGAGCATAGTGCTGTGGGAATTAACTGATGGCTGACAATCCTCTTGGCCAATATCTTGTCCTGTGGTCTCTTCTGAGCATCTGCAAGTCTTCGTAGGGGCTTCCTGCAGTGCTGTCCTGACCATATGGCCAGTGATGTACATTAAGCAGTGTGTGAAGATGGTGTGTGCTTTCCCTGGGGACCCTTGGGTTGTCCTTGCTTGAGCTATAGAAGCACATGTATAAGTGCCACTGAGTGACCTCAAAGGTGGACCTCAAACTCCTGGTTAAGCAGAGATGACATTCCAGGCAGGAGTCCAGTCCTGTTATGATAACAAATTGCATTTACTTCTAATCTATATATATTGGGCTTTGCAGTGTTCTTTTTTCTGCTTTTGAGTATCAGAAATACCATCCTGTGTAGGTCCTTCTAGATCATCATCAAATTGCCTCCTAAACTTTAGATAATTGACTGGAACTAGGCTTTAAGGTCTTCAGAACAATCTTTAATCTCTGTTTAGGGTGTCTGAAAAGGTAGCTTGTGCCAGATGTAATTGGTGTTAGTGTTGTGGTCATGAGAGCAAATGAAAGCAATCCCATAGTCCTTACTGCCTCCCCAGATTCCTATTGGTTACAATCACCTCAGAGCCAATATCAAGTTATGTCAATCATTACTGCAGGAAATCGGCCCTTGACACAAAGGAATTCCATTCAATAGCTTTCTATATCATGGTTGATTTCAAGACTAAGCATAAAAATGTATCAGAAGGTTCAGAAGATCCACCAAACTTTACATACCCTGTTTTCTTATCCTTCCAATCTGATGAAGATAAATTTTCTGGCCTTTACCTTTTCCTTCATGTGCCTTTGGTATTCTTATTTGTGGTACAGTTGTAATTATTTCTTCCATTTGCCAGTACTTTGAATACAATCTCACTCTGGGTAAATGAGTATTCAACCAAACATTACAAGGTTTAGTAATCTGGAATCTCAAATTAAGTGGCCTCAGAATTGTTACCCTGAGGACCTTTCCTGACTGGAAATTTTCATGTCTGCTTTTCTGAATGATGCATAGCATAAAGTGATTTAAAAGGTTCTCTAAATGACTTTTAGATTAGTGCTCTCAAGCCTAGTCTCATCGGTGAGAGTTGTCCTTTTAAAATACCTGGGCAATAGGAGCCTAAAAGTCTCCTTGAAAGGATTGTGAGATGAAGATGCAACTGATTTATGACCTGGGAGACCAGAGGAGGAGTCAGAATGGGGCTTTGGAGCTGGGCAGGGTAGGTGGCTCTTCTGTGTTCATTTTTTTTCTTTTTAATCAAGTATGTTACTAATAGTGGTATTAACAAGAATTAATTATCAAACTCGATAATTAGCATTGACAGTCATTCCTCCAAGCAGTGACCAGCTTCTCACGATCCACTAAGAGATGTCCTGTCTCCTCATGCTCATCTCCGCTTGGGTCACTTGGCCCTTGATGTATTCTGGATGAAATGGGAACTCTTACAGGTAAGTTGAGCCAGTATTTGTCTCCTCAGATATCAAAATTAATTCCCAGTTAAAAACACTGTTATTTAAACACTGCTTTGGATTTTTCCTTTTTAAACCAGTGTTTCCACCTGGGTCAGTGTCACAGAGGCATCGCCATGAAAAACCAGTAAGAAAGCAGAGTTCTTATCTGCTGTAATCTAATAAGCCGTCAGCATGGAAAAAAAAAGGAGGTCAGCCAAATGCGGCTCCTTTCAGTTTAAAATTCTGAAAATGACTCACTCCTTATTTAGTCTTATAATGAGCTCCCGCCCACTTAGGGCAAGCTTCTAATTTCAGTTGCTCTGGCGTAAATCCAGAGGGCTTCCATTGAAGTGCATGGAGCTCCTGTCTATTTACATAGCTGCAAACGAGATTAGATCCTGGCCTTGTGTGCTCACTGCTGCCCATCATTAGTCAGAGCCTCCTACTCCAGCACAGGAGGCTATTTTCAGTGCAGACAGAATGGGACGTGAGCTCAGGTGTGCATCGCTGCTCCAGAGCGGTAGCTGTGAAGTTTATGAGAACGCGGTTGGTGTCAGAGCAGAACTGTTTACGTATCTCTTTACGTATTGCACTACCAGTTAGTTTAGTTCTCAATGCCCAGGGTTCATCATAGGAGGAAAACATCAAGTACTTTCAAAAGTGAGCGTGAGCATCACAACTTCTCAAAGATTTCCAGTTCAGTATTATTTAGACATCACTGGTTAAGCAGGAAAGCATTGGTTAAGCATTTCTGACTCTTCTAACTTTGCTTGTCTGCTAAAAGAAGTTAAATTTAAGATGTTCTTTTTTCCCCGAACATTTTCTCTTAGACCTCTGTTCCTCTCTGTTCCTCTTTGCACCCATTACTCTTCTGGACAAAAAAACTAGGGTGTGTCTTAGATGTCTGACAGCAGTAATGCAAAGCACAGCGATGCATATGACATTTGGCACTAAAACTCCTTGAATGTTTGTGGGAGGCTGCTAAGGCTTGGTGGCAATGATTGCCTCAGCCCCTTTGCCAAAACCTTGGCATGAAAAGCTTCTTGGAGGGCTTTGGAAGTCACTAATATCTTGAGGCTATCCTGGTTATTAAAGGTGCTTCCTAACACATCAGAAATTGTTCATTTGAGGGTCACTGACTCGGACTGAGGGACAATATCTACCCTAAGGGCAATAACAATGTATGTAGTAAGAGGGTGTTTGAGCTGCTGGAGGGAGATCAGGGATCATAGTCCTTTAAACCTGAGTGTTGACTCACCTAGGGAAAAACACTTTGGCAGGGCAAAGCAGCAAAACCCCACTAGACAAGGACCAACTTCACCTTGTGCATCCAACTTTGCAATGGGAAGGATCACCTGTGTAGAGTGCTGCTGTCCAAATCAGAACTTGACCAAAACACTTGTCTAAGCAGCCATGTACTTGGAGAGCAGAAAACAAGAAAAAAGCGTCAAACCTGAAACCTTTGAGGACCGGATGCAGTCAGGATGTTAGTTTTATATCCACAAGATGACACCTTAAGAAGCGTGGTGGTAGCGCACAGGTTTCAGTGTTGACTCAAACAAAGACTACCACCTACTCAAGCAGAGCAGCATTTCCTGGGCTCCTAGCCTGATGCTGGCCATGCTTGTCCTGGCTAGTGTGCAAAGGTAGTGCTGCAGGACATGCACCAGTCTCAAATATCTTCTTATTTAATGCTGACATTTTGCCTCTTGGAAAAGTGCAGCAGGGGTTATTGCTTTGGTACGGCTCAGTGAGACCTCGTGTGTGAGAATGTCTATAAATGTCCAGGATGAATAGTGTTCAGGCACTTTACAAGCTTAGCCTGTCACAACCTGTTGTGATTTATTATGGTTTAATGTAATTCGTAGAAATTACTCTTGATACACATGTTGTATAACTGTTTCACAGAATGACTGCTTCTAATCACCTGGCAAAAACAAGGTTCAGGCTAAACTCAGGGAGTTTTGACTGAACATGACACAATATTCTAATGCAAATTGTTATGTTTCTATTACATTCTGTAGCTCTTCATGGTGATTTTCAAGTGATTTTTTTTCTGGGCTTTAAACCAGATTAAAGACATATTTTATATATGGGGCCAGGTTCTCAGTAAGACTTCTGTTGCTCATCTG